>NW_027397069.1:71008345-71092837 GCF_003265705.2 Callorhinus ursinus
GGGGGGGGGGGGGGGGGGGGGGGGGGGGGGGGTTGTCAGGAAGCACTTAGAGAAACAGAGGCCATTCCTAAGTGCAGTGGGAATCCTTGAACCCCCATAGCACTGGGAGCATTTCTAACCTCTCTGAGGTCAAGAATTTCCAACCACTTGACAAAGAACCACAGACTTCCAAATAAGAGGGAGGTCAATTAGTATTGGCATTACAGGACTTCTAGATTGCTACCAAGGTTAAGGTGTTATCACAAAACACTGTAAAGAGACTTCACAGTTCTCTTATAATGAAGTAAACAAAACACAAACTAAACTGAGGGCTACAGTTACTGTATCACAGGCATTTTGCAGAGTTAAAGATCATAGAAGCATTTTTAAACACTGCTTACTAAATGGTTAGCAAGAGAAACTATTGTTAACCTTCTATGTCTCCTACTCCTCCGCCATCTTGCTCCGCCCCCCCTATTGTTAACCTTCTAAAAAGTAGTTTTCTTTTGAAATCATGTTAATCATCTTCAAATATTGAAGTCATGAGAGTCATCCCCCACAAAAACCATCTTGTGACCATTAAGCAGGTCCAGGTAAAACAGAGGTTCACTTAAAAAGCTAACTTTATCAGATACAAGGATACCCAGACGGCACAGCATATTTCTTCTACATTTTCTATTCATCACTATAAACAACCAAAAAACCCTCACCATCCGCAAACCCTCCCAACCTCATGTTTCCAGGGACATGGAGGCAAACCCTCTCACTATTGTAAAGTTAAGAGCAGTGACTGCTGGTCCTGACAACCAAGTTCAGGATCAAAACAGGCTGGCCTCCAACCCCCACTCCACCTCTGTTTACATTTCACAGTAAAATCTTAAATCCAAAACTCTTCCCACCAAAAACATTAGAAGTGAGATTCTCCAAAGTTAGAAAATCTTAAAAACAAAACAAAACAAACAAACAAACAAAAAACTGGATTTAGGTTAGGAGAACAGAAGCCCAGGGAAGAGGTTTCTTGGATTGGAGTTGGAAACCAGAGGATGCTTTGGTATTTCAGAAGCATCCATCAGGAGCAATGAATTTCATAACTGTGAACTGACACAGTGAGCAGTTCCCAGAAGAAGCAGGAACTGAGTCAACAGGCAGCGGTTCTAAGGAAATCTCATGGGAAACTCCACAATATAAAACTTACATTAGAGATGACCGATGTCTTAACCCAAACTTTACCCACTGCAATTAATACTAGCAATTAATTACAAGTCCCCAAACCAGTACTTTCTGGCAGATCTTTATAAAATTAGGGTTTTTAAAATTTTTTATTTAAATTCATTTAGCCAACATATAGTACATCATTACTTTCTGATATCATGTTCAATAATTTATCAGTTGCCTATAACACCCAGTGCTCATCACATCACTTGTCCTCCTTAATGCCCATCACCCAGTTACGCCATCCCCCCTCCTATCCCCCCCAGCAACCCTCAATTTGTTTCCTATAGTTTTTACCTCTTTCCACATAATGGTATGCCACATACCATTTCTTAACACTGAAAAAGAAAAAACAATGTACCAGTTAATACTGATGATAATCAAAATAAAATCAGCTTTTCAAAATCTAAAAGGTTCCTTTCAAAATTCCACTTATTAATTCCAACCTTATCTTTAGACATAAAGGCATACCACACCACTCCTCAAAATGGAGCCCCAATCCACATACCATATATATATAAATGCATACATATAAATATAAATACATGCATATAAGTTAAAACTAGCCATTTTATCCCAGAAGAAAAATATCACCCTGTTGTTACGAGATTAAACACACACACACACACACACAATACAGACCTAATGTTCTAGAAATCAACACAATAAAAATAAGAGAGGTAGGGAGCAAGTATAAACCAAGGATGTGAATGCTTGGACTTTTTATAGACCTAACATATGTCTAGCTCCTAAAAATTACCACCTTTTCTAAGCTTCTAAAATACACAAATTCTGTTCAAATCTTACTAGCCAGGACTCCCATTTTATTAGATTGGTTTGTAATTTTGCTATTTCTTTTTAAATATTTTATAGATCCTTTCCCTCCACTTAACATCAATACCATCAGCTACTTATTTTCCATGCCTTAGATGGGGGTCTGACGTTTTCTAGCTGAGAACGTGACTCAGCCTGGTGTCTTACCTATCGTTTTCTTTTTGTTCACTGCATTGTCTGCCTTATGCCGCTTCTGTTACCAGAAAGAAAAGAAAGTTCTTAGATTCAAAAGTTCCAAATGCATCATTGCAACAGCAACAATGGATCAGGAGAGAAACAGGGCTCCAGGAAACGGACTGGCGGCGATGTGAATATTGTGAAACTCAGCCCAGAGGTCTGTGACCCGGCAGCAGTCCCTAAATTCAACAGACAAATGTCGCAAACGTGGCTGCAGTCTACTCTGGGGTCAGCCACGATATTTCGGCTCCAACAAGGAACGAGCACTCTGAAGTACGAGATTTCTCACGCCTCGTTTCTTTTAGATCAGACTAAAAGAACTATTCAGGATGATACACCCAACAACTTGAATTCATTTTACTGGTAAAGAATTTAGGGAGCAAAGTACCTCTGATTTGTATTCCATTTGTTTGTTTACCTAATCCCAGAAAAATGTACATAATGTGTGTGAGTGTATGTGTGAGCATGAGAAAAAGAGACAGAGGGGTGGGGGAGGAAGGGGGGGTGAGGGAGGGAGGGGTGGAGAGGAAGACCCTGGAGGCAAGACCACAGATGGAGAAAAGGGGACAAAGCATGAATATGGTTGTAGCCACTGAACCTGGAGATACACCGAGGGAGGTAAGTCTGAGGAGAGAGAAGATTCGTAAAATTACCTCAGGCACAGCCAGCCCAATGCTGCTATACTAGGCAGCAATCCATCCTTTTGCTACCCAAATTAGGAAGCTCTAAAGCAGGATTTAAGGAACATCAGTGATAAAAATCAAAGAGAGTTCACAGAGCTAACATTAGAAAACACAGTTTGACCTACTTCTGTGTATAGGTATTTAAGACATTGTGTGTACACATTCCCTCCCCAAAAATACCATCATGAGCCTTGAAAGGTTACTTAGGCTACGGACCAAATTCCTATCTTCAACAAAGAAAAACAGAGCAACAAATAAATTACAAGTTATATTCAATACAAGGTTTTTATTATATGAAAGCAAAAACTTACAAAATCTTCTACAATCTCTTTGATGCCTGCAATTGTTAAAATAATGATCAATGGCACCAGGGTGGTATATCTTCCTGTTGGAGATACATCTGGAATTTGCTGTAAGACAAGAGACCAAAAGAGGGAAGTTGACAAATTAAAATTTTAAAATCAAAATCCTCTCTACAAAAAAGAATATATGACACTCACCACTCACTCTTTTGAAGTTCTGTTCCATTTCTGTTATACCAAAGTGATTACCTTCTTTTAAAAACTAGCTACGTGTTTTACATATTTTAAAATTTTTATCTAACATGGCTATGTGTTTAGAACTGAAAAGGGGTTAAAAGTATGACTCTCGGGCCATTTTTCAATGCCTCTTTTAGTAACTACAATTATTCTTAAGGCAATATCTAAAAAAGTCTGCCTTTATGCAGAGATCATGTCTGTGCATGAAAACGATGATCAGATGAGGGGACAAATTACATTCAAGTATTATGACACTTTTTCAGTTAAGTGACCTTTTAGCAAAATCTCATTTTGCATGTAATTAACATTATGAATTTTAAATCACTTTTTAAAAAGTGTTACCTGTAATAAGGCAATGAAGAGGAAGAAGGCATTAGCAGCTCTTCTAATCTGCTCATACAAGAATCGAGGTAGAAACGTCAACACGCTGTACTTGGCCGTACTACAAGTAAAAAGAAAAATGCTCCCGTCAGCTACAGATGTAAATTCTACAAAGAAAATGAAAAGTTGCGAGAATTTTACAAGTGGTTTTAAAAATAAAATACTTCAGAATTTAGGACAAGAAAACTGCTGTACTGGCCCTGCCCCACAAAGATTTTGTAAAAGGACACACATGACAAGAAAATCTTCTAATGTGATCTTTGTTTACATACTTAGATATATTTACTATTCACACAGCATAAGCAGAGAGATTTACCTGCTTTCTAGGAGCTATAGTAAACACATCAAGAATATTTGTTGGGGCGCCTGGGTGGCTCAGTCAGTTGAGCATCCAACTCTTGGTTTTGGCTCAGGTCATGATCTCATGGGTCGTGAGATCGAGCCCCGCATGGGGCTCTGTGATCAGTGGGGAGTCTGCTTGAGATTCTCTCTCTCTCTCTCCCTCTCCCTCTGCCCCTCCCCCTGCTCCCACTCTCTCTCTTTCTCTCTCTAAAATAAATAGATAAATCTTTAACTAAAAAAAAGAGTATTTGTTAAAGGAAGATATGTTTCAAGGATCCCAAAACAGAAGAGGTACACATTCCAAATACAGCAAAAGACATGAACTCTGAAATAAAGAGTGAGATAGAAACACCAATTGAGGGATCCACACAAGCGAGTAGAATTATCCCAGGATTTGTGATGCCTGACAATTCTTAATATAAAGCCACTGATTCAAGGTAGCAAGTTAACTTCATAAAGGATGCCCTGGGTCCCAGGCATGTGTATAACACATCAATGTGTCCCTCTGGATACCTATCACGGGTGTTTTTTTGTTCAACCACCCCCAGATAAACTCCATTCCTATCATACCCTTTATTTGGCCACCTTTGCTCATGCTTGTTTGGATTTTTTTTTCCAGTTTTATTGAGGAATAATTGACATACATCACTGTATAACTTCAGGCATATGGCAGGATGTTCTGATTTACATATATTGTGAAATGGTTACCACAGCAGGTTCTGCTAGCATCCATCTTCTCATATGGGTACAAGAAAAAAGGGAAAAAACATTAACTTTCATATATATCACACAGCAGTGGCAGCTACTCCATCATGTCGTATATAACGCTCCTTGTACGTATTCATCTTACAACTGGAGCTTGTACTTTGCACCACCTTCTCTAATTTCCTCCCCCCCCACCACTTCTGGTAATCACAAGTCTTATCTTTTTCTATGAGTTTGGGTTTGTTTTGTTTTGTTTCTTTAGATTCCATGTGTGAGATCACATGTCTTTCTTTTCTGATTTACTTGGTATGCCTTCAAGGTCTACCCATGTCACAAATGGTAGGATTCCCTCATTTTCTGTGGCTGAGTAATATTCCACTTTATGTATATTACCACAACCTCTTCATCCATCAGTGGACACTTAGGCTGGTCTTGGCTATTGTAAACAATGCTGCTATGAATGTGGTGGTGGAGATATCTTTTTTTTAAGTTAGTGTTTTCAATTCCTTTGGATATATTCCCAAAAGTTGAGCTGCTGAATCATAGAGTAATTCTATTTAACTTTTTGAGGAAACTCCATACTGGTTCTCATATTGGCTGCACAGTCCCACCAACAGGGTTCCCTTTTCTATCAATGCCAGCATTTGTTATCTCTTTATTTTTTTGATGATGACTATTCACACTGGTATAATGTGATAGGACCTTATGGTTTTAATTTGCATTTCTCTAATGACTAGTGATGCTGGGCATCTTTTCATGTGCCTGTTGGTTTTACATATATCTTCTTTGGAAAAATGTTCAGGTACTTTGCCCATTTTACAACTGGGTTATTATTTTTTGCTATTGAGCTGTATGAGCTCTTTATATATATTACATATTAGCCCCCTATCAGATATATGGTTTGCAAATATTTTTTTCCATTCCAAAGGTTCTATTTGCACTTTATTGATAATTTCTTTTGCTGTGCAGAAGCTTTTTATTTTGTTGCTTGTGCTTTAGATGTCACCCAAAAAATCATCACCAAAACCCGTGTCAAGGAGCTTTGTTCCTATGTTTTCTTCTAGGAGTTTCATGGCTTCGAGTCTTATATTTTAGTCTTTAATCTATTTCAAATTAAGTTTTGTAAGTGGTATAAAATAAGCGTCCAGTTTCATTCTTTTACATGTGAAAATCCAATTATCCCAGCACCATTTATTGAAGAGACTATCTTTTCTCCCTTGAGGATTCTTGGCTCCCTCTCCAAGTATCAGGGAACCATATATGCTTGGGTTTATTTCGGGGCTCTTGATTATGTTCTGTTGGCCTATTTGTTTTTATGCCAATACCATACTGTTGTGAGGACTATGGCTTTATAGCATAGCTTGAAATCAGGAAGTGTAATACCTCCCACTTTGTTCTTCTTTCTCAGAATTTCTTTGGCTATTTGGGGTCTTCAGTGGTTCCACATAATTTTAGCAGTGTTTTTTCTACTTCTGTAAAAAAAATGCCATTAGAATTTCAATTTAATTTGTGTTGAATCTATAGATGCTCACATTGTTGCTTCCACCTGGGACATCCTCTCTCATCCACATGGTCTCTCCATAACTAAACTGCCCTTCCCATCTTACTCTCCCATTCAAACTTATATCTTCCATTAAGTTTGATCAAATCACAAAGATTCTTCTTCCTCCAAGCCCACAGGATGGTGTTTACACCTACATTATATAGTCTCTGCTTTGTTTTATATTTTATTTATCTATCCCCAGAACAGATTCTGGGAACATTACGAATGCTTACTTCAACTTTGTATGTTCCCACCACATAGCAGATAATCAATGAACAAGGAAATAATCCAAGGCATAAACTGAGAAGCTGAAGGGGCAAAATGAACCATTCCTCTTTTGGCTGCTCGAAGATTTATCCATAAAAGTACCTGCTTGACTTCTAACTTGCCTTCTGAAGACATGATTCTGAGCCAACTCTTAAATGAAATATATTATAGCAAGATTATCTAACACGTTTCAAATACACAATAAATTAGAAGCATCAAAAGAGAAAAGCAAAGGGTCTTCTTTTGCTTAAGGTATTAAATATACGTATTAAAAAGTATATGAAAACCACTTTTAAGACAGTTCAAACTTAAGGATTCTGACACTTGAGAGGATATCACTGAACTAGCTAGAAAATGTGCTTGCATGGAGCCCCCTACTCACTTATGTAGCCCTTTGGGGTACAGGATGTCACTGTAAATTTTTGCCAGACAGAACAAACTAGCTCAAATCAAGCTTATTAAAGCATAGGGAAAATATATTAAACACATGCACATGATAAGCTCATGGTACAAAATTCTCTTAATTGCAGTTTAGAGGACAAATTCAAACAGAACACCATGCATTCCTTTATGGTGTACTGACCATTGAAATAAAGCAAACAACATTATCATAAAGGGAACATGAACATTCACACACTCTAAGACTAGAAAGCATCTTATAAGGTAGTCTAACTATAACATTTGAACCCCAGATTCCATCTGTATGAAACAGACACACATACACAGTTGGCATATGACCCTGTCTTTGTATGAAACTTTCCCACTCGAGTAAAATACTAAGTATGCTTAAGGGGACCCACATGTCTCTGAAATGCCATAAAGTAGAGGACTGGAGCAGAAAAAGATCCCATTTATATGAGAAAACCAAAGATAAGATGGGGAAGGAAAGCAGACTTTTATTCTAGTCAAAATAGAAAAGTGAGTCTAAAATATCTTCAGACTGAAATAGAATGAGCATAATCAATAATTCAGAGAAACTGACATTCATCCAAGAGATGGATACTGTGTAGTAGTAAAATAATTATCTTGATATACAACCTGATGTGTCCTGTTACAGATTTAAACACACAAAACTACAATCAGCTAAAGGCAGCACCCATTAAAATCATTCTACCAGAAGAGTTTAGGGTAGAGTTTTCAAACTTAGAGATGCATACAAATCACCTGGGGATCTTGTTAAAATGTATTAGTAAGGGTTTTCTAGAGAAACAGAACCAACAAGAGTGTATAGAGAGAGAGATTCATTTTAAGGAATTGGTTTACACAATTGTGGAGGCTTGACAAGTCTAAAATCTGCAGGGTGGGCTAGCAGACTACAGACCCAGAGGAAGATCTAATGTTGTCTTTCAAGTCTAAAGGCTGTCTGATGGCAGAATTCCTTCTTGTCCTAGAAAGTCAGACTTTGTTCTATTCAGGTCTTCAACTGACTGGATGAGGCCCACCCACATTAGAGGGTCATCTGCTGCATTCAAAGTCTACCAGTTTAAATGTTCATCTCATTCAAAAACATCTTCACAGAAACATCTACAATGTTTGACCAAACATTTGGGCACCATGGCCCAGTCAAGTTGCACGTGAAATTAACCATTACATGCCTATTCTGATTCAGTGGGTCTAGAGTGGCCCTGAGATTTTGATTCGATTTCTAAAGAGTTCCAAGTGAGACCAATGCTACTGGTCCAAGGACCACAGCTTCCACACCCTGACCGGCAACCACGCTTGAACAGGTAGATTTGTTCAAATCTCCTATTTGAAGTCAAAACAGCTGAACACTATAAGACATAAAAGGATAAGAGACATTTGCCACCCACTGTAGCAGGGGAAAGAACAATCCACAGGGTGAAACAGGTCAGTGAAGGAGGTTCCCAACAGAAGAGTTTGTTCACCCAGATGAATGAATCACCCCTAAAAGATTCCCACTCAGACCACATGTGTCAGCACACCTGCCAGGACGGCTGTTCACAGCAAGGACTGATCCTGGCTGCAAGTGGTCCTAGGTATTTAGCGCATCTTAGAGCCTGGGGAATGGGGACAAATGACCAGAAGAAAACAAGAGTTTCCTGTGGTTCACTGAGATTCCCTTTAAACATGTTAGACCAGTGTTTCCTGAAATTGGGTAGCATGAAGAATGATCAGGGGCTTGTCAAAATCCATCCAGCCTTCCTTCAACAGATATTTACTGAGCCCCACCTATGTACTAGGCACTGTGCCAGGCACTGCAGGGAACCAACTGGTCAAAAATGCATACCCTCAAGGGAATTACATTCTAGAGGAAAAATCAGCATGAAAGAAATATACAACAGGATACATGTGATAAATACTATGGAGGAAAAATCAATCCGGGAAGGAGGATACAGAGGGGTACACAGGTGGGAGCCGGGGGAAGGGGCATGATTCTCAATGGCATGATCAGGGAATATTTCACTAAGAAGGTGATGGGTGTGCTGAGCCCTGGAGGAGGTGAATCAGCAGAAACATCCACATGGGTACACAGGGGAAGAGTGTCACAGAGTGAGAGAACAGCAAACACAAGTGCAGAGTGGGACAGCTCATGTTATTTCTTCTGTGGGAGGGGCAGGAAGGGACCAATGTGGGTGGAGCCATGTGGAGAAGTATAAAGAGACCCGCATGGCTACATGCTGGCTTTCTCTTCTCAGGAACAGGAAGCCTCTGGATTCTAAGAAGACAAGATCTGACAACAGCAGCAACCTGCAAACCCCCTGCCCTGGTAGACATGCTCCTCTTGGACATTCAGGATCTGGCGAATATGGGAACCAAACTATACAGAAAATAGGGCCTGGCAAAAACATGGGTCTGGGGCTATGCCTGCCACAAATCACAAAGCACTGCGGAAGTCTGATCTCCAGAATGCGGCACAAAGCAAGAATCCAGACATGATGCTTGAGTACAATTTTCCAGCTATGAGAATAACCCAATGGGTGCCTGGGTAGCTCAGTCGGTTAAGCGTCTGCCTTCCATTCAGGTCATGATCCCAAAGTCCTGGGATGGAGCCCTGTATTGGGCTCCTTACTCAGTAGGGAGCCTGCTTCTCCCTCTGCCTCTGCTGCTCTCCCGAATGCTTGTGCTCTCTCTCTCTCTTTCTCTCTGTCTCTGTGCCAAATAAATAAATAAAATCTAAAAAAAAAAAAAAAAAAAACCCGTTGACAACTGTTCTCCAAAGGCAAACCTAAAATGCAGTAACTGCTCAAAGTACAACTTTCCCCTAAAACAAGCCTCCAGAAACTCAGAAATGAAACTAGCTTAACACTCATCTTTGAAATGCAAGCAGTAAATTCACCTGAGGTATACATACAGCCAAAAGCAAGCATTGTTTTTATTCTCCTGCATTACATGGACAGTACATTCTCTTGTGTGTGCCTAATGTACAGTAAGTGTTCAATATTAACTGAAAGAGAAGAGGGCCCTTTTAAATAACTCCACAGGAGGCTGACTGTGAGCTAAACCAGTGCTCCATGATCATGTTCTGGAAACCTTCCATTCCACCCAGGTCCTATAAGATGCCATTCACCTTTCTCCTCTCAAAATATACACTCAGCAAGGAGCTCTGGATTATTAGAGGTGGAAGACAAGAAAATACAGCGTCCTAAGAAAGTTGTTCATGTCTTCATAAACAGCTTAATTCATTTATCACTTAGTGTATTCAACTAACTCACAGAAAAGACCAAGAGTGATTGGGACACTAAATGCAAAGGTTAGCGGACCCCCTGCCATTCCTGCTGACAATGGACATCAGGGCACAGCCAGGAGTCGCCCGAGAGGGCATGCCAATGGACAGCAAAGCCTACGGCCCTCCCCATTTAGCACAGGCTCCTGGTGCTTTGCCAACCAACCCCCCCCCCCAAATTATATTCTGGAAATCCTCTCCAATATAGAAACTCCTGCTGATAAACAGGGATAGGACCACTTCACTAGAAATTTTCACTTCATTTGCCTGAGCTACTCTGATTTAACCAGTTGCAAATAAAGGTTAAGAAGCTCATTTGAAAACAATGATATTTCTATTTTTAACACTTTTTCTATTTCTTAGTCTACAGCTGGGGAAAAATACTGCCTTATCTCATAGATTGTTCTCAGAATATAGTAACTGGACCTGGACTGGTGCTATTAGTAATATACTTCTTCATAGTACTTTATTATGGCTTACATAGACCTTTTTGCATATTCTTTATAATACACATCCAATGAGAAACGGGAGCTGAGTTCTAATCAATCAACTTATATACACCTGTGAACATAACTGCATCAATTAGAGATTCCCTTTAATTCCTACTAAACCGTGTGAGTGTCCTGTTCCTATCATATTTTCAAATCTGTTCTACTATACATAATGCATTATCCAATAAATAGCTCTGGACACAAAGCATTTACTTCAATACTTCTATGGAAATGTGGACAGGAAAGAAGTGAAGAGAGAGACAATAACATTTTGAGGACAAAGCATGCTGCCAGGGGAATCTTCTACCATGGATGACTCTTAGACAAGCAGTTCTAAAATGCAAGACACATTGGGTGTTTATGGCTACTATCTTTATATGTGGCACCTCTGAAAAGTAGGTTTTGTACAAGACCTGTGAACTTTAGGATATAAAATCAACTGGGGCGCCTGGGTGGCTCAGTCGGGTGAGCGTCTGCCTTCGGCTCAGGTCATGATCCCGGGGTCCTGGGATGGAGCCCTGCATCTGGCTTCCTACTCTTTGGGGAGCCTGCTTCTCCTTCTCCCTCTGCCTGCTGCTCCCCCTGCTTGTGTGCGCCATCTCTCTGTCAAATAAATAAAATCTTTTTTAAAAAAAAGGATATCAAATCGACTGAAAAGGAGTTATGAGACTCCCACTCAAAGCAAAGCAAAAAGGACCAATTCCAATGAGATTCTATCTTCAATAAAAAGAAACAACCAATATTATGAGAATGTCTGACCTAAAGGCAAACAAGTACCAGAGTCACAAATGTAGCCCAATCCTGCCACTGCCCCAGAAGAAGCAAAACAGGTCAAAGTCTATTGCATTTAATTATACCTTTGGTCTTTCATTCAGAATTCAATATATTCTTTCCGAACACAGGAAAATAAACCCAGTCAAAAGGTTTAAGGCTGTCCTGGGGGCTGACAGACTGACAAGTCAAACAAGGTGTGACAGGACTCTGAAACAGAGTCATCAAGGTAGAAGCGCCTAAATCCTGTTTATACTCCAGAGTGGCTGCTCTGAGGCCACTCTGGAGTATAAACTCCAGAGGAGGCGGGGGTACTGCTGGTTGCAAGGGAAGATTGAAATTCGTCAAGAAACCTCATGTCCCAAGCAGGCAGAGCCAAGAAGTCCATTAATGAGCCAGATCTACATGGAATGCTAGCCAAAGCAGACAAACTGGGAAACTAGCAGGAGGTGTGGAGTTTACCAGTGTGGAATACACAAAAATTTCATTTAGATCTGGATACAAACCAAAACTCCGTGAGTCCTGTGTGCTACAAAGAGTCCAAGGAGTTTATGGATATCAAAGCCCCAGGTCAGCAGTATCATTTTTAATAATCGCACACAATTGCCAAACTTTAGTCAAATGTTTAATTTTAATTCAAGTTTTTTCTGCTAGGTTTTCTGCCTGGTTTTCAGTATGCATGAGGAATGAAGTACACGGCTCAACTTTTCATAAAGTGAACACACCCATGTAGTTGTCCACTTGAAATTTCACATAGAGACATGAGGAACATAGGATTTTATCTGTGGGGCTCTGATAGCAATAAAGTCCCAATCTAAAAAATACCTGGCTTCTGACTCACAACTGTAAAATGGACACACACATTTATCATCTTTGTCCACTGAGGGACCATAAATTAGTAGAAAGGAATGTAAAAACATACTGCCATGGTTTTAAAAACGAGGAACAGAATCATCAGCCAAGGAGATTTGTCCCCCCTAAAATAGACTCCTTTCTGCGTTTGTGCATGAGAGTTGTGCAGGTTTCTCTAAGGCACCTTCTGAATAGGAGCTACAGTGGGAGAAAATCTCCAGAGGGGACCATCACCTGGGGAAAGGCCCTGCACTGAGGGAGAAGAACAGGTTCTACTCTCAGAACTGTTTTCTGAGAAGATAAGTCAATCCATTTTTAAGAGAGTAATTCAGCTCTAGAAAGAGGGTCACTGCATTTGTCAGGACTGTCCAGAGAAACAGAACCAACAGAATGTGGTTGTAGGAGAGAGTGAGACTATAAATTTTTCACACAATTATAGATTCTGACAAGTCCCAAGATCCACAGTCAGTGAGCAGGAGAACCAGTGGTGTAGTTCCAGTCCAAAGGCAGGAGAAAGGACGCTGTCCCAGCTCAAAGGCTGTCAGGCAGGAGGGGTTCCCTCTTACTCAGCCTTTTTGTTCTATATAGGCCTTCGACTGACTGGAGGAAGCCCACCCACACTGGACAGGGCAATCTGCTTTACTCTAGGATTCAAATGTTAATATAACCCAAAAGCATCCTCACAGAAACACCCATTGACCAAATATCTGGGCACTCCGTGGCATATACATAAAATGAATGATCGCCATCACTTATCAGGCAGGGCAGAAGCAGGCACACCCCAGTGTGTCAGAGGGAGCTAAGGACAGGAAGAGAGAGATGTTGGCCTACAAAACAGAGGTGGCTCAGGAGGAGGAGACACCAATGATGGAGAAAGGATGGAGGCAGGAGGGAAAGCAAGGGGACCCAAGCCAGGAGATCACGGTTAAGAGTTTGGAGAAACTTCAGGAGATAAACTATAAAGGGCTAAAAGCAGAGGCTTAAGAAAAGCAGACTATTCTTCTCTCATAAGCCCCACTCTTTTGGCTGCACAGAAACTTCACACAGCTAGACTTCCTACACCCATGGCCCTGAGCAAATGCTGAAACTCTCAAGGAAGACAGAAAAAAATCTTCCACATACTCACATTCAAAGTCCTTCACCTAAAGTCAAGCTTGCTATCTGACCCATGCTCACAGAGCTCCCCTCAGTCTTCTGTGCTCTTTGGAAAATTACCAGATATGTGCAGAAAGTTCCCATTATGAAAAAGAGATTCAAAAATGAAAATGGAAAAAAAATGACTAGAGGAAACACAATGCCACAAACTTTAAAAAGAATAAAATGCTCACATCCTCAGAATTATCAGAGGATAATACATTCATACAAAACCAGGATAAGATGCTATTTTTAAAATGTAACAAGAGAAGAGTTATTAGGAATTAGAAGTACGACAGTCTAAGATAATCCAATCATAGAAGTGAAAAATAAAAGTAAACCTCCCAAAAAGTAGAACAAAAATAACAAAAGATGAAAAGTAGAGCCCTAACAATACTGTTATGAGAGTCAATATCCAACCATTAAGAGCTCTACAAAGGTCAGAGAAAGAACACATTTTTAAAAAATATATGAGAAAATTCCTCATAATTCTAACATAGGTTTCTGATTGAAAGGTTTCACCAAGTACCCAAAACAAGAGACTAATACCAAAATTTAAAATTATAGAATATCAAATATTTTTTTAAATGCAAGATCGTAAAAGAGCTTATTTATAAAGGGGAAAAAATATCACTGTTGAACTTAACTTTAGATTTCTATACCTAGCCAAACTATCAGATCCTCAAATTTACTTTTCATGTAAGCTTTCTTATGAAATTGCTTACTGAAAGATGGGCTTCAACAACACTAGAGATTAATCAATAAATAAAACACACACACTCACACAGTATCCAAAAAACAGGGAATTCAACTCGACAAAAGAGCAAAACAATTCTAGCATGATCACTTTACAAAACATCCACACAACAGCCACTTTACCTGGGAAGGATGACACTAGGGGAAAAACATAGAACTGAGACACTATTTTGAGATATTTCTTTTAAAATATAGAGAGAGTTTGATAATAGATAGTGATCTGAAGGGAGAAATAAGGATACGTGAAAAAATGTTCTAGTAGAAAAATGATGCAGAAAAAGCAAGTTACACTAGGAAAGAAACAAACATGATATACCATGTCAGTACTTGGCACCAAAGTCAAGAAGTTAAATCTTCATCTACAAGAGAATTCAGAAAGATCATTTCTAAACCTCATTTAGAAATATGATGGAAACCACAAAAGAATTAAAAACAGAATGACTTCAATGTCAAATGCCTTTGGTAGAACAGAACCAGAATGGGAGAGATGGGGAGGGAGGCTACTGATTTTAATGGCAAACTTCCACACTATTTCAACTTTTAACAACTCACATGTATTACTTTAATAATAACTTAATATTTTAAATTAAAACTAGTAGGATCCAGATGTAACTGCCAAGGGACCATCAGTTCTTTCATTTTTAGCTAATTTCAGGAATGGCATACATAAGGACCTATTTATTAGAACATAAAATTAGGCTAAAGACCTAATTTACTCCTACACTACTTCTCACCACAAATGTTGTAGTAACCACTCATATCTGATATTAATCCCTACAGTCACTGCCTCCTGCCAGCAACAACCGGGCCCTACGTTAAAGAAGGAAATTCTAAACAACCCAACTTGAATCTAACAAGAAACAAACATCAGTACTACACTCAGAGTATAACACTTTTACACAGTCGTCCTTTGGGAAGAGCACTCTGGCTTTCAGCACAAGCTGTAAGTACCTCAGCCCGCAGAAAAATGAGAGTAAAGTTCCTGCCCCATAAACAGAAATCACTTTATGGTGAAGAGTATTAGATTTTTAAGTTCTCTTGCTTCCTTTAATCCCCTGCCAAATTCCTAGAACATCTTTCTTTCCTCTCTTCATCAAACCACATCCTTCTCTACTTCTGAGCCAACAGCCCAAGGTCATCTTCCCTAGCAAGCCTTTCCCTAACCATGTCTACCCAATGCACAGTCTGTAATACACGTATTTCAACACTCAGTCTCTCTCATGCATGAGAGAGAGAGAGAAAGCAGGACCGGGGGCAGGAAGAGAAAAAGCCATTTCTTCGCCTCTTACACACATACACACAGAGCTCTGGAGGGCCACATCAAATATTTATTCTCTTAACCACTTCTATGGGCCTTGTAGGCAGCGCTCACCGCACACCTAGACTGACAACATGGCGCCCCCTGCTGGCCAGGCCTCATAGCAATGTTTTCTGCAATGAAAACTTCCCTGGAAGGACACCTTGGAGCCAGAGGAAGGTAGGTTCCTCAGTAATTTTCTAAGGCAAATCGTCAGAGAAGCAGTGTTTAAGGAAGAATTTTAAAGCTGTAGTTCAGTTTAACAATTGGTCCTTGTGGGCATTTAATATAAAAACACAATGCACATAGGGGCTCCTGGGTGGCTCAGTGGGTTGAGTGGATGGCTCTTGGTTTCTGCTCAGACCATGATCTCATGGGTCATG
The DNA here is from genome assembly GCF_003265705.2 of Callorhinus ursinus. Taxonomy (NCBI): domain Eukaryota; kingdom Metazoa; phylum Chordata; class Mammalia; order Carnivora; family Otariidae; genus Callorhinus; species Callorhinus ursinus. Next base: position 71,024,377 of record NW_027397069.1, read on the forward strand.
GGACTGAGGCCCAGAGCCAGCTCGGCGCTCAGCGGGGAGTCTGCTTGAAGATTCTCTCCCTCTGCCCCCTCCCCCCCTTCTCAAATAAATCTTAAAAAAAAAAAAAACATAATGTACTATAGTTCATTCCTAAGTAATCCTAAAATGTTTTCTTGTCTTTTCATTTAGTTTACTCATTATATACCCACAGTTAGACCCAGGCTTAATGGGGCCTGGATACAATTTGTATACAACATGCATACAATTTGGGGATCTCACTTTAAGAAAAATACAAAATGACAAAAACAAAATAGAATACTTATTTAGAATAAGGGGAGAAATCACAACATAATTCATAAAACCTGAAATACCCTGCATTGCAACTTCCAGAAAACAGTATTTTTTATTATCTATCTGATATTTTATAATACTTTCTCCCTTGTATTTCTTTTCTGTCATTTGCTTAGATCACTTCTTATAGGACAATTAATAGTTTTTATATTCATTCTTTCCTCTATGGTTGAGAAGTTATTTTTCACTGATCTTTTGATACTGTTTCTTCCACTTCACTATTCATGAACAGCAGTAATGTCACAAAAATGTTTATGATTGTTGTCAAATTCAGAGAAACTGCTATCAAATTTCTTTTATGAATGAAAATTAAAATCTGGAAGATTTTTCTACAGACTAGCTTCTGGCCCCATACATTTCAAACATTGTTCCTGCAATATGACCGACACACTTTTGTGTAATTCTGATCCTTCTAACTCTACACTACCCTCCCACAACCCCAGGTGAGGTGGTGGCAGTAAGAGCATTTCTGATACTTACTTCTATGCTGGGATATTTAATAATTCATTTACAAAAGTGACTGCACGCCACATAAATCTATCTCTAAACCCACACAAAATGTTATTTCCTACTCTTCTTTTCCCAGATCACTACAGTGCCACTCCATTGCCATCTAACAAAAGAGGAAATGTCATAAAGGGTGAAGTCCAACTGAAAAGAGACAGTGGCCTTACCTGATCAGGGTTTGTGTATTTCTTACACAAAAACCAACGACCATGTAAACATATGGTAGGCTCCCTCCTGAGGCCTTGGGAATAAGCAGATGTCCTGAAGCTTAAGCTCCATTAGCTTCAAGTAAATCTGCTCTCTGGATATATACATAATCCAATACAAAATGTAAGCAATCTACACATGGTTATTTAAATAACAACCTATATACCCTTCCATAATTTTCTCCAGGTTTATAAAATCCTACACATACATGGATACATATCCACACATATACAGTTGCCCATGTTTCACAAAAATCAGACAATATGCCATTTTCTGAATTTTGCTTTTCTCAACACTGTAAAATCCCTTCAAGTCAAGGGTACAGCTCTAATTCATTTTTTTAAAGATTTATTTATTTGAGAGAGAGAGGGCTCATGAGCAGGGGGAGAGGCAGAGGGAGAGAGAGAGAGAGAATCCTAAGCCAACTCTGCGTGGAGTCAGACACAGGGCTTGATCCCACAACCCTGAGACCACAACTGGAGCCAAAACCAAGAGTCGGATACTTAACCGACTGAGCCACCCAGGCGCCCCTTCTCTGATTCATTTTTAATGACTATACAATATTCTTCAAATTATTTATTCATTCTATGATGAGCATTTACTTTATCTCCCGACTTTCATACCCTAAAATATATCATGGTAAATAGCCATGTTCACATACCCATGATTGCTGATGAGTTTATTGCTATGAGAAAGATTACCTTAAGCGAGATTAAGAATCTAAGGATCACGTAGCTTTTAAAATTATTAACCAAAGCCCACACTTCAGATTTCCTAAGTTGCTACCTAATGTGCTTTTTCTGTTCCAAGAGGATCATAAATTTTTAATTTTAATAGATGGCAAATTATTTCCCAAAAGCATTTTAAAATTCACATTTCTACCAGTAATATATAGGAATATTCTTTATCTTCACATCCCTGCCAATAACAGGTATCAACAGTCAATTTTACAGCATTCAGACTTCTGTCAAATAACATAGCATTGTTGGATTTATGTGCACTTCCTCAATTATAACAAAGTTGAACATACTTTCATACATTTGTGGGCCACATGGCTTTGCTCCATTATCACTTCCTTAAATACTTGGCCCATTTTCCTATTAGTCTGGTGATCTTTTCAGTGTCCACTTGTAACAATTCTTGGTATAAACTAACTCATTTACATAAAATAGATTTCTAGACCACTCATTTATATAGTGAGTTTTTTAAATGGTATTTCTGACTTATAAAGAGGTACCAGACAATGCAAATGTTCCCAAAAAATTTACAGCACCTTGGTTTAGTATTAAGAAATTCTTCCAGAAAAAAAAAGAAAGAAATCCTTCCTCATCCTTCCATTACATACATGTAGTCTCCAAGATTCTCTTTATAGATATTTTTAATGTCAGTCTTTCATTTTTGCAATCAGGATTTATTTTTACATATGATGCAGGAAGGAGCTCAATTTTGTCTTTATCCTGACAGACAGGCATATTATTTAAGAAATGATACCAGCACAGGGGCACCTGGGTGGCTCAGATGGTTAAGCATCTGCCTTCGGCTCGGGTCATGATCCCAGGGTCCTGGGATCAAGCCCCATGTCCAGCTCCTGGCTCAGCAGGGAGCCTGCTTCTCCCTCTTCCTCTCCCCTTCTGGTGCTCTCTCTCTCTCTCTCTCTCTCTCTCTCTCTCTCTGTGTCTCAAATGAATAAATAAAATCTTTTAAAAAAATGATACCAGCACAATGATTTTTTCCACCTAATGGAAATATCACTTTGTAATACATTGGCATGTATTTAGTTCCACACATATCTTTATCAGTTCCCATGCCAGTACCATTTTGATTTACAGTAGTTTTGTATAGGTTCTGACTTTTGCGAAGGTAATTCCTCCCCTGATATTCTTCTTTTCCAAACTTGTCTTGTTCTCCATAGGAAACTAACACCACAAACAGAAATGCATTAGGAAAGATGCAAAAGGAAAAGCATTAGTTTTCCTATCTGTTTTTAAAAATGGTTATTGCAGATTTGAACATGACCACCTGATGAAATAATAAAGTGACTCCATCTTAAGTGCCTCTAATGATTTTTTTCAAGTCATACATATATGTGCTTTATGCTAGAGTACAAATTCCCAGATGGGGACTTGGTTTCCTGATCTGTTTAAGTCATCATTTTAAGGAAATGCACCTGCATTTTTCTAGAATTTTTTGCACCATTAACAATTCCAATTAGTAGTAATATTTTGATAAATAGAACACATTTTGGGGGATGGACATTATTATGACCGAGTGGCAAGAGTCACATGATTGTGGTAATAAAACAAAAAGTCAATCTAAAACTGATCCACAATATTTATACAATATTATGGCCAATTTCTCAATCTTGCAAATTTTCAAGTGTTAAGCACATTATATGCCATTACTAAGAGAACCCCTTTTTTTGAAAGCCAAGGAGAATGGAAGGACAACTGTGAAAAAAGATTTTTTGAAAGGCAAACATGAATACATGTGAATTCTCAGAAAAGGAGCAGATACTTTGGTTAGAATAAAATTAGAAATTGAATTCTGCTCCTTGTAGCAAAAATTCATCTAAAGCCACCTAAGCCACCTGAGGGAGAGGGGGTGTTTTCCTCTTAGAACAGAAATTCCAGAGGTAGGCAATCCAGTGCTGATGCAGCAGCTCCACAAATGTCAACACCCTGGGTGTCCTCTCATATTGTGCCACACTATCGTCACAAAATAGCTGCTCCCCCTTCCGATTCACAGCTGTGCCCCACACAGGAGAAAAGCTCTGCGCCTCTGTCGAGAACTGAAACGTCCCCGGATCCCCTCAGTCCATGGCTCATTGGCCAGAGCTGCATCTCACAGCCATTCCTACTTCCAAGTATTCATACACACCTGGAATAAAATTGGTGGGTGGTATCATCTGAATGCCATTTTCTGAGGTAAGCAAATGTCTGAGACATTTTGTGGCCTCTTGGTTTTATAAATGTAGTTTGGCCATGTGGTGCATACCCCCAGTCCATGCTTTAAATATTAAATATTTAATTTAAGGTAGTCAGCAGGGACTGCGGTTTGGAATTGAACTGAGACTATTCAATATACTGATTAGATTAGGAAAGAGTAGACATATTAGTGATTTGTGTTTGGGGCATGACAAAGATCTTTTGCCCATTAAGTTATCCATACTATGAACTCAGGGGTAAAAAGAGATGTCAGATACCCTCAAATGAGTACTGAACTAGAAAATAACCAACTTTCAGTGATGAAAGCAGGAAAGGCTCTAGACATCAATATTAGGTATTATCTACAATAAACACAAAATTAGAGTTTAAAAACAGCTAAAAGCCATTGTCCTTTATACTAAAAAGTCATCAAGCATTTGTTAGATCTAGTTTCCTCTGAATAATAAAGGAGAAAAAGGCCCAGTCAGGGAATATGAAAAGCTGGTTTCTAATACCAGCTCCAGCTAGTGGAAGCCACTTGACCTTTCTACATTCGTAAGACTATTTTTTCTCCTTTCTATGTCACAGGTCTTAGAAAGATATGGCCAGTCTATAATTCTAAGGCAAGAAAGAACACCTGTGGAGGAGAAGAGAAAGAAAAATAAGAGTATGTCTGATATTAATAACAATACCTTAATATTATATGATATTATGTAGTATATATTATATAGAATAATACTATTAAGATCTGATGGAAGCTGACTGGCACCAGCTCTGAAAAGCATATAAATGGACAGGCTCTTATCATGAACAAGGTTCACCAGACCTAAGGAGCTAAGAGCCAGAAAATCATATATTGCAGACAAAGTATCTCTAGATTAGATATACTGAAAGCAAAAAATATAAAGAGCTGAGAATGAATTAAAAAGGTAAAGTATTCATAGTAGGGTGTATTTTAAGAAGTCTGAGGTACAATCACATGTGTGAGAGTGTCTCTGACACACATTACCAGCTGTACGATGCAACATGGTTTTACTACTCAGACTTTATAACTCACTCCAGACATTAAGGTTACATGCTGGAAACCAAGCCGGCAAACAACGGTCTTATGAGGAAAAATAAATCAAGGCAGTGTATGTGGCTTTGACAAAAGAAACTGAAAGAAAGAGGAAAATGTATATGTCAATAGGTCTCTTAAAACAGAGAGAAAGAGATACAGACAGCCATTTCCAGTGATGAGAAAATAACTGTGACCCAAAAAAAGGAGAAAAATTCTGGCTAATAAACCTAAAGAAAATAAGTCCTATCATCTGCAAGCTTGAGACCAGGGGCTGAAGCAGACAGTCTCAGACACATTCAATCCAATCATACTAAAACTGACACACACTGTTCTTGGTGAGGTGACTACCACATAGGGGAAGATAGAGAAGTTTCCTTAATAACTAACCAGCAGTCCTCATTCACAGTGTCATTCTGAGAACACACGCCAAAGTTAACAGCTTTGGATGGCTTCACAGCTGCCAACCCAAGCAAAGATTTTACAAGTAATGACAATAGTTGGATTTCTGAGCATGCACTTACTAACAAGTGGCCTTTCCCATTACATTATAAAGTGACAGTCTGAATATCACATATTTTTTTAAAAGGAAAGAAAATTAAAATTTGTTCTTAATGAATAATACCCCATAACTACAACTTTAAAAAAGTATGGAATAAATGTCAGATGAACAAGAATTTTTTTAAGATTTTATTTATTTATTTATTTATTTATTTGACAGAAAGAGAGAGAGAGAGAGTACAAGTAAGGGAGGCGGCAAGCAGAGGGAGAGGGAGAAGCAGGCTCCCTGTTGAGCAAGGAGCCCAATGCAGGGCTCGATCCCAGGACCCTGGGATCATGACCTGAGCCGAAAACAGACGCTTAACTGACTGAATCACCCAGGCGCCCCTGAAGAAGAATTCTAAAAGAATAGAGTACCAGTTCAGTTGTGCCCTTTCAAAATCCTATGCCAATCCTTGAAAAATTCTACCAAAATTGAATCCTTATACCTTTCATATACACAATACTGAATAGTGACAATATTCAGTCCGAAACCTGACTAGGAGGGAGGTGGTTAGACACACAAAAAATACCATTGAGCAACATTCCATTGGCATGAAGCAGAGGAAAGTGACCACAAATACCCATCAGATGCTTCTAACATGCTTTCCAGTATATAGGATAACTGTGTGCACTATGGAGTCATCTTCTCTTACAGCGTGACAAATTTATGATCTCAATATCTTATTTGAGAAGATTTTTTTAAAAGATCTACACACCTTATTTGGTCTTCTGTGCCCAGTATGCATATACCTGCTCATCTTCATGTTAATATTTGCTGAATGCTAGCCACAGACTCACAGCTGCATGGCACCCTAAACTAGTAAGTATTCAGTCTCCATCCTTGTGGCTTGATTTTTTTAACTGAGGTCTTTAATTTTCTTCAAAATTTACTGTATAACTATCCATTTCAGCCATTATAGGGTGCATGGCAAACATTCAAATGCAGAAAGATCCACAAGAGAAGGTACCCAGAGTGTTTAATTATTTTTCTGACATCCTTCTACTTCCAGGAGGAAGTTATTTCTTTCTACTGAGCAAATGAGGCCTTGTCCTGGCCCTGTGTGGAAACAGATGCTTAGTTCTTATGGATTTGGGTCCAACTATCTAAGGACAGAAACAATGCCGAGTATTTTATCCAAAAAGCCAACATCCACTTCAGCATAACTCTTAAAACCAGAAAGCTCTTTATGAATACTATTTCATAGCTCATTTGTTATCACCATGTTGACTTCCTTCTCCAACCTTACAGCTGGTAAGATTATTTCTCTTTTTATTCAGCTCCCTAGCAGGCTACCCTACTTGAATATATCACCAATTTGACCTCAACCAGTACCCAGTCCGGGAGACACTACACAGAGCAGCCAGGCGAGGTCTGGTTGAACTGTCATGCAGTCGTCACATCAGTTTGGGACATTATCTTAGTCACACAATCTCTGTTTCAACTGTACAAGGCAAGGTGGGGGTGGAGCTAGGTGGCACCTTACATCTCTCTAGCCCTGATACCAGAGAATGGCTTCCACCTGGACAGAACACAGACCCACACATGTCGTCCTCAACATCACAGCCTTGCCTGGATGACTCTGTGACAGTACACTCACCTGCCAAAGCAGCCCAGCCCTCACCTCCAAATGCTCAGTCAAGTTGCCCTGAGTGGTCTCTTCTCCAAACTAGTAAACTAAAACCTCACCATTCATGTTCCTCAACTGTGCCTCCTTATATGGAATGGCCAAACAACATCCATGAAACACTATGTCTACACTATCATCCTGAACACGACGCTGGTCTAGAGACGGTGGCCGACAGGCAATCACACAGGCAATGACAAGTACCACGGCCATGAAAACCATCCAACACAACACAGTCACACAGAGAGAGACACCTGAGCCCAGAGGACCCACAGGAGGGGGTTAGTCAGTGTTTCAGTTTTCATAACCTCTTGAGTCTGACTGCCCTCTTCTGAATATTATAAGAGTTACTATTGGCAGCTTAAGGTTAATTTGTCCTTTATCACCGCCTCCTCCCAAATGGCAGAGGTAGGATTCAAACACAGATTCGCCCAGCCCCAGACTCTGAATTACTCTTGTTGGGTTCTAACCACCTTGGGGAATTGGATGATGGCGACAGAACCCCCTCAGTAGAAAATGAGCATATGCCCATTTGCAGCATTTTAGACTTCAGTCTTTGACAGTAAGTTCATTTTGCCAATAACATTATGATGATATTACAGTGAAGCTCAAAGCCAAAGTTCTTTTCTGGATAAATTAGTATAGCCAAATGTCTCCCATCATTTTCTTTTTCCACTCCCAAGCCACGATAGCCTACTGGTAAGCCCTCATCACTTCACACCTGCTAACCAGTGCCCCAGAATTTATCCCATACAAGGATACCTGACTGCTTTCTGACATACCACATGTCATATCCAAAAACACCCCAGGATCCAAATAACCACCAGTATTTGAAAACTGTTAAAGGGCTTTGCTTTTGAGCAGTAGCATCAGGAAGCCATGTCAGGGGCATGGGGTCTGGACTTGCACTGCTGACAAACTCATAATGCTCCCCAGCCTGGAACTAAAAGGGTCCAACAGGTCTTTCTACCACTGATCTCTCTCCAGTGCAAGCCCCTGCTTCAGACATGCTTGTCATCCCTTTCCCCTGAACTCACCACACTCATTTCTCTTCTCTTCTCCTTTAATCATGCTTCCTTCTGAAACCCTTGGCTGTTCTACCCATCCTTCAGGACCTCTCCTCAGAGCCCAGGGGAAAAATGACCCCTTCCCTCAAGTCTGAGGAAGTTCAGCTCATCCCTTCAGCCCTGGACCTTACATTCTGCTCTATTACAAGTTATTCACGTCTGTGGGTCCTGTCTCAGTTTGATTAGAGATAACTAAAGGTTTCCCATTATGTATCAGCTATATTTTCTTATTCTGTATCCATGATGCTCTGACATGTCGGGTATCACTGGCCATGGAGGACTTCCCCTCTCAGAGTTAGCTAATTCCCAGAGACAGCAAGCCGCTTTCCCAGGACTATGTCCTGCATATACAAACCAACCAACCATATACATACCCGCCAACTACTTGCTTTACTGAACTGCCACACATCAAGACTGGCCTGGTATCCTCCCAGAGTCAGCTACCAGGCAACCAGGGGCAGCCCCCATGTCCCAGCGCCTACTGAAATCACCCCAACTATCCCATCCTACACCTGCTTACCATGCCTTGTCTTGCCTTACCACAGTAAAAGCTGTTGCCCACACTTTCCCTTCATTCCCTCTGCCACATGAATGACACCAGTGTCTCCCTGTGTGGCCCGGCATGCACACCCTGTCTCCTGCTTCTTGGGAACTGTGAGTACAAACTTCTTCCTTCTGACACCATTTCTGTGTCTGCCTGTCTCCCTATACCTAATTAAAACACATAAATTATATCACTTTTAGGACTCCCCCTTCCTACCCAAAAAACTAAAAGTGTCAGAGTAGGAGTCAAATATGTCAAAGGAATACAAACACGGATCTGAGGCAAAAGACTTGAAGGTTTAAGTTTCCAGATGTGAAAAATACCTAAACCATACAAATCAAAGATGGCATATGGAATGTATCTATGCCTCAAAAGAATCAAAATACAAAGATTTCAAGCCAATATTTTATAGTGGGCCTCAAGTATCATGTGTTATTCTCATGTCTATTTCCACTTTAGTTTGCTTCTCTAGAGCTGCATGAATCCACCACAGAAACAATCTCACAGAGCTGATCTGCACACACAGTGTAACACCAAGGACTTTTCTGAGTTTGACTAAGCCATTTAAATCTCTTTGGCAAGTTTAAAGGTGTTTTTTAAATGAGATTGAGCTTCTATGCATATCCTCTCATGTTACACCTGAGTATTTCAATTACACCTTCAGAAAAGCTCTATTGAAATATAACTGAGCTCACTTGGCTTCTCTATGGGAACAAGGGGCTTAGACACTAGTAAATTTGTAATGACTCATGTGGCATCTCATTCACTCTACTGTGCCTTCTCTTCAAGTTCAAGGAAAACGGAATCTTATTTTTACCATACTGCAAAGTAATATAGCACTAGGCAGTGCATTTTTGGAGAGCACCTTGATATCTTTAAAAGGAAGGGTTTGTAAGGAAATAATTCACTCTTCCCCACTAGGATGGATACACCTTGGTGAACTGAGGGATTGTCACACTAGGGAGTCCCGGCTATCCTGCCCTAGGACCGTGGGGGTGAGAACACATTGCTGTGAACAGCTGGGGCAACCCTGAAGGTGACGGTGGCTCCTCAGCTCCCTGCCCTTCGCCTACTCCCCCCAGGTGCAGCTGCTCCATTTTCTGCTCCCACCCTCTACTCAGTATCCTCCCCACCGCTCTTCTCTAGGTGGTTGGTCCTTTCTCTTCCCCATTTATCCTCTCCCATGTGGTGCTATTATTTTATTGTCAAAAGTAAGGGATCTTGGTCTGATTTTCCTTAGGCAAAGTGTCCATGTTCTCATGTTCTAATTTGAACAAAATATCAGAATTACCTGCATGTGAATTCTCTCTGGATATAGGACTCAGTATTATTCCAGTAATGGATATGGCATGTGGCTAAAGCATGAGCTCTGGAGCCAGACAGCTGGGTTTGCTATGAAGGAAAGCAGAATACATGACCTCAAAATATGCCATTTGGGCATATAGATTATTTTGAGCTGAAGGCAATCAAGAAAAATCTTTCTCTCCCTTAACTACCTAAAAGAATTGAGATAAGGGGCCAAGCTCAGAGAGAGAACTATTACTAGAGATAACTTTTATCTGAATGGCCTATTTGTATGGCAGGGCAAACATCGAATTACCAAAGATCTGCCCTTATTGTCCTATGGATTACCCTCCTCTCCTTTGAAGCCCCAAGCTCCTATCCCATCCCTCAGCTCGGGATGGTATATAAGCCTCAACAGGCTGACTTACACTTGAGCACCATATTTTTATGGGTCTCCCATAGGTACAAAATTAAATTTTTTTTCCTGTTAATCTAATTATGTCAACTTAATTAGACCAGCCAAATAAACTAGAAGAGTAGAAGGAAAATTTTTCCTCCCCAACACTAAGAGAACCCTAAGCCAGTTATTTGATTACTCTGTGCCTCAGTTTCATCATCTATAAAATAGCAAAGTTAAACACAATAGAAATTGTGTTTGGCATGCAATAAGTTCTCAATAAATGTTAGCTCTTACTATTACTACTATTCTCCAAAACCTCTACCTTCAAATTTTTACTCCAACACACCTGCAGGGAAAGAAAAAACCTTTTGAAGCTAGCTTCATTCACCTAACATTATCTTCTGAACTTGGCCAAGCTTTATTATTAACAAAGCCAGCATTATCCACATCAGCCAATCCTATAACCAAAAAGGAAAGTGTTATACAGAAGCTTAACTGTCAAGCACATCATCAGTACAAGAAAAAATTAGGGCGCCTGGGTGGCTCAGTTGGTTAAGCTACTGCCTTCAGCTCAGGTCATGATCCTGGAGTGCCAGGATCAAGTCCTGCATTGGGCTCCCTGCTCAGTGGGGAGTCTGCTTTTCCCTCTGAACCTCCCCCCTCTCATGTGCTCTCTCTCTCTCTCTCATTCTCTCTCTCTCAAATAAATAAATAAAATCTTTTTAAAAAATTAGAATCCATGTCTGAGAGAGTGAACCTGTAGTTTGAGAATTTATGATTACCAGAAACACTCATATATAGAAAAAGAACATTTTGCGAGAAGGATGATTATTGAAGGAATAGAGTCCTTTTACAAATAACAAAGCTTACTGATTTATATGATGAGAAATTTTAAAGATAAAATTTCAAATTCTATTAATGAAAGTCTGCCATCTAAAATTCCAGTCAGGCACACAAATATCACTACTATATTTGCTGACCTCCTACTGATACTCTTCTCACAAATATCCATCACACCATAGCTGAAGCATCTGCTTCTCTCTCCTGCCATGCCAGTCCCAACCTATTGACCTTTGGATCCAAAACAGAGCAATTTGCCTGGCCACAGTGGGCACCCAACATTCAGTGTGCATATCCGTATGTATGGGTATACAGCTTATGAGTCAGGTAAAATAGGCAACAATTACGGGGTGCCTGGGTGGCTCAGATGGTTAAGCGTCTGCCTTCGGCTCAGGTCATGATCCCGGGGTCCTGGGATCAAGTCCCGCATCGGGCTCCCTGCTAGGCGGGGAGCCTGCTTCTCCCTCTGCCTCTGCTTCTCTCTCTCTCTCTCTCTCTCTCTCTCTCTCTGACTCTCATGAATAAATAAATAAAACATTAAAAAAAAACAATTATGATGCACAAGTACCAGAGAATAAAAGTTTTATTTTTATGTCACTATCTTCAAGAGGGAAAGCAGACCAGGATAAAACAATGGCCTAAATTATAGATATTAACTTGCGTTGGCTTAACATACCCATAAATTTTCCCATTAAAGGAAAAATATCATAAAATCAAAAATATTCCTAAGAATTTATCTGAAAAGAAAATTTTATTCTCCCTTTAAATCTGAATAAACTTGTGTCTAAACCAAATTAGGCATTATAAATTCAATTTTCATTCAGCAGTTCAAACTTCTTTTCCTAGTCAGAAATTCAGTAGGCAATGATTAGTCCTAAAACCAGCCATTATTTTGAATGTCTAAACCAAACCTAAAAAGTGGTAAGTTTAGTTACTCTATATTTAATTCAGTCTAAATGGGTGTTACAATGAAACGTGAAGCTTGTAATCTTCACAAGAAGTAAAAGCTCATTCATTGTCTTTAATCACACAAAATATTCCCCTCCACCTTTTTCTGATATTAACGGCCTGCCTTGGACTTCAAAGAATTTCTCAAAGCAGGCAATTAATCTGTGTTGATTTATCTCTAAAATCTAATAAAAGCTGACCCTCCCTTTGTCTCTTCAGACTTGCATATGTTTTTATCCATAGTTTGCTTGTCCTGAATTACAATTCCTCTGCTATTCCTAAATAAACTCATTTTGCTAATAGAATAACTATTGTTATTAAAATACATAAAATAAAATAAAAATGTTTTTAAGGTTGACAGAAACATTTCTCAAAAATGGAATTTTGTTCAAAGGGCTGCTAGTGGTCCTATCACATGACAATCACCAAGCTCCCATCACCTTCCATTTTACCAATAACAATAAAGACAGCGTTGACTGAAAATCCCAAGTGTCCCAGGCACTATTCCTTGTGCATGTTGTGGGGGGGGGGGCTGTGCATCATGTATTTAGTCTTTAAAAATCCCTTCACAGGTAAGATCAATTTCATTTTCTCTAGTGAGGAAGCTGAGGTCCATTTAGATTAAGTTGCCTTTATTTTTTTTTTCAAATTTCTTTAACGAAAAACTGTTCCTGTCAGGAGCTAACTAATGTGAGAACAAAATATTTTCTTTCATGCCGGGCTTTGAAATAAGTCAGAATCAATAGGAAAACTATCCATTCATCTAACAATCAAGGGGGAGATGGTAAAGAATTAGCAGGTCCAGAGAAACAGAGGCCAACTGGACTGCACAAATTACTCAACTGGTTCCATTTTCGAAGATGTTTTCAATCTTTTTTCCCCCCACACAGTCTCCTCTTCAACAACTATTCATTTGGAGGACACCATGCAACTGCATTAAGTCTTTAATTGTAGAATTAGCCTTTTGCAATAAAACTTAAAATAGTCTAGTAAAAAAAAAGCTGACACTCTTTTACTGCAGCATTATTTACAATAGCTAAGATAAGGAGAAGCTCAAGTGTCCATCCATAAATGAATGGATAAAGATGTGGTATGCATACACACACGCGTGCACGCGCACACACACACACACACACATACTGGAGAATGACCCAGCCATAAAAAGGGAAGTCCTGCCATCTGCAACAACATGGATGAACCTAGAGGGTATTATGCTACGTGAAATAAGTCAGAGAAAGACAAATACCATATGGTTTCACCTCTATAAGGAATCTAAAAAAACAAAACAACAACAAAAAACAAAATCAGACTCAGATACAGAGAACGAATTGGTGGTTGCCAGAGATGGGTGTGAGGGGGATTGGCAAAATAGGTGAAAAGGATCAAGAGGTACAAACTTCCCATTATCAAATAATTAATTCATGGGGATGCCATGTACAGCATAGAGAATACAGACAATAATATTAACATATAAGCCCATCGGTGTTAGGTGTGGGAAACAGCTCAAGAGAAATCTGAGGAAACACCTGACTCACTTTGTGAACAGGAACAGTAAACAGACAGGAGAGGTGAAGCTCTGAAAAGAAAGAAGGCTGACCCCAGGGATGCTAGTTAGCAAAGACTGCTAGGGGACTGGAAGAACATGGTGGCACTTATATGCTAAACCCATAGGCCCATGTGTTTGCTGACATCACTGCTAAAATTATCAGTGTCAACCTTACTTACTGCTAGAAGGATTCAGACAGAAGATGTCCAAAAAAGTAAATAGGAAGATAAAGCTAACTGTGCTTAAGAACAATTATAAAAGTATCAGAAACTTCAGATCAATTTTTAGCCTTATGTTTTCAGTTTTTTAAACACAGATGAAGGTCCAGTGAGTCCCAGAACAGCTATTCTAAAAACCAGCAGATACCAAGCATTGCCCTTAAAAACAAAACAAATAATCAGCTGTGTTCCTTACATTCTCCCCCTCTTATCATAAATCCTTCCTGCATTCATCTTTGCCAAACAAGCTTTTATTCCCTTTGCAGCATGGTTTTGCTCCTAGGAAACTTAGTAAAATATTTATAAATGATTCAATATTGGCAGCAAGAATCCTCTGCAATGGCAGAAAGGTCAAAGCTTTCACACAGACCCCAATATACACAAAGTCCCCACTTGGAAATTATACTTACAATACACAAAAAAGCAACAGACTCAAACTGATTCCATGTGATATTTCCCCCCAACAAAAGATTTAAAAACTAAAGTATATTATTCGACAAAGCAAAATTAAGTGGGTCCCTTCACATAAAGTAACCTATGTGTGTTTTCCAACATCACCTACATTCCCTGTGCCATGGAGCCTGGATAGCTCCCTCTCCCAAGCACTACTGGCTGATCCAACCCTTCCATTTCCTCAAACTCTCTACCTTACCCCAATACCCTCACTTTAAGGCTGTGCCCTCCATGTCTGGGGTCCACAGAAGCTGATAATTGGATTTGACTCACCTTGCTCCCCAGAGCACACAACCTGCCTGCACATCCAGCCTTAGCCCCTTCCATCCTATCTTTGTTTCGTTTTATTTTTAAAGATTTTGTTTATTTGAGAGAGAGAGAGAACATGAGTGGGGAGGGGACAGAGGGAAAGAATCTCAAGCAGACTCCACACCAAAGGCAGAGCCCAATGTGGGGCTCGATCTCATAACCCATGAGATCGTGACCTGAGCCAAAATCAAGAGTCAGACGCTCAACTGACTGAGCCACCCAGGCACCTCCCATCCTATCTTTGAAAGGGAACAAGTACACCTCTGCACCTGAGCTCAGGATCTGATATCCCAGGCCCAATATCCATAGCCTATCCCACCTCCCTTTTCCACCACTTTCCACAAGACAGTTCTTAAAATCCCTCCCTTTTCCCCTTCTTTCAGCCTTTCCTCATCTCCCTTCACTGCCAACTTCATTCAAGAAAACAATTCTACCCTGCCATGCTCCCCACCTCCCACTTAGCCTTTAACCTACCACTACCTGGCCTCTGACACTCTCATTAACAGAAATTGCTCAATGACCTGACTGTCACAGTGGAGGGATTCTTGCCCACATCTGACACCATTACTTCCCTCCTTGAGGGGCCATCCTGGGCTTCTGCAGCCCTCTATTTCTAGTCACCACCTCTACCCTGGATGACTCCTTTTCTTTCACTGCTAGATCCTTGAACAGGGGATCTTCCCTAAGGTTCTGCCCTTGGCCTTATTCAACATCCCAAACCATCTTTTCCACTTCCACAGTTCAAATTACCACCACTGGGCCCACGGTCACCAAATCCACCTCCAGCCCTAACCACAGCCCTCTCTGGACACACCTGCCTGCCTATCCCACAGACTGCAAGGTCAATGTGGCCAAAATGGATGGCTCTGCCCCCAGTTTCTTCCATTTGTTTAGTAATTCCACACTGAATTTCATCAACCAAGCCCAAGAGTCAAGGAAAAGGTAAGCAAACAAAAATAACAAAATTATCAAGAAGTCATAAAAATAGGTCAAGTGCCCCTCCTGAATGGAAAAAGAATCTCTGAGGGGATTCTGTTATTCAACACAGAAAAATCTGTGAGGAAAACCAAACAACACAAACATGAGCAAAAAGCAAGCAAAGGCTGTAATATTAACATAAAATCAAGTTTAAGACCAAAATAACAAACAAAGGCCAAAATACTAATTACAGCTATGTTACCACCAGTGGGACAAATTCCATGTATTAAATGATGCAGCAGGAAAAAGATGTAAAACAAAAATGATAAGCAAATTGACCAAAAACTTTGTAACGAGAGACTAATGCTATTACCAGACTAATTGGATAGACTAAGAATATAGACTTGAAAAATGTAATTAAGAAGTCTCAACAAATGAACTTTGGATCCTATAGAGAATACATCTTCCTTCCCAGTGCAGAGGGAAACCTAGAATAACTCCCCCACTCCTAGTCTCATAGACTAAAGCAGCACGGAATAGATGACCATGTCCATGGACTAACTTGAACTTTTGCCAGTGGGCAAGAGAAACTGAATCCCAGTGCACTGGGCCCTGGGAAGAGCAGGAGTGGGGGGGTGTCACAGCAATAACTGGCCAACAGGTCAACCCAAACACTGTTCTGCCTATGCCAGGTCCCCAGCTTAGGTTCCATTCAACCACAGGATTTCACAACTGGAAGAGACCTTGAAAAGGCCTGGAAGAAACCAAGGCCTGGAAGATAGGGTGCTACATCTACATACATTGACACAGGGTCAGGAGAAACTGCAGCTCCATGGTCAGGGACACTGTGAGAGTCCAGAGCCAGGTCAAGTTTGGCTCACCATGATGCCAGCTGCAGGTGGTGACCCACTCACCCAGTGTGTCTGACACCCAGAGGAGAGTGGTTTGGTTTGGTTTGGTTTTAAGACAGTCCCCTCCTTAATTTATAAAATTACTTGTAATAACAATCATGAAATAAAAACAAAACTGACCAGGAAAAAGAGACCCAACAGCAAAACATTGTCTTTATTCAATTTTATGTAATCATGTCAATAAATTTTTATTGTAGTATCAAAACAGCACAACTATTTATTCAAACATTTTTATACCATAACAATTCAAACTTTAATCCTTTGGTCATAGGCTGCTAGGATATTTATGTCAGTAACTGTCAAGAAACTAGTAAGTGAAATTTAACAAAACCAAAATGTCTACAAAAGGTGTACTTAGACAACTACTAAACAATACCACTAATGTTACATTTTATTGCCCTCATTGAGTCTTCGGTTTTAAGACCATGAAGAGGGGCGCCTGGGTGGCTCAGTGGGTTAAGCGTCCGACTCCTGATTTTGGCTCAGGTCATGATCTCAGGGTCATGAGATTGAGCCCCACCTCAGGTTCCATGCTGAGCATGGACCCTGCTTAAGATTCTCTCTCTCTCTCCCTCTGCCCCTTTGCCCCCCTCTAAAAAAAATAAAACAAAACCATAATTATGAAAAAATTCAATTTTAAGATTATAATTTTTTAAAGATTTTATTTATTTGAGAGAGAGAGCATGAAGAAGGGGGCAGGGAGGGGAAGAGGGAGAAGCAGGCTTCCCGCTGGGCAGGAGCCTGATGTGGGGCTCAGTCCCAGGACACTGGGATCATGACCTGAGCAGAAGGCAGATGCTTAAGCAAGCGACTGAGCCACCCAGATGCCCCAATTTTAAGATTATTATTAATCTAGTCTATGTCCACTGGGGGTCAGAGGGTTACCTGGACATGCTAAATGTCTTCTATCTAGAGTACAGTACTTATTTAAAATAAAAATATGCTCATTTGAAGCATATATATGTGTATGTTATATACAGACTTATAAAATCTTTCAGATTAAATAATAACCACGGCAATTGTTTAGAACTTAGTTCAACTGAAGACTTTTTGAGGGAAAGGATCTTTACTGCCAACATTGCTTGCAGTTGCTGGTGCCCACGGATAAAAAAGGCAGGCTGACTTTCAGACGGTTTCATGGCTTGCGCCTCAGGCGGGTCACTCCTGGGTCCTGGGCAGCCTATGGGAACTTGGGCAAGTCACATAACCTTTTCTTGTTAGTTTCCTCATCTGGGACGTGAGAGCACCAGCTGGTAGCAGTAGCTCTGCCTGCCCCATGCCTCACTTCTGACCTCTCCTTAGGGGGCGCAGGTGCAGATGTGGGAGCCCTGGCTCTCTAGCCTGAGGGCTATTTGCACCCCAAAGTGAGCCTAAGAGGAAGTGCCATGGAAATGAAAGTATAAATGGGACAACCCCTTGCGGGATGACATGCCCCACTTATGGGTGGGGAGAACACGCCTGAACGCTGCTCTGACTCTCTCTCCTGGAGCTCCCCTTTATTTTTTCTCTCTTTTTTTTTTTTTTTTTTGAATTTTTTTATTAATTTGAGAGAGAGAGAGAGAATGCACGCAATGCAAGAGAGAGCACGAGGAGGGGGGAGCGGCAGAGGAAGAGGGAGAAGCAAGCTCCCCGCTAAGCAGGGAGCCTGTTGCAGGACTCGATCCCAGGACCCTGGGATCATGACCGACCCAGGCCAAAGGCAGGCACCCAACTGACTGAGCCACCCAGGCACCCAGTATCTCCGCTTTTAAGAGGCTGAGGACCTGGGCCCAAAAGCAGAGGGGTTATACCTGTGTTCCCTAAGTCCTCTTTCTCAAACCTACCCAAAAAGCTAAAGAGAACTATGGGGAAAGAGGAGGAAAAGTTAATAACAAGAGAATTAGAATCATAAATGCAGTGGCCTTGTTTTCCCACCACCGCATCCCCAATACCAAGCACGATGACTGGTGTGTACTGGGTACTAAAAATAAATTTGATGAATGAACAAATTTTAAACTTCAACTGATATAAATGACTAAGCATGCCAGCAATCACATTAAGTCCCAAAGGCACCTGCATTTGAAGGCAGACATCAATCTGTTAAATCTGAAGAATTGACATTAAAAGCATTTAACTCAGCAGCCCCCTTGCAAGAGTACTTTATATATAAAAGCACATCAAAACCACACATAACATCAATTTTTGAGGCTTAAGTAACTGCTTTGGGGGTTCTGCTTTGTTCAATAAGCAATTAAGTGTGAAGGCAAATCTTAGAACAACACATTAGGGCAAGTTCTATTTTCTGTGCAATTCTGACCTTCACCTGTAGAGCAGAGTCATTCAAGCCAAGATTTTCCACTTCCTATTGGCCAGAACTGTGCTCAGTGCTGGGAGAACACAGCATAAAACAGACAGACTTTGCCATCAAGGATGATACAGCAGAGCTGGAGAGTCAGAGACGCAAAAATAGATACGGTGCACTGTGCTAAGTTCCACAACAGAAGGGTCTGTGCAAGGTTGTGGCGTAGGCAGGGGCAGCTCAACCTGTAAAGGGTGGGGATGGAGGACAAAGGAGAACATGCTTAAGAGGTAGGAGACCTGAACCTTAAGAGACAGAACTGACTAGGAGGAAAAGCTTCTGTAGAAAAAGAGAGCACTCTAGGGAAAGTACTGAGTCAAGGCCCAGGAGTACTCCCTTCCGCCAGAATGCAGGATGAGCAGGGATGTGGGGAACTGGGACAGTCAACCTGGGAGAGAAGGAGAACAGCCTCATGTGTCTCACCAAGACAAAACAGAAGTAGCAACGGCCACTGAACAGGGACTAGCATAGCGCCTTGACTGCTTGTGGACCAGTCACCTCCAATAATCTAGATGGAGGGAAATGGGTGTGGAGGCCAGAGGTCATGGTTGAAGTGAAGAAGGCAGAGGCTGAAGCAGTGCCATAGAAACCACCTACTTGACAAACCTGATCCGGCTAAAAACCCCATGCCAATCCCCCCACGTTCCCTCTTCAGCCCTCTGGTTCTCCAACCTGGCCCCAGAATCTTCCACCTTCCCCAGGATCATCAGGGAAGGATGGGCATGATAAAGTCAACCACACTGCAGAAGTGGGGGAAGAAAAAAAAATCATGTGAATTTCCTTTAAACCTTTCGATCTATTTTTTTTTAATGGTGTTCGCTGTGGTACACAGCAAGCCAGGAGCTAAATCCAACGAGAATTAAAGGATAGAAACTGACCACTTGATAGAGAACCAGAACGCCCCATAGTGGAGGAGAGCTGCAATCTCAGAGGGCAGTAAGACTATTGCATGAGGTACCCAGGGTATCAGGCTCATAGAGACCAAAAGGAGAATGGTGGTTGCCAGGAGCCAGGGAAGTAGAGGAACGGGGACTTGTTTCATGGACATTAAGTCTCACTCTGGGAAGATGAAGTGGGTTCTGGAGATTGGTAACACAACAATGTGAATGTATTTAACACTATTGAGCTCTACACTCAAAAATGGTTAAGATGGTAACTTTTACGTTATGTGTTATTCATCACCATGAAAAAAAGAGCAATAAGCCTGACAGGTTACAGAAGATGGGATATACAATATCCATGGTGCATTACATTCTAGACATTTTCACATTAAAACCTCACTTGGCTACATGACAAGCAGTCAAGGAAGTATGCTTCCCACCCGACAACTGAGGAAACACAGGCTCAGAGAAATTATGGGTGAAAAGTCATTCAGCCAGTCACTGGTGGAGCCAAGACTTCTAGACCAATTTTCCTTTGCCCCCTTTACTTGACCTAATTACATTCCCTCTCTGGCAATCCAAAAACAAACAAACAAAAACACAGTTTACACTGCTAGTTGTTCCATTACCATTTTTCCAGTAAATACTTAATAATTTAAAATTATCCATGATAACCTCAGGCAGACACTAAAGTTAATCCTAATCAGGTTGCTGCAAAAAGAGAATGTTTGTGTTTGTTCCTTAAATACACTCATCCTACTCAATTTGCACATTATTTTTTAAATCCTCTGAATGCAATTCAAAACCTGGTTGTTTTTAACTCAAGTGATACGTAACAAGTTTGGTGGGAGAGTTACTGCCAAACATATAATCTAAAATGCAAGCGACAGTAATATCAAAATCCATAAAGCACCCAGCCAGGCACTGTTTAAAGTGCTTTATACACACTAACTCACTTAACTAATCTTCACAATAATCCTATGAAATATGCACTGTAGGATGGGGATGACCATAAATGAGGACCACCTTCAATCAAAATCCCCTAGAGTGTTAGTTTCAAACAGAAATCAGCTTGCCCCAGATGAAATAAACCTAGATTTTTCTTACACAATGTAAGGTTTAGAAAAAGTGAGCCATAGATTGGGGTCTCACCAACCAAGTAACCTTTATATGCATGCAACAGGAAAGAAGAAGCTCAGCACAGCCTGTGGCATGCAAACATGACAAGAATGACAAATTGAGGACAAAAGTAAATATCAGCACAGAGAGTATTTTGCGAGGATTCCACAAAAATGCACTGGATGGTTTTTAGGTACATAAACCTTGGCAAAAAGATTTTAAGACAATTCACTTTTTAGTCAGAGACTATCTTTGGTCTCACAAACAGAATCGAAGTTACTACAAAGGTACAGCACTCCTACAGAACTCAACAACAGCTCTTCTCTTATAAACATTATTCCGTGGATGTATGTGGACCCAGCTGTATGCTGTTCCAGTTTTTTAAATACTCAATGTATTTTTCAGAAAATAAATAGCATAAGAGTTTCTTTAAAAAAGCTAGATATTATTTTTTTAAAAGATTTTATTTTTAAGTAATTTCTACACCCAACACGGGGCTTGAACTTACAACCCGGAGATTAAGAGTCTCATGCTCTACTGACTGAGCCAGCCAGGCGCCCCAGTTATTATATTTTTTCTATTTGAGATATGATAATATCTCAAAATATCAAAATTCATGAGGTCCCCTAGTATAATAGTTCAAAAAACAATTTATCTTCAACTGCTACATGAGAAAACATTTGACTGCAAAGAATGTTAAATCAATATTTTTCAACTATTTACATAAGTATTAGGATTTAAAATCAAAATCTGCTAAGTTTCTTATAAAATAGTCTACAATTCTAAAATCCTTAAATATAATGGGTTGATTTCTATAAGACACTTTATTCTCGAGCAAATGCCAACACTGTATTAAAAACAGCTTATCTAATTAACTGTATGACATATGATAAAGTATTTTTTGAAACATTGTGGTGTGCCCATGTGTCATCCAAAGAAAATACCAGCAAATGGACCACAAAACTTGGTCCCAAGATATTGGAAGAGAAACGCATGAAAATATTGTCAGTTGCTGACTGATCACCTCCAGCTGTCTCAGCATCTTCTCAAAATTCATACGATACTAAAAACCTTATCTCTACAAATGAGTCTATGACTATTGCACTAAACATTAAGGGAACTATTAAATGCATGACAGTTCATCAATACTAATTCAAATGTGATATCAGAATATTTTGTTATAGTGACTAAAACTATTTATGGCTGCGTATGGGCCAGTTGCTGCTTTTTCTATGTGGGAATCATAAGAAGCCTCAGTGTAAAGGAAGAACTTCCCCATCAAGTAAGCATGGCCTAGACTGGTTTACCAGGTGAATTAATGAGTTCCCAATATAGACACATGTTCATGTGTAGGACGAATGAATTATAAGAAGAATTTCAGGGTATGCATATGTGTGAATACATTTACACAAAGTGGTGGAAGAAAACTGGTCAAGGCATCAGTAAGAATCTCCCATTAGGTTATTTTTTGCTTTGGAGCTCCACGACTTTATAATCTCTACAATGCTTGGCTTACAAATACGGCTAACCCAAGTCAAGACCTCCATGTAGAGAATACCAGTCATATGGTACACACACACACTCACTCCCTCCTGTATTTCTCTTGTAATGTCTAGGCTTATGTAGTGAACAAAACTTTATAAAAATACAAGTGGCCATGAAACCAACAACTGGTAACAGGCAAAACAGTAATACTGAGAAAAGTAAATGTCTCTGTCTGCCCTTGGCATAGTCATTATATGAAATACTTAAATTCACTGATACACCAACACTAGAATTAGATTAAGGAACTCTAATTTGTAAAAGTAACATTAAAAATTAATATGAGGCAGTTTTAATGAAGATGAAATACTAGGGAATTAATTACGATACGACTCAGCAAATAACCTTACTGTCTCAAAATAAAGAGCTCTATTTTTAAACTGTCAGGGCTTTAGTAACACATTTCATATACTAGACAGTAATACTTTCAAGACCTCCCCCTCTCCTGGAATACAAACAAAGGAGTAATATTTTTGATTGGATAAGAATACTCCTTTATATAACTGAATCTACAATGATGTATTCAAATTAAATATCATGCACAGTATTTCTTAGGGAGAGTCAAAAGAGAGTCCGAATAGCTGAAAAGCTGACCGTCCAGAACGAGAAAGGAAAGGAAGGAAGTGGGTAAGAAAGAGGGAGGGAGAGAAAGATACAGACTCAACATTCACAACTCGATAACATTCTAGTTCTCCATTTGGACCAAGAATAAGGTTTTCACCATTCTGTGGTCAAGAATCTTCACTGGTGTTTGGTTGCCGGGGGAGGTCTCAGTGAGTTTGGTGTGAACTTAAACCTGACTGTCCTCCCCATACAGCCAAAAGCAGCTGCCCATTTCTGATGTAACGATGATACAGACACACACTTGAACACACCTCAGTTATGCTCTCAGTACAGGGAGCTTGCCTGTAGAAGTTGCAGACTAGAAAAAATATACAAAAGCCCCTAACACCCAAAATCTACTTTGTTATTCTTTAATCTGCATATTCACTCCTCCGGTACTCTCAGTACCTTGCACAGGGTAGTACTCAAGGAACTTTCCTCCCCCTCCCCCCACCCCCAGTTAGAGCATATCAACTAAATGTTCTAGCTCCCAAATAACTGGGTAGTGAGCAACATGAGTTGCATAAAAGAACATTAGTGATAACTAGGACAGATTTTCAGCTACCCTTTGGACACAGTATAACTAATACCACACCTTGGGTTATACACATAATCTCATCAAACTCCTACCAGTCTATGAGGTACAGTACTATAGTGTCTGCTTACTGAGTCAAACATCTTGGAATCAAACATTATCTCAAGGTAGAAAAAGATCTGTCAGAAGCTGGGGTGACTCTCTGGTAAAGCTGGGTTGCTCCCACCTTGCTGGAAGAGGGAAACAAAAAGCTCCACGCCTTCACGACTCAGCCAAAAGAGGTCAGTCACCACATATACCTCTGATCCCCTGGGGTGGGGTAATACTAAGAAGGTAAAGGGAAGTTTGTGCTATTTTGAGGTCAATGACCTTGCCCTAACTCACTGGTCAGTAGAGCTAAAAAAACAAATCCTCAGGAATATGAGAAACAGTGTCACCCCCTTCTCTGTCCCCAAAAGTGGACCCTGAGGACCATGTTTTCTATTCCTCCACCACTCACAACTTCCCATCTAACCACCCCTAGTGACTTGTGCTTCTACAATGCTACAGCCTCCACAACTCATCTTGGACAATTACAACTAAATTCTGCTCTAAATAGCAGAGTGTGCTAGAAGGTTCTCAAACACAGATACTGTTACTTGTGCTTTACAAAGCTTCTCCCGGGTACAGTAGCCTAGCCATCTCACAGCATAGCTTCTCCAGTAACCTAGCTCCAGTAGCCTAGCTTCTCATAGCATATCATCCATCATCCCTGCTTGCTTCCACATCCTTGCTGGAAAGACACACACTAGGCTTTTCTACTCCTCTGCACCTTCACTTGTGCCATTCCCCATGCCAAGAACGCCCTCCCCCCATGAACCACATGAACCACACCTTGTCTTTCAGGCTGACCTCTAACTCCTCTTCCAAGCCAGCTCACTGATCACCCACCTGCAAGCTTTTCCCCTTTCGGGCTGCCTCATCCTGCAGCGCAGCCAAGCACCCACCCCCAATTCAGCAGGTTTGATAAAAGGTGACTGAAGTGCACTTCTAGTATATATCAAATGCAGGGTTAGAGATGGTGCTAAGTCTCATTGCTGCGATCAGTCTCAGTGCTGCTGAGGTCTGAAGTCAAAACTGGAATGGGTCAGACCAGGTAGACACTCTTCTTTGGAGAAAACCTAAAGCTGGTGGTTCCAAAGTAGAAGGTAGGAAGAGGTCATCAGCTTATATGTATATGCACCTCCAAACAAGAGAGATTTAATAACCTTTATTGAATGGATTGGCACTGGTGCCCCCACATGGTCCTACATAATATGGTTTGAGGGAAAGCTCCCTAAGGAGGAGAAAGGGAGTTGGGGGTGCAATGAACTAAACTGTGTCCCCTGAAAATTGATGTGGAAGCCCTGCCCCCCAGTGTGATGGCACTTGGAGATGGGGTCTCTGTGAGGTTCTCAAGTGGAGATGAGGTCATGAGCGTGGGGGCCCATGACGGGCTTCGTGCCCTTATCAGAAGGACACCAGAGAGCTAGGTCACTCACTTCTCCATGTATGCACACAGCAAGGCAGCGACTATTGTAAGCCAGGGAGAGGGCACACACCAGAGCCTGACCATGCTGCCACTAATGGTCCTGGGCTTCCAGCCCCTAGAACTACAGGAAAATCGTGCCTATTATCATCTAAGCCGCCTATGCTGTGTATATTCACGGTGGCCTGAGAGGACTGCCGAGGGAAGGACAGCAGTACCCTCTCCCGTCTGTTTGCTCTGCTTATTACTATATATTTCCATTTCTGTGTCCAGTTAGGTGCGTTTATGGAGAAATTTAGCTCATTTCAGCTCCACCAACCCTCCCAAGAACAAGTGGCTTGAGAATCATGCAACAAAACCAACCACAGATTGAAAGTAAGCAAATGACAAGCAAAAAAGCTGAACTGACTCTTCTTTTCCTAACAAAAGCTCTTCAAATCCATTTTACTAGGTTAAACATTAGGATAATTTCATCAAATCAGATGAAGTCAACCAAAAGTATTCAAAACAATCAAAACTATTAACATGAGTTGACCTCCAATTGTTAACTGAGAACCTTGGTAAATACATGTTGAGTCTTGAGATAATAACTAATGATAGTTAATATATATACAGTTACTTAATATACATATTAAAGTTTCATGGTAAAGTGTTTTACTGACGGGACATGCAATCAAAACAGTCTGGAGACCACGGATATAAATCTCGAACTTCTATGAGGGCACTAAGCCCACTCTCAATTGGATGTCTTCTCTCAGACAGTCCTGAAACTGAAACCAGTCAGCGCTCCTTCGGGAGTGACAGTTTATGTATCAAATCCCAAAGATATATAGAATAATTCTGAGAATAACGAACAACATCCCAAATTCAACCCCAAATCCTTTTATAACTGTATCTAATATAAAACAGTAAGGGTAGCTAAAAACCTATGATTCAAGTTTTGAAGAGCTGGCTTTAAGAGAAAAGGGTAGATCAGCATTTAAATGATCAAACCCAACCTCATGGATTTCAGGAAATTTCTTTGTAAAACATCCCTGCATTTCTGACCCCAACAACAGTCAGACCTCTCCCTTTGTTCTCTGTAAGCATTGTCCCTCTTGAAAGGGATGCTGATTAGCATTTCTGAGTAAGCTTTTGCCGTCTGCTGAGTGATTCAGCCATGAGTGGAATACACACTTAGATGCTACTTTCTAGAGAACTATACAAAAGCCCACGTGACTAAACTCTGACCACAGAATTTTCTGCATTTACTTTGCTACCTACTTTTCAACTCCTGTACAAGTAGGTCAGATGTTATGCAGACTCTCAGTGAGGCAATGTTGCCTGATACCCAAGGAGTAAGTATTCTCCCATCTAATTAGCACAACAAACATGTCAAGAGATGGTTCCAGTCTCCTCTGACCATCATCCCTTCAAAACCATGTCTGTCTCCAATAAAGGACCCAAACATTTCCCAAAGCACCAACACAAAGACAGGAGTGTAGTAGACATTTCCTATTCTCCCAGACACTTCTGGTTTTTCAAATATTTTGAGGTAAGTTTGTCCTTACAGAGGAGTCTCAAAAAATAGTACAAAGAGTTGCCATATGCCCTTCACCCAGTTTCCCCACGATGTTAATATGACCATAGCATAAGGATCAAAGCTATTAACATTGGATGTCACCTACCTCAAAAAAATTACTAAAGCAAATATGAAAATAACACTGACACAATACTAATCCAGCTACACCGTTTATTCAATTTTTCCACTAATGTACTTTTTCTGTTCCAAGATCTGATTCAGAACTCACACTACATTTAGTTGTCCTAGGTCCTTAGTTTCCTCTAATTCTGGTTCAATTTTAAGTTGTTTTTCACAAATCCTCATACTCAATTCTTTTTGTCAGTAAGAAGGAGAAATGCCCCCAAGCTCACAGAAGACAGTAAGACTTAATAAAATTTGGGAGTAAGGGAGAAGGGAAATAAGTTACTAAAACTCTCAAGCCAAATGCCTTTACCTATTTTCATCAATGAGAATGGCACAGATGTGTCTTTGATCGAATTCAAGATATGCTCCATATCCACCCATACAAGGGTCAACTTGATAAAGAAATTACCATGTGAGTCTGTTCTCCTAGATATTTGCTGTTTCTGTAGAAACATCAAATACAAAACTGGCCCAAGGCTGACATGCTTTTCTGTCTCTAAAAATACACTTCAGGAAAGCTCATGCTTTCAATGGTTACCTGAAATACAGTGTTAAAGGTCTCCCAATTTGAATATTTTTATCTGCACCATGCCTCAAAAGCCTCATCCAAGGGTGTAAACCTGATAATGTTCTAATTACAAGAATCTTCTATGGCATTAGTTGCTGCTGGTATGTTCAAATTAAGGACTCCCAACATGCAGTGACATTCGTGTGCAGAAAATACAGAGCCTGGTTTGGAGATTAACCAAGTGTATCTACCTCTAAACTAAATCATGATGAAATGAATGAGTGAATGGTCACTAAATGAGGAGATGAGATAAGCTTGACTAATCATCTCACTATGCGTATACACATCAAATCATGTCGTACATTCTTCAATATATGCAAATTAAAAATATATAAATAGATCAATAAAAGCAGCTTACACAGAACATCTTGAAGCGGTTTCGAGGTAGGTAACAGGAAAGCTTTCAATAGAAATTACTTTTTTTTTAAAGATTTTATTTATTTATTTATTAGAGAGAGAAATAGTAAAAAGAGAGCATGAGAGCATGAGTGGGGGAGGGGTTGGAGAGGGAGAAGCAGGGGGCTCGATCCCAGGACCCTGAGATCATGACCTGAGCCGAAGGCAGACGCTTAACTGACTGAGCCAGCCAGGCACCCCAGAAATTACTCTTGATGAGGATTTCTATATATATTTACCTTTGCCAAACTTGACAGGAATAGCTGTCTCAGATATGTAAACTTTGGTTTTTCAAACAATCATCTTTACATGAATCAAAGGGAAGTTATGATTCTTACCAGGGCCTCGGTATTGTTTCTGTTACGTTTTAAGCAGCTTATGTGCTACGACAAGATGCTACCTAAATTCCTCAAGCTTTGGAAGAGAATCATGCATCCTTTCAGCACTCAGTAATATTAGATCTAGAACAATATATGTCATCTATCACCGCTATTCATGCACAAACTGGCATCTGAAGATTTTGTGCCCTTCATTCCTTAAGATAAACATGCGCCCTCAGACGTTAGGATCCCAGCACAATACTGTAAAACTTCCATACTGTCAAACCTACCACCCAGTGCTCAATTCCTTTTTCTAGAAAGGCAAAATTCTATTTTAAACTTAGCTTAGCAAAAACAATATTAAGCAATTTTCCTTTAAGATAAACCAAGAAGAAATGCATTAACTTGACAAAGCTCAAGTTATTGCTTTAATGAAGATTTCTGTTAGCTAGAACTCCCACCTGAAATGACTCATTCAAAACAGAGTATCTGTAAACATTCCCAACTTGCTCTGAAGACCTCATTTCAAACTGCCTCACAGCCTTGAAACTCACTATTCCAAATGGCAGGCTGATAATCACATAAAGAATGCATACACCTGAGCTTGATTGAATCCATTTGCTCATTCCTTTGATCAGTAAATTTCAAGGTATTTTCTGGAAAAAAAATTTTAACTTTAAACATTTTTTTTTTAAATTAAAGATTAGGGGCGCCTGGGTGGCTCAGTCATTAAGCCTCTGCCTTCGGCTCAGGTCGTGATCCCAGGTTCCTGGGATCGAGCCAGCATCGGGCTCCCTGCTCGGTGGGAAGCCTGCTTCTCCCTCTGCCTCTGCCCCTGCTTGTGTTCCCTCTCTGCTGTGTCTCTCTGTCAAATAAATACATAAAATCTTAAAAAAAAAAAATTAAAGATTCACCATCAGGTTGCTCTAAATAGCAAGCTTTCCATAAGCATTTAATATTTAAGTTAAGACACTGAAGAGGAAATGATATCATTCATATGAAATGTCCAGAACAGGGAATCTACAGAGATAGAAAGGAAATGAGTGGTTGCTCAGGGCTGGCAGAAGAAGAGGTAGAAAGAGGACAGCTAAAGGGTATGGATTTCTTCTGAAAGTAATGAGAATGTTCTAAAATTGACTGTGGTGATGGCTGTACAACTCTGAATATACTAAAAAACATTAAATTGTGTACTTTAGGTAGACGAATTAGATGGTATATAAAGTATATCTCAATAAAGCTATTAACAATATTTAAAAGGAGACTGTACACCAGAAAAAAGATCCCCACCAGTTAGATGGACATATACACAATACATGTGTATGTATGTACATTACAATATCCCATTAATTACTTCTCATTTCTAGAGAGTGAAGAAGAGGGTGACTGTCTTCATAATTAAGGCCCTAGAAAAATCAGCGCTTAGGGGAAAAAGACCATGTCCTATTTCTTCATGATTACAATAATCCAAATTCACTGGCTTCAATAATGTTCTAAAATTGACTTACACCTACTACAGCTTCAAATCAATCACTGGTGTTATTTTCAGTGTTGAGAACAAGAACAAGGTTTAGAGAGACATCTACTGACATGGGGCAGACCCTCCCAGAATTTCAAGAAATTGCTTGGGATTTGGAGTTACCATGTCAGGCACTCCCCTAGGGGTGCCAAGGCCATAGTCAACTCCAGCATGACCTTACTCGTACTCACCAGGCCCAGCCTCTCTATTGGATACATTAGTTGAAACACTAACCTTAGATTTTCATTGCCTGTCCTGAATTGTACCATTCAACCCCTCACCAACCTTCCCCACTACCTGACAACCATGTCCCTCCTTAGCAAACTCTGATCCCTTTTCTGAAGTCAAAATGCCAGGTACCCACAAAGACAGTCACAGTGCAACTACCATGATCCGAGGCTCCAAGCCAGAGGGGGCCTGGAGTAGGGAAGGCCAGGGAGAACACCAGCCTCCTGAGGTGTATAGCAGCCACAAAATCAATACCCTTGACTCCTGGGTCTGTCCCACCTGGTCTCTTCTTTTCAAAAACTGACTTAGAAGCAAACAATCTGGGATAAATACTCTATACTCCTGCCTCCAAAAAACAAACAAACAAACAAAAAACCCTTTCTCAAAAAAAATTAAGAAAAAAAATAATTTATCAACTCCATCAAGTCCCTTTTAGAAAATATTCCTTTTGGCAGGAATTTTAGCAAATTGTCATGGCCAAGAAAAAAAGTTTAATTAAAAGAATATCTTTATAAGACTTGACTTCAGCAATATTAAAGTATGAAAATAATGTGGCTCAACATTTTGTAAAATCCTTAAGCTTTAATGCCAAGAAGTTTTATAATCAGTTCCCTAATGAACAAAAATTCACATTACCACTAGTAATTCCCCTAAATATAGGGTAGAGGTGAAGCAAATACTCAAAAGCCATTTTATAAAATAGCAAGGGTCACATTTTAATTTCTTCGACCCTATTCAGTGTATGCTGAAACATATTCACAGGATAAGCCATGAACTCAGAAATTGTATGAATTTTAATATTTAAGATATTTCAACTAATGCAATTATATTCTTATACAAGACTTTAAATAGAATATTTGGTATCTATCTACTTTATTCCTAGCCAACCCCACCGTATATTCCCATACTTATTCTTCCCCTGACTCCAGAAAAGTACAAGTGAAACCGTACAACAGGTAGCCACTTGAAAAATCAAATAATAAAATCAGCCTCAAAATTCAGCTTTGCATCTTGATTGCAGAAAGAATATTGAAGCCACATTAACAAGGCCATTAAAAATCTTCATCTTCCATATAATAGAAAATTTAAACAAAACAAAGACCCTCATTTTCCCAACTTTAAGAATGCGTAAATGGATACCAAAGTCAAAGAAACTAAGAGGAATTAAGCAAAAATACTACTCAAAAACATCCTAAGATTTAAAAAGAAAATTCTTCAATTTTAGATCCTTATATTGCATATGTGTGTGTATTAGCCTAACACATTTACTATCTAAAGTATATCGTATAGTGAAATATATAGTATAGTACTTTATATAGGAATTTCTTAAACCCCAAAATCAAGCAAAGAAAAAAGACTGGATATAATCTTTTTTTAAAGTAATCTTTCCATCTTTTTAAAAGCAATTGAATAGAAACACATATAAGGTATGAAGAAATGGAACTGTATCAGCAATAAAGGATTCCAAATATACTTAAAACCAAATTTTAAGTATATTCACAGAGTTGTGCAATCACCACCTCAGAATGAAACCCCACGTACATTAGCAGTCACTCCCATTTCTCAACCTCTTCCTGCTTCCCTAGCCCTAGAAGTCACTAATCTATGTCTCAATGGATTTGCCTCTTCTAGACATTTCCTGTAAGTGGAATAAGGCCTTCTGTGTCTAACTTCTTTCATTTAGCATAATTTTTAAGTCTCACCCCTATTGTAGTATGTATCTATATTTTGTTCCTTTTTATGGCCAGTGGTATTTCACTATATGGATAAACCATATTTTATTTATTCATTCACCAGTTGATAGATATTTGAGTTGTTCCACTTTGGGGCTATTGTGAATAATGCTGCTCTGATCATTTGTGTACATGTGTTTATGTGCACATAGGTTTTCCTTGATCTTGGGTGGATACTCCTAGGAGGACTGGTGGGTCACATGGTAATTTTACATTTAACCTTTTGAGGAACTGCCAAACTGTGTTCTAAAGCAGCTGCACCATTATTCATTCCCATCATCAGTGTATGGAGGGCTCCAATTTTTCCCCATCCACGCCAAGACCCAATGCCTGTTATCTTTTTGATTAGAGCCATGTGAGTGTGTGAAGTAATAACTCATTGTAGTTGATGCCCTGTATTTTATTTTTTTTAATTTTTTTAAATAATTTTTTATTGTTATGTTAATCACCATACATTACATCATTAGTTTTTGATGTAGTGTTCCATGATTCATTGTTTGTGCATAAGACCCAGTGCTCCAGGCAGAATGTGCCCTCTTTAATACCCATCACCAGGCTAACCCATCCCCCCACCCCCCACCCCTCTAGAACCCTCAGTTTGTTTTTCAGAGTCCATTGTCTCTCATGGTTCGTCTCCCCCTCTGACTTACTCCCCTTCATTCTTCCCCTCCTGCTATCTTCTTCTTCTTTTTTTTTCCTTAACATATATTGCATTATTTGTTTCAGAAGTACAGATCCGTGATTCATCAGTCTTATACAATTCACAGTGCTCACCATAGCACATACCCTCCCCAATGTCTATCACCCAGCCACCCAATCCCTCCCACCCCCCACCACTCCAGCAACCCTCAGTTTGTTTCCTGAGATTAAGAATTCCTCATATCAGTGAGGTCATATGATACATGTCTTTCTCTGATTGACTTATTTCACTCAGCATAACACCCTCCAGTTCCATCCACGTCGTTGCAAATGGCAAGATCTCATTCCTTTTGATGGCTGCATAATATTCCATTGTGTATATATACCACATCTTCTTTATCCATTCATCTGTCGATGGACATCTTGATGCCCTGTATTTTAAACCAAGCCCACTCATTCTTGAATGGGACCTCAGCTACTCTTCTAGGCTACTCTTTTAGGTAAAGAATATGCCCCGATGGTCATTCTTAAAACCCAAAATAAAGCCAAGATAATCTAACACTCCCTTAATAAGTGAAGGTATCACCTCCATATAAAATGCACCATTATTCTACCACAAACTCTATCAAGCTATAATCATGCCCAACAGCCAAACCTTTTTCAAAAGATGTCAGGCTAAGCAGCCTATGTAAGCACTAATGCTGTAATGGAATACTTAAACATGCAACGAAGGTTTAACCAGAGCTTTACAGAAACACTGGATTGGAATTCAAGCTTGTCAATAATCTATGTGTAACCTGATCATTTAACTTGTCTACACCTGAGCATGAGTTCCGAGACACTCACAGAACTACATCCTCTGAAGTCACTCACATAAAGTTGTCTGAGTCTGAAAGTTTAATGAAATTTTAAAAAGTACTAACACGCATGCCTAAAGATCTAGCTTTGCACAGCAGAAAGAATTTGAGCTACAGGAGTCAGAGAAGGCGGGTGCTACGTGCAGCTCTATCAATTAGTAGCTGTAGCACCACAGGTACATTATTTAACATCTTTCTATCTCAGTTTCCTGATCTGAAGGTAATGCCTTCAAGAGGTTATGAGGATTCCTTGATCTAGTACAGCTAAAGCATCTATCAGTAGCCAGCAAACAAGTAGACACTTAAATGTTAGCGGAAAGATGGATGAAAGCTAACTCTGGGCAAAGTTTCCCAGCAAATAAAGACCTTATAACCAATGTTGGGGACCACTTAGGGCCGAATGCGAGTCCTTGTGACCTGTGGGATTCCTTTATAAAGCACTTCCCCACATTATGGTCGGCAAATTGATAAGGAGAGCTATCATATGGCTTAAAACAGGACTAGGGGGAATTCTTGGAAGGGAGCCCAAGGATGAAAAGATAAGAGACCTCATTTTTGTCAGGGACAAAAGAATAAAAACTTCCTCAGGGCTCACAGAGAGCCTGAGCACAGAACAGATCCTACAGAGAGAAAGGTAAAGGCTGTACTCACATGACTCCATTGGAAGCTCAGGTAGAGACTGCCAGGCTCTAGGGGGACGGGGCGGCGGGGGGGGGGGGGCGGGGAGAGCGGGGACTGGCGGAGGAGAGAGGGGTGGGGGTTGGCTAGGTGTGTGGAAAAGCTGCCAAGAGGAAGACGAACCCCATCCCAGCTGTGAATTAACTGTCCTTGCGTCTCTCAGCCGCCTTCCCCTACCTGATCTGGTTGTCACGGAATTTGTTGAGATGCGGTTGGTTGAGGTAAATGGTGCGGGCTGGTGCCTCCAGCTGGTCTCCAACAGACGTGGCCCGGGACATCTCATCCTCTGCCTTCTTGTAGCCCGAAGAAGGACGAACAGGTCCTGCAGAGACGGGGCGAGGGCAGAAAACACAAAGAAGTCACGCCAGGCAAGAGGCAGCGAACACGGGCTGCGGGCTGGCGGGCGGGGACCAGCTGGGAAGGATGCTCTGGGCGCTGCTGGGCCCGCCTATGTACCTTGGCTCCCCCTGGAGACCTGCCGCCGCAGCTGCTCACGGCTCCGCCCCGCCCCCTCCCGCGCCCCACCCCCTCCCGCGCCCCACCCCCGCCCTGGTCCCCCCGGCGCCGAGGAGGGAGCCTCTGCCGCCGCCGACTCCGCCCTGACCCCTCCCGCGGCGGCTGCAGCGTGAGGCCCGGCTGCCAGAGGCACCGCTGCCGGCTGCAGGGGCGGGGAGGGGCCGCGGGAACAGTGGGGCCGGGGCCTCCCCGCACCTTCCCGCGGTAAGCTCCCTCTGCGGGCCCACGGACTGCGCTCAGGGTCTCGGTTTTCTGGGCTGCTTTGATTGTGCTTAGGACAAAGATACCAGCAAAGGGGATGTGCCCTGCGTTCAGTCACCGCATAAAAGGATGGTGAAAGCACATCTCCATGCCCTACAAACGAAATTCCCAACCCTCCGGGTGATGGGCTTGGCTACCTCATGAGCCTGAACGCACCAGCTGCCTTTCTCCCCAGAAGTGCCCGGCAACCTGAGTGTGGTAGCTTTACCAATCCCAGCTCGCGGAGAGATGCATGATCTTTCATTTCATAGCTCCAGTTAGGTTTCTGTGGTTAAGACACAAGCAAGCCTGTCGCTTTAAGAGTTGATTTCAGTCCTATAGTCAAGCCTCTCTGTGAGCTCAACCTCCCCATAACCTTCACATAGGGAGGTGTCAGCATGGAGAATATGCCCATTAGTCACACTGCTACACCTGAGCACACACAGCCAGTCAACCCCGTCTCCAACTCATCACAAGGGGCAACCCACCTCAAGAAGGGACCTTCAAGGAGGGGTGCCTGCAGCAAAGGATCACAGAAAAATAAATGCCCTACAAATGCAGCCTTCTCTCTTTCTCCTTACATATATTTTCACTCTAGTATCTGCCATGCTTTCCACCTATCAAAGAGATGAATGATGTATCCTGTTTAGGAAACAGACATCTCATTTCAGTCAACATCTACTTCACAGCTAAAAAAAATATTCACTGACAGAGAAAAATCTTGAAACAGAAAGTTCCCGCTATTGAAGTGTGTCATTTTTTTAAGTGATTATAATCCTATTATAATCTTTATCACAAGCGGAGGACAATCAAAACGTGTAATCGGTTGAGAGCTGACATATCCCGAAGGGTATTCATAGCTGGGTCCCTGGTCATAGCAACCTGGCTGTTCCCCATTAAGGGACTCCATCCTCAGATCCTCACTCCCTGCCTCTGCCTCCACTCTCCCGGTTTCCTCTGGCTTGGGGTGGGGGCAGGGGGAGGGGGACTACTCTGTCCTCTGCTTATGGACAAGGGGCAGCAGAGAGCAAAAGTCCCTACTCCAATACTCACTTGCCTGAGAGCTTAGGCTCCCACACTTCAGTCAGAGAAGGCTAGCTTTTAAAGCATTTGTTGATTTAAGGCAGATAGGCTAGTTTCAAAAATTTTCCCTATAGAGAAATATTGCTTTTCTCTTGGCCCACTTACCCCGCTTTATCTCCAGCATTTATCATCATTACCTGGCATTATTCATCTATGGTCTGTCTTCCCATGGCCAAGCACAGAAGCTCCAGGACAATAGGACATGTTTTGTGCACTACGGTGATCTCAGCACCTACAACAGTGCCTGGCACATAATGGGCATTCATATTTGCTAGTCAAATAAATCATTCTCTTATAAAGCGTCACTTTGAATTCTCCAGGCAGAGATGCAGTGATATGCACAGAGGGCTCAATGGCCATATACTCCTATGGGTCAGAGTAGTTCATTGCTTAGACTGTATTCACTCAGTGGCTCTTGATCCTTGCTGCACATTATCACCACAAAGGGAGCTCCCACAATTAACTAGATCCTGGGCCCAACCCTCACAGATTCCGACTTGTTTTACTCTGTTTTAAAGTAACTTAAGAGAGGTGGGCCTGGGTGGATCAGTCGGTTAGGCACTGACTCTTAATCTCAACTTCGGTCTTGATCTCAGGGTTGTGAGTTCAAGCCCCATGTAGGGCTCCATGCTGGGCATGGAGCCTACTTGAATAACAATAACGATAATAATAAAGCAACTTAAGGGATACGAGTGGGCAGCCACAGTTGAGAATCACTTGTTATATGCTGCTGGGAACACAAAAAACAAAAGATCTGGCTCCTGCTCTCAAAAATTTTAACCAGTTTAGGGTGCTAAGGTATAACCATGGTTACCAGTAAGCCACAGTTTATGATAAGTGACTAAGAGTGGGCTTGAAAGTGCTAAGGAGGGTCAGGAGTCAGCAGCCTGTTTGTGCTTGAGGGGAGCCAGTCAGAACAGGTGTGTATATATATATATATATATGTAGGACAGATATAAAAGACAACGTATGGGTAAGATTTCTATCAGGAAAGAGGAAGACAGGGACATTTGGGGGAAGAATAAGAAAAAGCTTAGGCAAAGGCCCAAATAGACAAGATGTATATGAAGCCAATTAAACCAAACAAACAAAAACCAGCCCTGAGAGTCCAAGTGGGAAAGAGAAAGCTTCTGTGGTGGGCGGGGGGAGTGTGGAGGGGTGAAAGACTGGGGAGGATTTAAATGCCAGGCAAAGAAGCTTAAACTTCATCCTGAAGGTCATATGAAGCCACAGTTTCTAAGCAGGAGAGAAATATAATTGGCAGCGATATACAAGTAGGAGCAGAAAGAGGGGAGAATTTGTAGATGAGGAGATCAGACAGGAAATTAATTCTACCTCTAGAAGCAAGGCGTTAAAAAGCAAAAATTAAATGGAGAATGGGTAAAAAACATGGACAGAAGAACCATCTCAAAAGAATACCCTGCAAGACTTTTTTTGGACTTAGTGTGTGGGCCAGAAAAAAAAAAAAAAAAGACGATTGGGTAATTGGGATTTGAAGAAGAGAAGATTGGGACAAAGAAAAGCACTACTGATAGAAGTGAGAATGGAGGGGCGCCTGGGTGGCTCAGTCGTTAAGCGTCTGCCTTCGGCTCAGGTCATGATCCCAGGGTCCTGGGATCGAGCCCCGCATCGGGCACCCTGCTCAGCGGGAAGCCTGCTTCTCCCTCTCTTGCTCCCCCTGCTTCTGTTCCCTCTCTCACTGTGTCACATAAATAAAATCTTAAAAGAAAAAGAAAAAAGAAATGAGAACGGAAACAGTTTTCCCAAACAAGAATGTAAGTGTTGGATAACAAATATTGGGGTGCAAAACAATTACACCATGAGTGATAGAACTACATGAAATAATGTCTCCCAAGCACCTACCATGCATGAGGCCAGCTCACCTTTCTACACTACAACAGGGCCAGCCCTAGAATTTTATTCTGGGTAGCAGTCATTATAGTTTCCCCCTACCTAAGATTCTGATGACTTTCTTCTACCTCAGTGGCTTCATCTTGACCCAATCCTGCTTTGGAGAAAAACATTAATCTTTTCAAAATATCCCACATCTGTTGAAAATGTATCACCCAAAGAAAACACTATACCATATATAGTGAAGCACATTATGACTAAGGTTTCAAATTCAGACTCATGAGATGAATCCTGAGCTAACGCATTTTGAAAATACCACCATGCAAAATTAGAGTAGATGCTTACAACTCCCCCGTATAAACAAGCACGGTGTCAGCAGACAGTGGGAGTTCAATAAATATCTGTTGAGAAAGAAACCAAAGTAAAAAGGATAAAGAGAAACAAGAGTAGGCAAATGGGCAAGCACCAAGCTTGCCTACTACAAAATGGAAATGCAGACGACACAGCTGACAGCCAAGGGCACGAGGACAGGGACTTTGTCTTGCTCATGGTTCTAGCGCCATCATCCTGAATGATGCCAAGCACACAGCAGGCAGTCTGTAAACACAGACAAATAAAGGACTAATGTAGCAGGTGCTTTTTGAGGACGCCTACCCAGCTGCTGAACCCCAGACTCCCTTGTCTGGTAACTGCACCTTTCCCCTCCCACACACAGGCCAGGGAGCCTACAGACAGGCCTATAAAATGCAATGCCCTTCATCCATCACAGCTCTCTGCCCTGGGGACAGTTACTTGGTCCAAGTTGGACTGTTAGGAGTCTTCTGGAAACTGACAGGGGACCTAAGGAAGATGGTTTCTGCATGTGGCTGCTCTATGAACATATACACTCCGGGTCTCTGGTGGCCCTCTCCTACCCCTGGAGTAGGCAGGGAAGGAAAGGGTTTCTTTGAGAATAAAGATGAAGCAGTTTCATGGAGAGCAACAGAAACTGTCCCAACAGCTTTCTGGATTCTGGGTAAAGTGCCCTCCTAGATGCCAGCTATATTAGGGTCTTTGGGTTCCATGACCCACCCTGAATAACCAGAAATGCCAACCAATACGGTAAGGGAGCACACAGAGAACCTATTTTTCCCTTTAAGACAGATGAGCAAGTAAGGTTAATGAGGAGGGAGAAATAACTCTTCACATAGAGATCACCCTGTTGAGGGGAGGCAAGGTTTTAGATGCCTCCGGCACAGGTGCCCTTAGATGCCACAACCCACACCCAGGGAAGCCAGATCTGACAGAGGAACGTCTGCATGGCAACATTTAGGTTGCCTGGTTTGGATAAAGCCCAGCAATAGCTGGAAGGTGATCAGCTAAATAAAGAAGCCCCTCCTCCCTTGAGACTTTCTGCCAGGATAGGAGAAAGAATTCTAAGAAACAGAGATAGATGACAGGCACAGTCTCCTGCTGGAGAGCATTCTCTAAGAGGACAGATAAAGAATAGGAAAGGGGCAGAGGAAAACAGGCTAGTTCTAGTGCACATGCCACTGACACCCACAACTCTGCCATGGGCCCCAGCCACACCGTGGCTCTAGCTTGCCTGTGAATCTCCTCCTACTCACTTTGTCCATGTCCTGGCCCAAATTTCTCACTCCACTCACACAACCTGTCTGTGGCAACAGGGAGGTGAAGTCACCAGCTAGGAAGCAGAGTCCCACTGGCAGGTGAGCAGACAGAAGTGAGGGCAATGCCTCATGTCTCCTCATTACATAAATTAATTCCATGGAGATTGTTCCGGGAAGAGAATGAAAAATGTTAACAGGTTTCTGAAATTTGTTCCTATCTAATTAAGTATATATTATTTTATGACTATTAATATAATATACATATTAGTGTGAATGAAATTGGTCCAGGGAGTTAACAACCTCAAAGAGTTAAACACAAAAGGGGAGATAACGTAAGGCCAATTTTTACTAAGCATTTCATTGCCTTAAGCAACATAGAAATAAAATCCTTCACTCTGAACTGCAGTATTTTTCTCTAACTCAGAACTCCAGAAGATGCTGGTAAATTATCTAGTCCACATCCCTTGCAAAGAAATCTTACTATCTCACAGTAGAAATTCTTGGGAAAGAAATACTCTACTCTTCCTAAGTCAGAAACCTGTTAAAGTGGTGAGCCTTTTCCCAGAACCTCTGTAACTAGCTCTGTGGGAAGTCAGAAATTGGTTGGACATTGTTGTAGGAGAGAGAATTTGGCTGGTCTCTGTCCTGGCTTTCTGGGGAAGCTTCTAACCCCTTGGAACTATCCCAGTGACTGGACTGTATTTGTTATTCATGGTGGGGCCTTGGGACCACACCCAGTTTTATGCTAATGATGTGACCCTGGTGGGCCCCTAGACCATTTTAGAATGGGGGTTGATCATGTCAGAAAAACCAACCATGTGATTAGAGGGTTGGGGTCTGACCTCCCAACTCAGGGAGGAAAGGGGACTGGAGACTGGAATTCAATCATGTGGCCAATGATCCGATTAATAATGCCTATGTAATGAGGCCCCAGTAAAAATTACAGACACCAAAGCTCAGGTGACATGCCCTAAGGACATGGAAGCTTCGTATGTGGGACCCTCCCAGGCTTCTCCCCGTGTCTCTCTCCATTTGGGTGGTCCTGATTTGTATCCTTTAGGATAAAACCTGTAATTCTGAGTATATTGCTTTTCTGAGTTCTCAGTTTTTCTAGCTTTTTACTGAAACTGAAGAGGTAATGGGAATCCTTGAATTTGTAACTATTTGGTCAGAAGTGCAAGTGGTCAAGGCATCCCAGAGCTTGCAGCTGCTGTCTGAAGTGAAGGAGGTCTTCTAGAAAATTGTGCCCTTAACCTGTGAGGTCTGAGCTAACTCTGGGTACTTAGTATTACAACTGAACTACAGATATTACTCTGTGAACTCTAGAATGACAGAACCAAAAGGGAGACTTTATGAACCATCACAGAAGTATATTAGGTCAAATACAAGATAGGATGAGAAGCCAGATCTGCAGAAACTTGAAGCCAATGCTCCTTCCATTAGGACAGGCTGCCTCTATGAGCTTCAGCAAATCAGAACACCATCTGAGCCCTGGTTTCTTCATCCGCAAAACAGAAATCAATGGTATAAATCAAGAGTTGGCAAACTTTCTGTAAAAGGTCAGACAGTAAATATTTTAGGCTTTGAGCTACATACGGCCTCTCTTTTTTAAACACAAAAATCTTAAAAATGTAACCACCATTCTTCACTCACAGGCCAGATTTGGCCCACAGGCCGTAGTTTGCTGACCCTTCATATAAACTAAGTTCTTTCACAGTTAACAAGCCAATTACATCCCAACTCCCACCTCAAGGAAATATTAAATATCTCCCATACCAACAAAACAGGACATAAAATTCCTAGTAAACAGGTTCTTCGGGCTTTTGTTCCTGGAGTTAAGTTGACTATGTATTTTCTCCTAATTTTGTATGTACTTTAAAAGTAGGTAAAAGATGGTTTTTGCCTCCAGAAAAATTTCCAGGAAAACAGTACAATCATCATAGAGCTTCATCACAAGAGGCGTGTGTGTGTGTGTCTCCTCTGCTTCCCAAAAGGGTTTCAAGTTCAACTCTGGCCTCTACTCCTTGTTTCATAATCCTTCAGAACACAGACACAAAGCAGTCAGGCAGCTGGGGAAGCACTTGAGCTGGTTATTTCTCCTAATCAAACGAACACAATGAAAATGCAGTGCAAATGTGGGATGTGATTATTCTAGCCCTGGCGGACACATTTTGGAGGCCTTTTCTAGACCCCACGTTGCACAAACCACATCTCTCCAAATATAGCACCTGTGATCCATTTCTACCCAAGAATTAAAAAGAAACACAAAGAGAGAGGGACACCTTTTACTGCCAATACTTATTGGCTTCTCTTTTCTCTTTTTCAGGGATAGAGAAAGCGAGAGGGGAGGTAACTGGCCCTGGACTATTTAGGATTTGAAATATTGCTGGGTGCTGAATTTATTTAAGCACATATGGGGCCCTTCCTAGATCTAAGGCATTTTGCCAAGTAGTGGGAGGGAAAAGTGTACAGTTTAAGCCCTGGACTGACGCTTTAGTAGAAGCAACAGAAACAAATGAGACCAAGAAATAGGAGAACCCAGAGGGCAAAGATGACTGACAGTCTCATCTAGGGCCAAAGAACTGGGCAACTTCATGGAGGAAGCATTTGAACCAGGCTTACAAAAACGAGTATTATAGTCTAATTGGGTTGTGTGGAAAAAGAGCATCCCAGGAATAATGGTGTGTGAGCAAAGACACATGCCTGTGATACTTTATTTACAACCTAGTTGGCTCTGGCACCATGGGTGAAAGTGGGACCATGGTAATTTGAGGCTTTGTTTCCAATAAGTAGAGCAATACAAATCAGCCTTCTGTTCCTCGAAACCCAT
The DNA here is from genome assembly GCF_003265705.2 of Callorhinus ursinus. Classification (NCBI taxonomy): domain Eukaryota; kingdom Metazoa; phylum Chordata; class Mammalia; order Carnivora; family Otariidae; genus Callorhinus; species Callorhinus ursinus. The sequence continues at coordinate 71,066,285 of NW_027397069.1, forward strand.
TTTTACACTTTAGATCATTTACTAATTCACAAATGATGAATTTTAATATAAGCAAAGGCAAATGTGTTTTTAAGGAAATATCTTTGATATATAAAAGCTAAAACAACCAAAAAGGAATGCTTGGTTTTACAATACTCAACTCAGAGGATTTTTCTATATGGACTGGACTGGCTGAGGCTTAAAATACAAGCCCAGTGGCTTCTCTGTAGCAACTCCTGTGTTGCTAGGAGAGATATTCATTACTCCTGGGGCCAGGAAACTGGACGCAAGTTAAGGACACCAACCTTAAAAATCATGATTCAGGAAGCATGAATGCAGTCTTTGAACAGTGAATCCTAGGAGAGGTGCAGTTTTCTCTGAAGGTGTTTTGCCTGTCCTCAGCATTTGGGAGACGTGTACACAACACCTTGGCCAGGTGTCTCACAGCCAGCCCACCTGTCCAGTGTCATTGGCGACCAATCCTTCTCTTGCTCATGGTCATCAGCCCCCTATCAGCAGCCCTGCCAGGATCAGCCCCTGGAAGGCCCCAGTAGCTTTTAAATCTGCTCCCAGACCACATGAAAAGTATAGGTAGGCAATTCAGGAAAATGAGACTTCGTCTTACTCCTCAGTTTTATCCTCAGTTTTATCCTCAGGTATGTCACATTCTCCCCTTTGATTGGGGAAACTTCCCCCAGAGAGAAAAAAATTAAGATGTTTCTTTTCAGATTGATTTCTTTTCTCTCCACTTCTCCCCCTTCCACCTCCTGAAGAGCAAAAGGACAGGCAAGCTTTTCCATGTATGTCCCTGACATCACTCTCTTTCTGGATCCCAAACAACCCTTTACAAACCCACTGAGGTAGCTCTTCTTCAACATAGAAAATGCTGACAGTCTGTTGTAAACACTACAAAAGGACGGAAAAATTAATCTACAAAATCTCCTCATAAACAAAAGGCTAGCTTGCCTATCACTGCTATTTTTGAAAGGTATAAGGTGAAGACACCTTGATATTTCTCTTGGCAGATCTTCTAAGCTTTCCCAGGGAGGTGGAGGCTCCAAGTGCATGGAAATCAAATGTCAAGTACAAGAGAAAGGCACATTCATTTACTCCAACTATCAAACCATTTCACATGTAAATCTGCCTGTCATGTTTGCTTTTTACCACTGGTCATATGAACCTAACACCTTTTATTTCTACCAACAATCTTAATGTAACCTTCAAAATTACACGCATTCAGAAAGAGTCAACCAGGAGGCCAACTTTATTCCCGATTCCACTGATACAACATATTCTTTTCCAGAGTGATGACTTTTCCTGACTTTCTTGTTGATGTGACATTTTGTGTATCACGTTTCTTCTCAGACACAGAAGTGAGAAAGTTCCAAATATGGAAAAATCTTTAAAGAGGAGCAATGCCAAAGAGATGCAGATGGAGTCCGTTAACTCCCCAGCATCCTCCACCGAGTTGCATTGCCAAACCAATTAGCTGCCTTGCCATGTCACTGAGAGGTCATAAATAGTTATGGTAAGAAGCACAACTATCTTTTGTTGAGCCTGGTCTAAGCACTCCATATGTATTAACCCACAGAATTCACAAAACAATCATGAGGAGCATGTTCATTTTGGAAATAATGAGAATGGAGTAATTTACCAACTAGCTTAGTGACTACAAGGTGAATTTCGTTCCTTATTACATGAGTCATCTATAGGACCTACATTATAAATAATTTGGGGGAGGGGCTTCAAGGAGTTTCCTAAAACAGACAAATATTTGTTGACTGTCTTTTATCCTATTAGGTTTCGGTTTATATATATATTTTTTAACTAAAAGTATATCCTAAAAAAGGTATATCCCCAGAGTCTATACATAAAAAAAAAAAAAACCCACAACTCCCACAAATGCCAGGCTCACAGGTAGCATGGCGGTGGCAACAGTGATTATGGGACTGGATGCTTAAACTAGGAAAGCCAAGTCTCTAGAGATTCAAGTGCCCTGAAGTCAGGAACATTTGGAAGAAATCAGTAAGTCAAGCAGGCAGGCAAAATGATTGAGGCAGACAGGAAGTCATTCATACATCCAAGGTTCAGAATATTCTATGTGCACAATGCCAAAGTCAAAACTCTCTCCCTGCATTCAGAGAGCTTGTAATCTGGTGAGGAAATAAATTGGTGCAGAGTAATATAGCGCAAAATGTGCAAGGTTTCCTTTCACCTGGATTTTCTTCCTTCTAGGGTGTTCTCCGCCTGCCAACAAACTCATCCTTAGACCATAGCTCAGGTTATCTCTCCTCCGAGAAGTCTTCGCTCATCACACTTTCCCAGGTTGGGTTAGATGCCCCTCCTCTACTTACAGGACCCTCAGATATTGGCCAGGCAGGGAATTCCTCCAGGGGACATTTTTCTCAGTCTTACACAACCTACATAACCATATACAACTGTCCAGTCTATGCATCTTCCATGTCAGATTACTGTTTATGTGTCTTTTTAATTGTGTCTCCAACTGGAAAAGTATGGACTATGCCTTGTTGATCTTACTATCCTCAGCATCTGTGGGAGGGGAAGAAGGGACAGTGAATGCTATGGGTATGTGGGGTCTAAGAGAAAGACTAGTGCTTCCAGCTGGAGTAGAAAGGGGGATGGTAGTGGTTGGAGAGATTTAGGAGATCTCTCACTGTAAAGCCAGCAACTGAGCTCTATGTGAAGGGCTTTAAAGGGTAAAGATGGGGAAGGACATCCACAGAGCAAGACAAAACCGTGGACAAATATGTGATGTGAACAGCTCTCATGCAGGCTTCTAGGATGTCCTCTGTCGTTCTTGTATATCTGTCTGGATGTGGAGGGGAGGAGAGCACAACAGCGACAAAAGCTCTTAGCTTTGCTTCCCTACACAACACTGCCTCTGAAGGCCAGAGCCAAGAATAGGGACTGCAAAGACCATTTTGATCAACAAGTCTGAAGAGGCCAGATGACCGAGTGGTGAAAACATGTACAAAACTACACAGGTGTAGAGTAAGAAATGCTGTGATAGAGCTACACATCAGGGAAGCTGCTCACACAAAGGAAGGGTCTCTAGCTGTAGGTTAAAGAGCCAGAAGGACAGCAGCTGATTTTAGAAGCAGATCAAAGGAATTAATGAACAAAGCCTGGCAGTTGACTGGCTGAGAGGGAGGGGGAAGACCAGAGGCTTGTCATTTTCTGATGCTCTTCCTTTACCTATGGATTTCTGATCATTTAAGCAATTAGTTCCCCCTTGAATAAAAGGATTTTCACAATGGACCAAGAAATTGTAAAGTTAATACAATCAAATACACAATCTGCATAGTCGGATATCCTTATGACCAATAATTCTATGAAGATGAGGGTATTTGAGGCCCAAATAATAAAAGCATTACATACTACTCTTGGACAAGAGTTCAATCTACCAAAGACACTACTTAAATGGACCGAGTATTACAAAGACCTGCCAGAATTATCCCAAGTTCTCAGTAACTTCTGACATACAATCCCAGCTCATAACTAAGTTTCTGCGGCATACTCCACTCTGCAAATCCTTTGCCGATACACTAGCAGCAAGGGTGGTCACAACCAGAGTCCTGAATTATTTCCAGAGCTTCCCTTTATTACCTTTTACTCTGCTGACAATCTGACTCAGTTCTACATAACTGTGGTTGAAAATGTTGGGGTAGAGGGAGAGAGCACTAGTCAAGGGACTATACCACACGGAATCTAGGGACCCCCTCTGAAATGGACCTCCTTGCAAGGAGATAAATGGACTTATAAAACAGAAAGAAAAAAAAAAACACACACAAAAACAGCCACTCCAGAAGATCAGTAAATGTGATGTTACTAAGACCAAAGTAGCTCCTAAAGTTCTGTGATTAGTCCAAGCCATTAAGATGGTGACGGGCCCGCAGGCTGGAACTCGCCAAGCCCAGTTCTAGAGGTTTCCACTGGACCAGCATTGCAGCCCAAGGCTCTGCCCGCCCAGCTCTGCTGCCTTCCCTCTTTTCCCTGACAGGCAGCACATCAGCACTGCTGTAAGAAGGCTCTCTTGGCTCAATCCCACAGCACCCCATGCCCGCCTGCATCTTTCAGAGGCACTGCCTCTAAGAAAGCTCTCCTACTCCCTAAGCCTATCTCAGTGTCTGTGGTCCCTAGATCTAGTGTGCCCTGATTGCAACGTGCATTTTCCCATTCACAGAAAGAACAGTTTCTGCTTTCATTTGAATAATCACAGTAACGGTTGAACTGCTATACAGTGGGTTGACCGATGTACCAACAACAAAGGGAAACACGCACAACCCTTGCAAAGAGATAGCCAAGCAACAAAGGATCAAGCAACAGAAATAAAATGACCATACCATTTACTCCAGAGAGATACAATCCAGGGGATCCAGAAATGAAAAGATAAACCACCAGTGAAGCTCTCCAAGTGCTTAATGAAACCAATATCAGAAGTACACATTCCATGAGGAAATAATTCCATTTCAATCTTCAGCCCTTACACACATGGAAGGCTCTCATATTAGCTTCAAACACCAAAGCCGGGTGGCAGAGTGAGGGATGAGGTTATTTTAACTTATTTTCTTTAGACACATTTATTTTTTTTATTTAAATTCAATTAGCCAACATATAGTACATTAGTTTCAGATGTAGTGTTCCATAATTCATCAGTTGCATATAACACCCAGTGCTCATCACATCACATGCCCTCCTTAATCCCCATCACCCAGTTACCCCATCCCCCCACTCACCTCACCTCCAGCTCAGTTTGTTTCCTATAGTTAAGAGTCTCATGGTTTTTCTCTCTCTCTGATGACTTCCCATTCAGTTTTCCCTCCCTTCCCCTATGATCCTCTGCACTATTTCTTATATTCCACATATGAGTGAAACCATATGATAATTGTCTTTCTCTGACTGACATTCCGCTCGGCATTAATACCCTCCAGTTCCATCCATGTTGATGTAAATAGTAGGTATTCATCCTTTCTGATGGCTGAGTAATATTCCATTGTATATATGAACCACATCTCCTTTACCCATTCATCTCTTGAAGACCATCTCTGCTCCTTCCACAGTTTGGCTATTGTGGACATTGCTGCTATGAACATTGGGGTGCAGGTGCCCCTTCGTTTCACTACATCTGTGTCTTTGGGATAAATACCCAGTAGTGCAATTGCTGGGTCGTAGGGTAGCTCTATTTTTAACTTCTTGAGGAACTCCATACTGTTTTCCAGAGTGACTGCACCAGCTTGCATTCCCACCAATAGTGTAAGAGGGTTCCCCTTTCTCCACATCCTCGCCAGCATCTGTTGTTTCCTTTCTTAATTTCTTCCTTTGTTAATTTTAGCCATTCTGACTGGTGCAAGGTGGTATCTTATTGTGGTTTTGATTTGTATTTCCCTGATGCCAAGCAATGTGGAGCATTTTTTCATGTATCTGTTGGCCATTTTATATCTTCTTTGGAGAAATATCTGTTCATGTCTTCTGCCCATTTCTTGACTGGGTTATTTGTTTTTGGGGTGTTGAGTCTGATAAGTTATTTACAGATCCTGAATACTAGCCCTTTATCTGATATGTCATTTGCAAATATCTTCTTCCACTCTGTAGGTTGCCTTTTAGTTTTGTTGACTGTTTTCTTTGCTGTGCAGAAGCTATTTATCTTGATGAAGTGCCTATTTCTCAAGAAAAATGCAAATAAAGTACAAATGTTTTTCAAGTGCATGGTTTGAAACGTATTACCTCAAATCTTTGTAAGTAGAGATGCTTTATTTAAAACTCATTACCCAGAGTATAACAAGTGTTGCTTAGATTCAAACATCTCTTCGTTCAGCCTCATCTCTTACTGCTCCGGCCATCGCTCAAACTTGAGACTTCTTGGACCAGTTGCAGCAGCTGAAAGAGCTCAGTTCTCTTTCTCACAGTGTGATACCTGTAGCTCCTACTTCTTTCTTCACTTGGGAAGTGACCGATAGGAGACAGCAGACACAGAAGGGCGCATGCTGGGACGCTGCCTCCCCACATTTCCCCAGCTCTTGCATTTGTGAGAGTGTCTTCCCATGCATGCTTACCTTTCCCACCTTTGCTTCTCTTCCTCTCTGGTCGCATTAATCTCTCAACAGATTGCTAGGTCCATCTTGATCTGTGCTTTCAGAAGACAGACAAATCTGGACCCAGGGACTTCCAGGCATTGAGGCAGAGCACACAGAAGAGGTCAGGGAGCCTAGCAGGTGACTGGAAGCATCACCCCAACCACAGCATATATACTGAAATTCTACAATGGCTGGTAATGCCTTTCTCCCTATGAAAACCTATTTTAGGGCAATCATGGCCTACACAGTTCAGGCCTAAGGTGGAAGCAAGGCAATAGCCTCAGCACATGAGCAGCCAGATACCAAAACTGTCAACGCAGGCACTGAATAAAAAACAAACTTGATCTTTTTATTCCTGATTAGATTTTATCACTTTCTGCTGAAACAATATAGTTTGAAATCTAAGGGGGAAAGCTTGATTTACGTTAAATACTGTGAACTTTAATGACGTGGAAAGTATTTTTCAACTTTCTTTTTCTGAAATATTATTTATGTAAATTCCTTCTTTTTGCATATTTCGTAGGACATGCATCATCTCTGAGCTTTATCATTGCCAAGGTGTACAGATGATAAAAATACAAGTTTATGAATGTAAAAAAGAAGCCACATAATTCAAATAGGTAATGACGAGGATAATAAAAAGTAACTTCATTCTTCACTCCATGGACAATGGGGGAACACATTCATACAAGCCAACAGCACCCACCATGCTTCCTATTTATACCTCCCCCCGGATACTTTCTCTGCCAAAACTTTCTCCTCTGTTGGCTTTAATTCTCTCCTCCTCTTAGAGAATAACTTGAACTTTCCGAAAGTCCTGCTTTTGGGTCCTTGAAGTCAAGGACTATCTCATTTCCCTAGAATTTCTGGCATTTAAGATGCGCTCAAAGTGAAAAAATGGATTGTCTTTATATTGTGGGAGGGCAGGGAACCCCTCCAGGAATGACTGACCTGAATTAGAAGTAGTGCAGCATCCTCCCTTGCAATTACTTCCCAAATATTTTGATTTATCTTCCCATCCCACATCCAGTCTGTCAGGAAGTACCATCAGTTCTACCCCCACTCCTACTCTGAACGGACCCCGAATCAGACTACTTCTCTCCCCATCAGCTGCTACTACCCCCGATCAACCCGTCACCATTCCTCACCCGGACAACGCAGAACTTCCTCACCCACCCTCCTGCCTTCCACTCAAGAGGCAGGGCCATATTTTTAAACGTAACCCCAGATCTGGTAGATCAGTTTTCCACTATGCTTTGAATAGAGAGCAAACTCCCCAGCAGAGGCTAATAAGGCTCTATTCCAGACACACTGGCCTTTTCTTCTGTCCCCCATATATGTCCAGCTCATGTCCACCTCAACTCCTTAGCTCTTACTATTCCTTCTGCTTAGGAGTTCTCTAGAGCTGGAACTCCCTTCACTTCTCTGGTTTCTAATTGCTTGGGTCTCTGCTCAAATGTCCCATCTTCAAACCATTCTACTGTAACTGTGCTATCTACAGTCATTCTTCCCTTTGGGCATTTGCTCTCCAGGCTTTCTTTACTTTAGAGCAGTGATAACTCTTATAAATAGCATTTATCCACACGTCATCTGTCTACCCCTCTAGAATGTAAACTGCGTGAGCTGAGCTTTTCTTTGTTTTCTTTGTTCTGCTCTCCCTCTGGTGCCCGGTACATGTGTTTGGTACTTGCCTTCTGAATGATTCCATGGATTCAATCTGCTTTAACAAGTCTTAGAAAATAATCTGTTGCTAAACCCAACTCTGTTGCTAAGGTTCATTAATGACCTGGCATATATCAAAATTACCTATACCATTGCTTCTTTTCACTATGACCATAAGCAGACATTTTGTCCTTTGGTAGGCCAGGCTTTGAGCCCCATTTTACCAATTTCTCAAACCCACTATGTTTTACCTATAATTTAAAGCTTAATCTGTGAGATCTGACCTCTTTATCTGAGCGATGAAGATAATACCTACTTTGCCTAATAACTTTATAATGCTAAAACTGAGACCTTGGGTTTGAAAAAGGTAAGTAAACTACAAAGTTCTATAATAAAATAAGGAGGTTATTGTAAAATCACAGAATACAGTCATTAGTGACTGTATGCTAATAATTAAACTTCCATTTCCTAAGACCTCCCCACCACTGCCAGAAGCTGTCCATACAAACTCACATATAATTCATAACCACCCTGTGAGAGTTATCATCACCCTTTAACAGATGAGAATACTGAGGACTTGTGAGGTTAAACCAAGGTCACTTAACTCATAGGTGATAATATCCGAAGTTCAGATCTAGGTCTGTCTGGTTTCACTGATCAGGCTTTGAAATTAGACAATATTGTCTTATACAGATGTTCCATGGGACGCCTGGGCAGTTCAATCAGTTAAGCATCTCCCTTTGGCTCAGGTCATGATCGAGTCCTGCATCAGGGTCCTTGCTCAGCGAGGACCCTGCTTCTCCCTCTGCCTGCTGCTCTCTCTCTGACAAATAAATAAATAAAATCTTAAAAAAAATGTTCCATAATATTAAGAACTCATTCAAGAATCTATATAATATTATTGACATGAGTGAACGGAAGAATTTTTTAATGTAAACACAATGACACAGTGAAAGAGTGTTCAAATCACAGAAGGCAGCCAAGGGAGTTCTTCTGGTGTTCTGAGTGGTACCGTGGTACCCACCTGCATTTCTGGAACAGGCAGAAGACCATGCATTACCCATCAAAGCCATGAAGACCATAAAATGGATACTCGTGTCCAAATGTGATCCAAATCTAAGAATATAGGGCAACCAAAAGTTCTGGCAACATGAAGAAATATGCTGAATAAGAAAACAAGGTTTGAAAAAGCAGCCACATTGCGACAAAGCTGCACATGTTTCAAGCTACTTGGCCAGCCAGGTCGAACAACTTACCCTCAGAGATTTTAAAAACATAATATTTGAAAATAAATGTGCTAGAACAGTGCTTGTTGGCATCTTAGTTGGCCTAAGTAACTTTCAAAATGAGACCTATTTACTTCCCATTTTGAATTCTATGATCACCTTGAGAACAACTTGAAATCTGAGATTTGCAAAAACATTAAGCAAACGTTCACAAGTCAAAAGCTATAGGAAGATAAAAATTATTAAAACCAATCCCACAAAAAAAGAATTCCCTGAAGGTGATATAAAATGTAACTACATGAAACATACAATGACTCATCATCACAAGGGCCTTGCTCCACATCACGTGTTTGCCCGACTTGGCGCTCTTGCTGTCCCCGCCACTGTGTGAAGGACACATCTGCCAAGTGACTGCTCCCCTAGGTTAGCAACTCAGTCTTAAAGCTACTCAACTCTATGGAAAGCCCACACACCTGACATTGACATTGTTAATACAATGATCTCATTACAACAGCCGCACCAGGTGTTACTCAAGTCTAATCAAGAGTCCTAAATCAGCCTCCAACTTGACAAAACCAAAGAACAGATCTCTCCGTCTTCCCAACCCCAAACACTGATACATTCTCCTGAGAGGTGCTGGATACAGGTACCAAAGAGAATTTTGTAAGGACAAGGTTTTTCATTGAAGAGTCTATTAACTGATATGGTTGTAGTCATCAAACAGAAACGTCACATGAGAACACTTGCTAAATACCTGAACATCAAACCCCGTACGTAATGCCTCAAATAAGGACTTTCTGTCAAGAGTCATTATTCCCAAGAACTTCTCCATATTTACTTAGTTTATATTCCAACCAGGAATTCTTCTAAGGTGGTCCACTTAGAGTCTCTCTTTTTTGTTTCAGAGCCCAAGGGCAATCCCCATGTTCACCCTTCCCTTCTAACAGTATCACTCCTGTACCTTAGAATTCTAGTTAAATCCCATATTTTCCTTGACCAAAAAATCATTTGCACATTAACCCAGTAAACTCTTCTTTTTCTACCGTGCTTTTCACAGCTCATGTTGAAAATCTTTACTATGTTTAAGGTTGCCCTCAAGTTTTTATCATTGAGAGGCACTGCATTGTAAAGATCCTCTGTTAATTACTCCAGCGGGTATAAACATCCTGACTAGAGTACTGATAAGTATAATTATGAATAACCAAAACACCAAAGATTATTTCATTATGGCTATCCGAAGTGCATTAAATATGGCTATTTCTGAATACTTTCCTTATACTGCAATTTGTGTGTGCATATTTAATTTTGAATAAGAACAATGTTGATCAGATAACAATCGGAGACTAACACTGTGCTGTCCAAAAAGGTAGCCACTAGCCCATGTGACTACTGAGTACTTGAAATATTGCTAGTCAGAACTGAGATATGCTACAAGTGGAAAATACACAGTAGATTTTGATTATTTTGTATTAAAAATGGACATAAAATGTCTCAACTTTTTATATTGACTACATGCTGAAATAACATTTGGGATATATGGAGTTAAATGAAATATACTGTTAAAGTATAAATATGCTCACATTATATTTCTTTTTTTACAGCACTGGCTTAGCAGTTATAACTTCATTATTAACTTGCCTGTCAACATACCCCACAGCCCTCCCCACCCCTCAAACTCACAACTTGTATCTAAAGGAAGAAAAGTAATTTAAATACCAGCTTAAGGAAAACTTAACAGGGAAGATAGATCTATACCCAAAATCACTGCCCAAAGCTAGGTACAAGTCCTTTACCTAGCTACAACTTAGCCTACTGGCAAACACCCCTCCAGCTGTGATTTAAGGACCCAAATGCCTGTCCGTAGAAAAACCCACACTGATATAAGAGTTTTTCACTAAAACCAAAACAGTTTTTTTATACAAGAACTTTAGTCCTGGCTTAGAGGTAAGCACATATTTTGTTTATCCTTGTTTCTAGGAAGATTAACAACCTAGACGTTCCCTTACCTCAGATTAGAGAAAATTAGAGGGGAAAAAGATCATTACAGTCAGCCACACGTCAGTCAGAAGTGACTTCACAGCAAGGAAGGACAGAACTACACAGGGCCCACAAGTGTACCAAGTATAACAACCCTGAGGCTATTCTGAGTCATTAAGAAAAGTCTGTATAACACTTTCCTAGGGGTCCTGATGCTTTGCCCAAAGTTATTTTTACTTCAAAACTTTCCTATTATGCTTTTATTTTTTACTTGAGAGAGAAAGAGAGAGGGAGAGAGAATCTAAAGCAGACTCCTCACTGAGCACAGAGCCTGACATGGGGCCCAGTCCCACAACCATGAGATGATGACCTGAGCTGAAACAAAGAGTCGGATGCTCAACCAACTGAGCCACCCAGGCACCCCTCCTATTACGCTTTGATAAATACTTTTCACAACAATGATAATTTATCAAAATTGCATTTTTAAACAACTTTAAGTACTTAATTTAGTATCTCAGATAAAGCTAAAGATACTTGCTGTTTGAAATATTTAAGATCTTCCTATAAATACAAAATGTTTAAAACAATATACGGTAGTGTAGCTTAAAAGCATCTGTCTATAAATACATTTATAGCCAGTGAATTACTACATACTTAATACAAACTTAAATAGCGGAGCGCCTGGGTGGCTCAGATGGTTAAGCGTCTGCCTTTGGCTTGGGTCATGATCCCAGGGTCCTGGGATCGAGCCCCACATTGGGCTCCTGGCTCAGCGGGGAGCCTATTTCTCCCTCTGCCTCTCTCCCTGCTCATGCTCTCTCTCAATCTATCTCTGTGTCTCAAATGAATAAATAAAATCTTAAAAAAAAACTTAAATAGCATATCAGTCTTTAATACCCCTTATCTTTAATAATTAACAATTATTTATTTAATCATTTAATAATTGACATCTTTAATACCTCAAGCATACTATATTGATATTTGATTTATACAAAAATGTCTCTAGCCAAGTGGACATAAAAACCAGTCATAAGATTATAAGGGAAGAAAAGCCCCTAACTAGAATTTAGTAGGAAAAAATCAAGATGATATTCTATGGTACACAAAGAATAGAATGTAATATCCTTTTTCTGCCCTCCATAGGGAAGGTGCCAGAGGTGACTGTGCAGCAGTCCCCCCCTTTTCCACACCTCGTGTCATAGTAGTCACTCGTGTGACTTGTGGGACCACTTGAGCTAGGCTGCAAGCTTCCACTACGTTCTCCAACTAAAACTTAGGGACTTCTTAAATTCAGGAAGATGTTTAGAAGAGCTCTTCCCTTTTTAAACTCTACATTGAGATTTGGAAAACTGAAGCCAGCATGATGTCTGTGGTTTTGGTGGGGTGTGACTTCCCATGCCTGTAAGAACAACCCAAGTGAGAGGATGTCCAAGCAACTGGCTCCCTCAAACTATACCATGGTAAGCCCAGGAAGTCTAAGCTAATTTAGAAGATGAAAAGTACACATCAAAAGCCAAATATAAATTAAAATGAGATCTTATCTCACAAATTGGTAGTTTCAAATACCCAACTGGGATTTCTGTTTCTGACCATGTGGGGTATAAGGAGGTCCAGACTAGCACCCTTCCACCAAATGATTAGAAAACTAGAGAGAAAATATAGGAAACAACTGTTTTCTGGTATCAAGTGACAAACGGTATAAGTAATCCTTGAGAGAAGAAAAACAAACCAGGGGAGCCCTGTGATCATACCTCTTTACCTGAAAACAATTTCTGGGCCAAAGTGTAATGAGCAGAGAATCCAGACAAAAACCTCACAGTCTCACCAAATTGAGGAGACAAAGATCTCAGTGTGAGGACGCCAAAATGCTAAGAATTTACAAGGCAGAGAATGGAGAGGGGGAGAGCTATGCAAAACAGAAGCTCCAGAAATTTGCATTAAGTTCACCTTGAATCTTCAGCTAAATTCCAATCTGCACATACATATGGCAAAACTCATTAAGGCCAGGGAAGAATAATTACCAAGAAACTGTCAGAGGAACAATTTCCAGGGTTCACACAAAGCCAGGAAATTGTTAGAGGTGCCATGAGCCACAGTGGGGAGGCCTCACTGACTACATTGGGAGTCATGTCTGAGCTGTGAGACTAGAATACACCTATAAGAAAAGCTACTCTAGACCCACTGCATAATAGCTTAAAAACTAGCCTAAATAGGATCAAATTAATCTACAAATAACTGAGCAGAACAAAGTCCAAAACTCCTGATAGGAATTAAAATCTAGCACTCAGTTCACAAGGTATGGTATTCAATAAAAAAATTACTAGACATGCAAAGAAACAGAAAACCTGAATGAAACAAATGATCCATAATCAGAAGATAATTCAGTAATGGAAACAGACCCATAAGTGAGAACAATGTGGAATTACCACATAAAGATGTTAAAATAATGTAAGTAGACACAATATGTTCATGGATTTAGAGGGGGGAGAAAAGTACAATAAGAAACAAGATATAACAAATAGAACTTCTAGAGATGAGAACTAGAATATCTGAAATGAAAATGATGCTGGGTGAGGTTAAAATCCAATTGGGCACTGCAAAGGAAAGAATTCATGAAATTTGCTAATTTGAGGACACAGCCACAGACCTCTCCCAATTGAAGCACTGAGAAAAATAAATCAACAGAGCATCGATGACATGTGAGGCAATATCAGGGGTCTACAGTATATACAGTTGGAGTCCTAGGCACAAAAAGGGGCAGGGGGGGCAAGGAAGGAGAACACAGAAACAGTTGAAGACACAATTTGGAAAAACATTTCAGATTTAATGAAAACTATAAAACCAAAAGGTCCAGAAGCTCAATGAACCCCAAGCAGGATAAACAAAAACACATCAAGGCATATCACATTCAAATGACAAAACCAGGAATAAAGAAAAATATATTTAGCCAAGAAAGACATAGTGCATATTGAAGAACAAACATAAGAACTTTCTCAGACTTCTCATTAGAAACTATGAAAGTTTAAAGAAAATAGAATAACTTTGAGTTTTTTTTAAATGTTAGTTTTGAATTCCCTATCAATCCATAATATCTTTCAATAATGAAGGTGAAATAAAGATTTTTTTCATATAAGCAAAAGCTGACGGAACTTATATACTACAAGTTAAAGGAAGTGCTGTAGGCTAAAGAAGACTGTCAGATAGAAACTGATCCCATACAAAAACAAGGAAGGCCTAAAGTTGGAAATATATAGGTAAGTGAAATATTTCCTTTACAAACTCCTAAAAAATATTTGATAGTATAATAGTGTATTGTGGGAATTATACTTAGAACTAAGATGGATAGTGCAACAGATTAAAGGGGAGTGAATAAAAACATACTATAATAAGGCTCTTACTAGATATAAAACATTATATTGTTATTTTATAGAAAGCAACAAGTGAAAAGATGCACATAGGAGATCCTGGAGCAACCCTTAAAAATATAAAACAAAGAGCTACAGTGAATAAATCTAGAGTGGAGATAAAATAGAATAGCTCAAATGAACAATCAATACTTTTTTAAAAAGCAACAGAAGAGGAAAATAAAGGGCAAAGAAGAGACTGGACAAGTAGAAAGCAAGCAGCAAGATGAGAGACTTAAATCTAACCACAATGATAACTACGTTAATTATAAATGGTCCACATACTCCAATTTATTCAATTGTCAGATTGATTAAAAAAGATCCAACTATAGGCCATCTACGAGAAATCCACCTTAAATATAAAACACAGGTTAAATGGGAAATAGGAAAAGTTATCACACAGACCATCAAAAGAAAGGTACAGCATCACAGCATCAGACAAAACAGAGTTTTAGAACAAGAGTATTACCAGGGTAAAAAGGCACATTTGATCATTACAAAAATGGCAATCACCAAGAGGACTTAATCCTAAACATTCATGCATCAAATAACAGATCTATGAAGCAAAACCATTAGACCTGCAAGTAGAAATAGATGAAGCCACAACTATACTTGGAGACTACAATACTTCTCGGTAGTTGATACAATAAAGAAAGAAAACCAATAATGAAATACAAGATGTGAACAACACTATAAAACAATCTGACAACACTTCTAGAACACTCCACCCAACAAATGAGAAACACAGGCCATTCAACAAGATGAACTACAATCTATACAAGTCTCAACACATTTAAAAGAGCTAAAATGATATAAAATACATTCTGACTGCAATCAGAAATAATGGAGAGCTCTTTGAAAAATATCTAAATGTTTGAAAGTGAAACACACTTCTCAACTGTAGGTAAAAGAAGATATTAAAAGAAAAATCAGGAAATATTTTGAACTGAATAAAAATAAGGCTCTAGTTTGGGGCCAGGAGTCAGGGCAGCAGTCTGAGAAGTAGACACATGAAAATATTTAAAACGACTACTTCCCTCACTTCTCTCGGAATTATTTAGGAGAAAGGTAAGTGAGATATATAAAAATACATTCTGTGTTGCATTGTGAGCACCAAGACTTATGAAGAATGCGTTCAGCAATCGTACAGCTTGGCCTTCTATGCATGGTCAGGAGAAGACGAGGCAGCCATGGACATGTGGAGAAGGGAGGAAACAGGCAGAGGAGGCAGTCCAGCAAGAAGGAAAGTGAAACCAAAGCATCAGTAATACCAACACTGACATCTGGAGCACATATTGTGCTTTATATTCATAGCCTCTCATTTATAGCAACTCCAGGAGGTAGGCATTAACTTCATTTTCTATACAGGAATCTTGTAAGCTGGTTAACTTGTTCAAGTTCACAATAGCTGTTAGAGCAGGGGAAGACGTCACAATCCAAGCGCCTCATCGCTGCCTACTTGAGAACCCAGAGATGGTTTTTCAGTGAGTGGACATCTCCAGCATCCCAGTCTTGTCCCATCAAGTCCACTAATCCACCAGCCACACTCATGCTTTTGCTCCTGCTCTGCCCAAATTCTTCCCTCCCCCAGCCATTCACAATGGGAGCCTTCCGCACTGAGACCAAAGGGTCTGCCTCTGTAACCTTTTCATGGCCCATTGAGAATTTAAATTGTCTTTCTCTTATACAGTCTCTATTTAAGGAGCACAGTGAGCGTTTATACCAAAATCTGAAGATGTATATTTTAGGTAAAAGAAATTTTGGAAATACTTGACTAAAGTCAGCATACCTCAATTCCATCAATACAACTAGCGCCCACTTGTGTTCAGAGCAATGTGGTGCACTCCGAACAAAGAGTAAGGAGACAGACACTGCCCTTCATGGATCCCCCAGTTCAGGGGTAAAGGAACCCTGTACACAAATAACTTCCAAGGAGAATATCAAGTGCTACAAGGAGCTCAGGTACCTGGGCCCACGGAAGCACATCACATGGCCTCCTAACCAAGTCAAAGAGGATAATACCAGAGTTCGCAGAGTGGGTAAATAGCTAGGCCCATATTTAAAGACAAACAACAGACAGGCTGCAACAAGATATTCTGGATAAAAGCAGCAATATATGTAATTCCTCCTAGGCTATAACAAATATGCAACATTATGTTCTGGAGGCTGCAAGAAGACCCATGTGGCTAGAACACAAGGTATGTGTCATGCGGTGAAGGAAGAGGAGAGCAGTAAGTAGAAACCCAAATCTGGAGGGCCCCGAAAGCCATGTAAGGTCATCGAGACGTCAAAGGCCAACTGCGAGGTAATCACTGGAGAGGGGGAGAAAAGATGTGATCAGGCTTTTCGGCATTGAGCAACGTCACTGTGCTCAGGTCAGAGGGGGGAAGAGGGAAGCTGGGGAGGAGGAGGAGAGGTAGGTTAAATCACCGCGGTGACTAACCATGTAAGGGCCAGTGGCCCAGAAGAAGGCAGTGGCAGAACTGAAAGCAGCAGAGAATGTTGGAAAATCACTAAGTCACTGGGTTCAATAAGGTGACCACTTGAGAGAAGAAAGCAAGGCCAGGCAGGACACCGGTTGGGGGCATGCGCAACCGAGGTAGAGACCATCAACCACAGTGGAGAGAATGATGTCCGGGGTGTCTGGGTGAAAGGAACCCATGAGGGAGACATAAGAGGGAGTTTGTTGCCGTTTTCTGTTGTTCAGACATGTTAAGTTTGTGGTTGCTGTGAAACCTTCAAGGGAGATATCTGGGATATATTTAGGCATTTGTGAACAGAGGTTGAAGTCGATCTGGAGGAAAGATCAAGGAATCATGAACATGGACAAAGGGTCCAAATGCCTGGGGGCATCAGTGGGGGCCATAATAAAAGGAGAAACTGCTAAATGAGAAAAACAAGACCAGTGTTGGATACGTAGCGTGCTGTGGCTTAGAGGGAATCTAAGCTTTAAATGCTGATGATATTAAAAAAGAAGAAAAGTCTAAAATGAGCTAAGCTTTTATCCTCAGAAGCTAGAAAGAGCAAATAAAACACAAAGTAGAGAAATAGAGAAGGGGGGAAAGCCCAATGAAATAGAAAGTAAACCATAACAAAGACCAACAAAAGATTTTTAACCCATATATCTGATCATGGGAATACAGGAAAAAAAAGCCTACAAAGCAATAGCAAAAAGAAAATATTTGCAAATGGACACTTGTTTCTGAGAACAAAATCTTTGCCTATACCTGAACGTGACAAAGACAAAATTAAATATGATCTAGGAAAACAGAAAGCTCTCCCCAGTCACCCCTTCAAAAGGACATTATACCAGGTAATTCACTTGAAAATACACTCAAAGCAGAAATAGAGCCGCCAGAAAGAGCAATGGCATGGCTGCAAGGTGGCTTCCCTGTCTCACTGCATTTTAAGGAAGAAGCCCAACACTAGGAAAGTTTGGGAACAATGTCAATCGAACTCCGGTGTACAGCAACCTCACATTTCACCAGCCATTAATGGTTCACGGCAGGTGCCACATTCCAACACCCTGATAGGCTCTGGCATGAAGGCCACAGTCCCTGCCTCCTTCAGCTGCTGGGTTAACACAAAATGATAAAAGTTTATAAGAAAGTTCACGAAGGAAAGGGGAGAAGCAAACCGGAGAAGTTATGCCCAAAATTCGTGAAGGAGAGAGAAGACCAAGGTTCCAAGGCCAAGTTCAACAATGTACTCGCTCCCAAATCACCGTCCCCTTACTGTGGCCAATAGGCCACATTGTCTTAACGTTAGGCAAAACAAAGTTCAATTTAAAAAAAAAAGTCTGTGCATGAGAAAGGCTATATAAAAAGAGGCCTTGTGTCTTAGTCTTATCCTTAAGAAAGATGTTTGGATTCTGTACTCGTATAAAATTAATTCTTCACCCCTTTCAAATGAGTGTCTAATTTGAGCTCATTTTATTGTGTTAACTGCATTAATGGCTTTAAAATCATTCCAGATAGGCAACGTTTTTTAAACAGAACACAAACAATAATCTTTGAGGTAACCTTGATCAATTTGACTTCATCAAAGTTAAGAACTTTGATTTATTAAAAGATACTAGGAAATGGAAGAGGGCAAGACACAGAATGGAAAAGTATATTTGCACTATGTGTATCTGACAATAGACTTATGCCCAAAATAAAGAATGCATACAAAACAACAAGATGCAAAGACAAGATGAGCAAAAGACTTGAACAGGTATTTCACAGAGAATCCTCAAATGGCCAGTAAGCACATGAGCAGATGCTCAACCTCACTCATTAGAGGAATGAAAATTAAAACCACAGCGGATGCACTAGACACCCACAAGTGTGGCTTAAAAAGAGATGCAGGGGCTTCTGGGGGGCTCAGTCAGTTAAGCGTCCAACTCTTGATTTCAGTTCAGATCATGGTCTCATGGGTCGTGAGATCCAGCCCTGAGTCAGGCTCTGTGCTCAGCGTGGAGTCTGCTGGAGATTCTCTTTCTCCCTCTCTCTCTGACCCTCTCCACACTCACGTTTTCTCTCTCTCTCTCTCACTCTCTCTCCCAAATAAATAAGATTTTGGGAGAGAGAGCGAGAGTGAGAGAGATCGCAGAGGGAGAGAGAGAAGCAGGCTCCCCGCTGAGTGGAGAGCCTGATGTGGGACTTGATGCCAGGACCCTGAGATCATGACCTGAGGCGAAGGCAGGCACTTAACTGACTGAGCCACCCAGGTGCCCCTAAAATCTTTATTTTTTTTAAAGATTTTTATTTATTTATTTGACAGAAAGAGAGAGGATGAGAGAGCACAAGCAGGGGGAGCAGCAGAGGGAGAGGGAGAAGCAGGCTCCCCACCAAGCAGGGAGCCTGATGCAGGGCTCGGTCCCAGGACCCTGGGATCACGACCTGAGCTGAAAGCAGATGCTTAACCAACTGAGCCACCCATAAATAAAATATTTTAAAAAAAAGAGAGAGAGAGAGGCACTATTCACCAGAATGGGGATCAATTGCTGTGAGAATGTCAATCACTTCCACCACCCTAGAAAACCATTTGGCAGTTTCTAAAGAAAGTATACGTCTATCATGTGAAGTAATTCAACTCCTATGTATTTTATCCAAGTTATGTCTACAGAAAATACATACAAGAATCGTATTCACAATAGCAAAACCAAAAACAAAAAACCCTCAGACGTCCATCAGCAAGGGAGTGGATAAACAAACAGTGATCTATCATACAGCAAAACACTCACATGGCTAAATCTCCCAGACATGCTGGCTGAAAGAAGCCAGACAAAAGAGTATATCCTATAAAATGCAATTTAACTGAAGCTCAAAGGCAAATAAATCTGTGGGTGATAGAAATTAAAACAGTGATTACATCCGGCAGGGAGGGGAGCGTCTGGAGGGGACACAAGGGATCTTCTAAGGTGGAAACAGTCTACATTTTTATTTGGGTATTGGCCACAGGCATATGGATACATGAATATTCATTGAGTTATATACTCCAGATTTGTATGCTTTATGTTAAATCTCAAAACGACATTACGATAAAATATCCCAAATGCATTCGTCCTTCAAGTGACTTATTTTACTTACAATATTTTATCACTCCACAGATATTTGCTGATCACCTACTATGTGCCAGGCACCCTTCTTGGCTAGACCTACAGCAAAGAACAAAACAGACAGAAGTCTGTGCCCTCGTGGAGCTTACACTCTAGAGGGAAAAGAGACAATGAAGAAAAGAAGTTGCATAGTATTCATAAAAAGGTAAGAGAGCAAAAAAAAAAGATTACAGATAGATAGATATGTATATGCACACACACATATAAGAGGATAAGGATAGGGAACAGTGGGGCAGATTATAATCTAGGCACTGACCGCATTAAACTAGTGCTTAAATCAAATCATGATGGACAGGCACATACAATAAATTACATGTATAGTTTTTTAACTGCGGTAAAACATTTATCTTAACCAGTTGTAAATGTGCCATTAGTAACATTAAGGACATTCACATTGTTGAACAGCCATCTTGCAAAACTAGAACTCTGTCCCCATTAAAGACTAAGTCCCAGTCCCTCCCCCCCACCCCCACACCAGCCCCTGGCCAGCACCCTTCTACTTTCTGTCTCTGTGACTGTAACGACTCCAGGCACCTCCTATAAACAGAATCCTACAGAACCTGTCTTTTGTGACGGCCTCTTTCACTTCATACAACGTCCTCAAGGCTCATCCAGGCTACAGCCTGTCTGAATCTCCTTCCTTTTGGAGGCTGAATAACATCCCACTGCATTATTTCTATTTTTAATTTTTTGAGGAACCTCCATACCGTTTTCCATAGTAGTTGCACCAATTTACCTTCCCACCAACAGTGCACGCGGGCTCCAATTTCTCCACATCCTTGCCAACACTTATTATTTTCTGTGGTTTTTTTTTAAATATGTTTCAGTAGCCCTCTTAAAGGATGTGGGGGGGGAATTGCTTCTTTAATTGCATTTCCACATCATCGGTGTGAAGTACAAACTCACATTCCTGGAAACGGCAGCAGTCTGTCCTCCCAAGTCAGCTTACCTGAAATTTACTAACCCTCTCGCTTTTGTGAGAGTTTCTATTGTCTGCAAAGGCCTCGAGGGGGGAAAAAAAATCCAATAAAGTTCCTATTTGCCCTTCAATAGATCTCAAGGAAATGACAGCATTTCAGCCTAAGAGACTTTTAATTTTAAAATAAATTTCCATCTGCATTTAAGATTAATCATGGTCTTTATAGCTTGAAGTTCTTAATTTCTATTCAGTTGGTTTCATTTGTTATGCATAATAGTACAAGAAAAATAGCTACCTCAGAGTTATAAGGGTAAAATGAAACAAAAAAAAAACAAATCTAGTCTAATCATTGAAAAAAATTATACATAAAGATGTTTTTTAGTGTTATTTGTTGACTATGGCAGTTTTCCCATCATCCAACACTACTTATATAAAGTAAGTAGGAGGGGCACCTGGGTGGCTCTGTTGGTTAAGCATCTGCCTTGGGCTCAGGTCATGATCCCAGGGTCCTGGGACCAAGTCCGCCATCGGGCTCCCTGCTCAGCGGGGAGTGTGCTTCTCCTTCTGCCTCTCCCCCCCCGCTCGTGCTCTCCCTCTAATAAATTTTAAAAATATTTTTAAAAAATAAATAAATAAAATAAAGTAAATAGGAGAGGATCATAATTTGTGTCTAAGTTGCAAAAACCTGAGTCTCACATTGTAGTAGGTTTAAAACATGAATGAGGAGACAGGTCATGAGAAGACCAGACAAGTGAAGCGGGAAAGCTCCCAGAATGCTTCACAGCACAGCCGCACGGACTTCCTCACCACACACACCTGGCATCAAGAGGTCATTCTGTTGTGTTGACCACTCCTGTTCCGGTTATCAGGTGGGGACAAAACCAGTCAATTGCCAAAAGCAACAGGTTTTGACAAACAATGCTTTAGATTCTTCTCCCTACTACAGTTTTCAGCAGTTGCAACTTTTACCAGTTAAAAGAAGTGGTCTAGAAAGTCAGAATCCAATTCGTGTTCTTTGGATTTGTATATTTTAGTAGCCATTACATCACTGTTCTCAAGTTGCAAAAGCAAAGTAAATACCTGACAATTCAGGATGATATTTAAACTCCTAGTCCAAAACCAAATTAAGAAAGAGTAATTTTAAAATAAAGTGAATATCATGACCCCCAGTCAGGAGCTTATAGTTTTGAGTTCATGGTTTTCCTTTTTGGTGCCCACTGAGGTAAACAACCTATTCTAAGACAGAATATTATTAGACCATTTTCACATGTAATTTCTGGGTTTCTGGCTTCCTATATACCATCTAATTCATCTTAAGATTTCGCCTAAATATTTTTATTGCAAAAAAACTATTTTAAGGCTCTGAACATATTTAAAATATATTTGGCTAACATTTACAAAAAGAAAAAAGAATTCCTTGAATCGCCTAGGCTGTTTTTGCTTCTTTGTAAGCTATAGGACGAATGATCCGTATCTCCAAGGCAGAGGACTGAAGAAATGCTAGCTACAGGCTAAGCGTCTGCTCACAGCATAGCTGCTCTTCTCACTGTCCTCCGTCAGCCATGCCTTGGGTAGGCTGCACCTACATTAGAACAACTTTGTAAATGGAGTGCGTTACCTATGGTGTAACATCTCCTCCAGCCGCAGGTCAGGGGCATGGTGCTCAGTCCTTCACATGGGATGCGTGAAGACAAAAGCAGCCGTAACTGTTTGTAGATGTCTAGGTATTAAAAGCTCAAAGCTGATCCCCAAGATAATCTGAGAGAATTATATTATGCCCTGAAACTGTCCTGTTCTAATTCACCTGGCAGGAAGCATTGCTCTTGAGTACAAGAAATTTAGGATGGATAGCAGAGAGTTAGAGAAGTGGGAGCAATTTTTAATGGAAAAAAACTTTTTTTCAACTTTTTACCTACCACATTAGCAAAGGAAAATACTGAAGAATACTCATTGGTATATCTTGCTAGATTACAGTAAAAATTCTAGATGAACAGAAGCCTTCTTGGCTTGCTTTAATTCCAAGTCACATCTGAGGATTCATCTTTGAGGCTGTGAGCAAGTTAAAAGAGAAGAACCACAGCCAAGACTCAGGCTGCCCCAGCACCACGCTAGAGCTCTTTCCCTTCACTGCATCTCCACACACAACTCAGCTACACCAAGGCAAGCACCACCATCACACCACTTAAGAAGGGGTCAAATAGGTGACACAAGCAGGCCACAAAACTTTTCCCTGGTTAACCTCCGCTCAAGAAACGGTTCTTGGATTTTCAATCCTCAAACTCCAAATGGCAAAGATTTCTCAAAATGACGGCTTTTAGTGGATATATATATATATGGAAGAAAACGTATGTAAGACCCAAAATTCAGTACACTTAACAAAACCCTACGCAAAATAGTTAAAATCCAAAAACAGCTAGGGAGAAAAAACTCAGAGTCACGTGACTCTATGTATGTGGTATGTATTTTAGAATCATGTGACATTTTAAAAGCCCACCAAGTGGCAGAGGATGTGCAGAGGCAATGGCAAGGTTATCCTTGAATGGATTGCAAAAGAAGACTTTCTTCTACAAAATGGCCTGATGGATTCTACAGCCCCACATGGATAACATTTACGGAAATCAATAAGATCGTGAGTGGAGTTCCATTTTGTAATTTTTTTCCATTCTAAAGCACCTCCCACCTCCTCGGAAGTTTTAATGCTGTCTGCCCATTAGGGAACCCTGCAGCAGCACCCAGGCCTGCTAACAGTGCCCAGACCATTTTCCAGAATTGCCCCTGCCCAGTCTGGGCACGCAGCAGGTGCTGGGAGAGCTCACAACTGACTAGTGCATCTCCAGGCAACACATCACTACATTTGCTTTAGAGATGGTGTGAAGGCTCTTGTCTCTCATTACAGCACCCTTTGGGATTCCTAAGAGAAATTCCAATCTGGACTCTACTGGACACTAATAGCTCAGTGTCTCCAGAGCAGAATTATTCCTCTAAAAGACACTAATTCTCATGACTGATCATACCTCCCGCTTGTTTTGGCTACTTAAAGGATGGGAGCCAAATACACTTGGACTTCTGATTTTGTCTTTTTCTTAGCTCTTATTTCCTCTTATCCCCTATTTTCGCACTTATTTCCAATTGTGAGACGCCATGCCATGTTGCTATGTGGGCTAAATAATTCTTCCATAAAAGGGCTAATGAAATATAATTAGCAACACAGAAATAAAAGTCCAGCATAAAGGAGGCCAAGTTTGCTAACAAACTTGGTTCAAAACTGGGAGACTATATTTTCTAATTCATCTCTTATGATCTTTGATTTTTTTATAAAAGATAAAAATCCCTCTTTCTTAGAAGTCATCCAAAAAAGTTGATAACACCTTTAAAAGCTCTTTGGAAAACACAATTTTTTAGTGATGGGCATCTTTCTTAAAGATTTGCTGAACTTTGCTAGGTTGCAAATCTCCTACCCAAAACCTTCTTTATTTCTCATCTGTCCTCAGAGTTTAACTGTCCCACAGGTAAAAACCCACTAAGGATCACAGAATGCCTTAGAGACATTCATGGATCTAAGATTTTAAAAAATTGTGACTCTGAAAAATAACAAATATAACAAACGGGGAAAAGAATTAAGACTCTTCATATTTCCCAAGAGGATATACACCAAAATGTTAATAGTAGTTCTCTTCTTTGGACTTTAAGAATATAAAGGACTTGTTTCTTCTTTATTCCTATTCTGTTTGTTTGTTTGTTTGTTTGTTTGTTTGTTTTTAAGTAGGCTTCAAGCTCAGTGTGGAGCCCAACGCAGGGCTTGAACTCACAACCCTGAGATCAAGACCTGAGTCGAGATCAGGAGTTGGATGCTTAACTAACTGAGCCACCCAGGAGCCCCTTCTTTATTCCTGTTCTTATTCTCATTTTCTAAAATGAGAACATTTTATAATCAGAAAAAGATTAAAATAGGAAGGTTGTTTTCTTTACCATCTTCATATTTTTTAAAAGCTGCCTTCTTAACATTGGATTAATAAATTAAGGCTGCCTTATCTCATCAAAAATAGTATTCCATATCTAAATGGGAGGTTGCCCAATGGCGAAGAATCCTTTTGGGAATTATGAAGATCCCCAAGTGTCCACTTGTTTGAAAGTTGCCTCAGTTTCCCTCTAAAGCAGAGTATACACTCCTTCAACCTCCTCTCCCCTAGCTATTCTTTTAGACCTCGAATAAAATAGAAGCTTCCCTTAATGTATTTTCTTCAAAATCCATTTGTAATCCTGACTAAAAAATACATAGCTCTCTAATCCTGTTTAATGGTGAGGTTTTTACCATCAAGAAACTGTTAGAAATGCTAAATACAAATCCCTAGCAATACCAGGAAAAGCTTCATTTTAAAAAGAGTGGCATTGATTTTATTTACACTATTTCCTGAAATACCACAGCTTCAAAAGCTTTGAAGACTAATTTTATAGGGCTTTGATCTGTTGAAAAGCCATCAGATTTCTTAGCATAAACATATCCCTGGGAGGAAAAAAAGCAAAATATGTAAACATCTGAGTTTTTAAATTAAAGCTAAAGCAGTTATTAGCAACGAGGTTTAGATGGTCAAAATATTGCTCTGAATCCAAATGACTAATTCTGATCCTAATTGGAAGGCAAAAATTTTCACGAGACCAGTTTAGCCTGTAATTTAAGATAAAATTAGGGGAAGAATAAATAAGATTCTGGCCAAATGGTAGTTCCAAAAATTAATAGTTTACATTTTATTTTCCATTTCTAATGCATGAGTGTTCTGTGTGCAACTAAGCACTGTGGCCAAAACTCAAGAATCAAGCGTGTGCACTTGACTGTCATATATTCAAGGAACACTTTAAGAACAGGCTAGAAACAGTGTAAACTGCAGGACACACCTGAAATTGTCAGGGGAACCCCACACCACTCCTTCCTCCTCTCCCTACCCATACACACCCAAGTCGAGGAATAAACATATTACAAAATGTCTTTTCCATGAAATTGTGGAAAGGTGTAGGGCAAAAGCTTAGGAACTCAGACCTTGCAACAACTCACAGATTAAAAACAAAAGGAAAAAAGAATTATAAGTCATTCTCCAGACTGGCTTAGATTTCTCCTGAACTGAAGAAGTACACGAGGAGCCTCATTAAAGCTGACTACTCCCCACTCCACATAGAGCCAAGAAAATCCAGTGTTGGGGTGTTCCTCTTTAGATAACATGAGTGCTAGATAACACAAACTGTCCCTGTCATTTACTGAGAAGGAAAATGTATATCTTTAGGGAAAAAAATATAAAACCAAGGATGTTAGGCTCTATGAAAGAATATTTACCCACCTGAGAACACGTAAATACCTAGAATCCCACTTAGTTATGAATCTTAAAGGAATTTTTCTGGGAGTGCTCCCTTTTGAGAAATGTAAACATGATAATGTCATCCACAGAAAAAGCGGACAGGAAGCAAATGAGCAGGCTAGACCACTTGTGCGAACCCCAGGGACATGACCTTGGTTGGCAGAAGCCTGGCTCCTAGCTGGGGTGTCTCTGGCCAGGAAGCTCCATCCCACCTCTGAGACCCCCTCCCTGATCAGTTCACATACATGTGACTGGATGCAGCCCCAAGATTTTGCTAGGAACCATCAAAGCTCCCAAACTAGTCACTGTTCACACCAGCGCAGGGCGGGGGGGGGGGGGGG
>NW_027397069.1:71092937-71138031 GCF_003265705.2 Callorhinus ursinus
TACAAATCTAAAGATTCCCAATGATGAAAGTCAACTGACACTTTGCATGGGGTTTCTGCTCCATCTCAGGGGCCCCAGAAACACCCTACTCTGGGATCCACTGCAGAAAACCCCAAGCAATCCTGTGGCTGTGAGCACCTAAGCGTGCAGACACACAAGGGCCTCAGGGGTCAATCAGCAAAGGACCCTCAAGAGCCAAGTGATCTGGGCTAAGCTGATAGCACAGCTTCCGTGTGGGCTCCTATGTGGTCCTTCATGCACAGAGCAAGCCCGAAGCTTTAAAAATTAAAACATTAAAAGTCAATCGTCACGGGCATGGGTAAACAGAATGTGGTATATCCATACAATGTAATATTATTGGACCATAAGTAAATAACAGTCTAATTCATGCTAGAACACAGATAATCCTTGAAGATATCAAGCCAAGTAAAAGAAGTCAGACACAAAATATTGGATGATTCCATTTACAGGAAATTTCCACAATAGGCAAATCCACAGACACAGAAAATCGGTTAGTGATTGCTAGGGACTCTGGAAAAGGCAGAAATGGGGAGTGACTGCTGATGAGTATGGAGGTGCTTTGGGGGCAGGGGGTAAAAATGTTCTGTTATTAGATAGTGGGGGTAGCTGCTTTGGGAAGGTATTAAAAACCCACTGAAGTGTACATTTTAAAGGAGTGAATTTGATGTATGATTGATAGCTCAGTAAAAAACAATCTTGCACTTTTCAGTATGTAGGTTATACTCAGTGAAGAATTAAACTTCAAAACATGCTACAAGTTCACATTTCACTAAGAAGCACTTCATACTAAAGCAAGATTATTGCTTAATTAGAAGAAATCAAGTTAGTACTAAAAACTGGATTTCAGATAACCTCAGGTTGTATTCTAGAGCTGGGGGTGTTGGGGGATGGAATCAATTCCCATTCCACTGTAACTCCATGGGATCTCCCTGCACCAAAGTAAAAAAGTGCATATAAAATTAAGTTTGAGGCTTTCCAGTACATTCAAAGGCTTTTTTTTTATCAAAATAGGAGACAGGTTATAGATATATGTATACATCATATGTGTAATTTATATGTTATATATGTGTATATATATGTATTGCATATGTATTACACATACAATGAATGCCTACTTTGTAAAATACATTTTAGGAGGGAATATACACTTACACAAGGAGATACAATACCAACTATTCCATTCCTGTTAAACATGTTAAATTTTATACCATCACCTCTACCTTATTCATCTCTCAGAACGTCTCGAACAATCCTCATGTCTAACCACCATTTCTCAACCCACTATCGTGGCTTCCTGCTACCATCTTCTGGAATCACTCTTCTAAGATCAAGAACAACCCCTTACCTACCAAATCCAGCTGTCCACATGCTAGTTCCCACAAACCCCTCTGCACCATTCAGCCTTATAAAGCAGTCCCCACCCCCTGCCCGCCATGTTGCAACAATCCCTGTTTGGGGTTCCAGGAATCTGTGTGCCTGGCTATCCTTACAGTTGTTGTTTTCTTCTCTTTCCACACAGGTGCCCCCCTGACAATCCCCCACATGTGAGGTCTCCCCCAGTTCTGTGTGCAGCTCCCTCCCGTGCTGCACACTCTCCCGAGGTTATGGCCTCCTCTTCCAAGCTGGCCTGGGTGCTAGACCATTCCCACAGACACGAGCTTCTCACATTTCCAGCTTCTCACCAGACATCTCCACCCAGAGGTCCCACATACTTCTCCAGCTCTCTAAAACCAAACTGAATGGGCTTTCCTCATTAAATCTGCTGTTTATCTCAGCTCTCCAACCACAAACGTCAGAGCCAACACTGATTTCCTGTCTTGGAGGCGACTCACTGGTTTCATCTCTACAAGCCCAGCCCCTCCCCGCAGTCTCCACAGCCATCCGTCTCCAGGGCCTCATCCCCCCAGTCTGGACCATCGAACACCTGCCCAGACTCTTGCCTAGACCATCTCCCTCAGCCCCAACACCTGACCCATCACTCCAGGCCTGTGATAGCGCCTCCCGCCTCCGTGGATCCTCCTGGCCTACAGAAGGGACCTGAACCGCTGCGTGAAACACACAAGGTAAAGTGCCTTCTGCCTCAGCCGCCATTCCACCCAAGCATGTGAGCAGTGAATGAATCCCGAATGCACCAAGTTCCTGCATGACTCCAGCTTTTCACACAGTATTTGGCAGTCTGTTACCTTTACCAATTTCTTGAATAATTAATACACTTAAAATGGAAACACTCAAGGAGTACAAACGGCTGTAGCATAAAGAATAGCCCATCCATTCAGCTGCCTGGTTTCCCTCCTTGCTGGTGACAACCAGATCTGGAGGAATCCTTCCAAAGAATGAACATGCTTGATTTCTTCTTTAGACTCTAACTGGAATCGAAAAAATTTACAAATAGAAATACTATATGACCGAGTAATTCCACTTCTGGACATTTACCCAAAGAAAATGAAAGCACTAATTCGAAAAGACATATGCACCCCTATGTTTATTGCAGCATTATTTACAAGAGCTAAGACAAGGAAGCAGCCAAGTGTCCACTGATAGATGCATGGATAGAGAAGAGGTCACACACACATACGCACTGGATTATGTAGCCATGAAAAAGAAGAAAAATCTTGCCATTCATGACAACATGGATGGACCTAGAAGGTTATTATGCTAAGTAAAATAAGTCACAGAAAAAGAAATACCATATGATTTTGCTTATATGGGTAATGTAATAAAAAAAAAAAACTAGACTCAAATACAGAGAACAAACTAGTGGTTGCCAGTATGCCAACTCAAATGTCCCATTCTTTATCAAACACTTCCTTTCCAAGGAAATCTGAAGACTAAAATTCTCACTAACACATCCAACAAGAGGAGGGACCCTTGGGGGTTGGGAAAGCAATAAGCAAAAAGGAATTTTACCTATATACATAATTCTTTAGAGAGTCAAATTATATCCTCTACACACACCACAAATTTAAGACATTCAGGAGATTTAATAGAAAAAGATTAAAAACAAGAGATCCATTTTATTCAGTTTCAGTAATAAAGCTCAAATAGGGTGGGCGTGGGGGTATAATAACAAAACACTATCAACTCTGACTTCAGTCCCAGAAGTCTGTCCAGCTTCTCACCTTCTATTAAACCACATCTCAACAGATCTCAGCAAGAAAGCACTCTGTGTCCTCCACAGACCTTTTTTTTTTTTTAAGTCTCTAGCTTTAAAACAGAAAGATTGATCTTGGGCAAGAGTGGGAGGAAAGGTAAATGGGAAAAATGTATATTCAAAACACAGCAGTAATGGAACACAGACACAAATGCGCTAATGGTAACAGAAGGAAAGGGTAAGCCCATTTGCAGACTTTCCCAGAGCATGTGTTTCAGGCTGTGTGCTTTAGTCAGACCCTTAATTTAAGAGATGTGTTGTGTTTGGAATTATCAAAAAAAAAAAGCACCCATAGCTAGAAAAGAAGACGAGGGGCAACGATCATCACTGGAATGCACCAGGTCTATGAGGAAACAACTCAGGATGCATTTTTAAACACATAAGCCACTCAACAAAATGATTTGGTTTAAGTGAACTTGTTTCCAAAAAGAGCTTTAATTGAGTATTTTACAATTAAGTTTCAAAGAAATCCTGTGAGCACTTTAATCTGTTTTGCCATACACTTTATATCAAGAGTAATAGAAACTTGAATGTGTGCATATGACTGGAACATTCTGCCCAGAAGTTCCTGCAGGAACCCAGCAACAGGGCACAGAGGACAGAAGAAAGTAATCACCAATCAAGTCCCTCCTAAATTGGAAGGTCGCTAAGATCCAAAACCACCTTGCTTGACGATGTGGTTATAGAGACCATAAGGTTCAAACTGCTTTTAGAACCATCAGCTCTAGAAGAAATGCCACAGGGACAGGACAAGTAAATGGCAGGTTCTAAAAACAAAGCAAAAATAAATAAATTACACAAAGAAAGGGACGGACCTGAAAGGGACAGGATGAGTCCCACCCTGAAAATGACGTGAAATTCTGAGATGTTCCCGAAGCTTTGGTTTAAAGGCTGTTCCTGTGACTGGGTTTTCCAAAGATGCTTTAATAAAAAAGCTGAGAACTCGGAGATGATGTAATTTACTCAGCCGATGCACCTGCGCACATGCACGCACGCACTTGTCCATGAGTAATCTAGGATAGTCCTTCCTAGAACTAGTCACACACCTGCCTCAGTTCTTTGTTCCCATCAATTGGCACCAGAAGCTTAGCCAAGTTGGCCCATTATCTGGATTGTTAAGAAGTCTGCACAGGGAACCAGGACACTTTCCTGACCAGCTACAGCGTTTATCCTTTATTGACGCTCCTTCACAGCACTGGATCCTGCTTTACTCTTGTAGTATTTCCTACTTGTTAAGCTTATATTTCCAATTAAATGTAATAAATATAAGTTCCCTAAAGCAAGAGATCATGTCTTAATGGTTCTTTAGAGGTCTGCCCGAGATCAGTGCTTATACTAAATACTCCGCAGCTGGTGGGGAAAAAAACAAACTTACCAACGGTTCCCATTACTACTCCTTATTTGAATCCCAGGGCTTCCTCTAGTACTACAAACTCAGGGAGCATAGTGAAAGAGCACCTGGGGTGTGGGTTACACCTTCTGGTAGTTTTGTGATTTGGACAATGTCGGGCCCCTCCTTTAGCCCCCACTCCTTAATGGTTGAGGATAAAGTCAGTGGGCCCAGGACAAAGGGCAGCAGAATGGCAGAAAACTCACCTTTGGAGAGCACCTGCTAAGTGCCAGGTACTTTATGTATCATTTCATTTAAACTCTACAAGATCCTAGGAGGGAAGGATTGTTATCTCTGTTTGAAAGAGACTTCTAGGGCTCAGAGAAGTGCGGCAATCTGTCCAGTTCGCACACTACAAGGAAGGAGAGCTAGAAGGGTCTCACTCTAGACCTTTGTGCTGTCTGCTCTCAGTAGTGAAGGACCAAAACCAACAGCAAGGACTGGGGAATAACCCACAAAATAATAAGCAGAAGAACAGATAATGCTGCATATTATCACATGTAAAATACTTCAGTATGTGTTATCTGAGTTGATCCTCAAACAAATGTATGACAGGCACATCTTAGGTGAAGGTATCTATAGTTAAGTGATTGATCCAAAGCCCCCAAGGGGTGCAAGTAGTTCACTGGGACTAGAAATTGGGTCTCTAGGGACAGGCCACGAGTCATTGCTTTGACTGATAAGAATAAATGGGGACGTAAAGTGTCAGAGCAGTCCCGTATCTCAACAAGGGAGCGCTTTTCCAAAACACATACACACATGCACACATGCGTGTGCACACACACACAGCCCTATAGGTGATTCTGATACAGCCCTCCCCTACTTTCATTCTCCTCCTTCCCCTCCCTGCCACCAAGTCAACTACCTGAAGGACCCCTCCCTTCATTAGCTGCCTTGCTCCTATTTTAATAGGAGAGCTTAGGTGAGGGAAATCTCAGAGCAGCCCAATTTAGCATAAATTCCCTTCTGCAAATTGACTGTTCAACATAAGTGCCTAAAGCCACAGTAGGCACAATTTGTCCTTCAATAGAAAACTATGAATTGTTGAGCTCATGTCTTTCCAGGTTATTTGATTTTCCCTTTTCATTGTCTTCCAGTTCTGTGAATTGTAGATAACTGAAGGCAATTCCAAGTAATTCTTGTCTGCAGACACGGAAATGCTGCCCGGTGGCAGACAGTTCAATTTATACCCCCCCATTTCTGCAGAAAATGCTAATTTTGCCTCCATATGCACATACACTTCAATATCCCTGATCTATAAATGTGTCTTCTTTGGATTATCCTTTGAATGGACTGTAACATAACATCTTCCTGGTTCTCTAACACTATCTGTATGGAGTCATGATTTAAATTAAAAACAAACAAAAATCCCTTAACAGGGTGAAGTGATAGATGAGGAGGCAGGCAGAGCGGATCTCCAGTCCCAAGGAGATCAGAGCTCCCACGTGGAGGGCTGGCAGCTGCAAGGCTGAAATCCTGTTCATTAACTCCTGTAGCATTGACGTTTCTGCAGAGGCTTTTAAAGACTGCTGCCCCTCCGTGACACACAGCTTCCCTTGGTTCTATGCAAACTTTAGATATATTAATCCAGAGCAGTTGGGATCCCTTTATACAGTTCCCATTCCTCTACATTTGAGGGTCTGTATTCATATGCTGTGGGCCAGAGAGTACCTGGTTGGGGAAGGGGACGAGTTAGGACAGCACTGCAGACTCCACTTGAATGATGCTGCCTCGGACGGGAGCCTTAGCTGTGGAGGTGGTGAGAAGCGGCTCTATTTGGGACATTTCTGAAGTAGAATCCACAGGACTTGAGGATGGGTTCGAAGTGGGGTGTGCGAGAGAGCAGTCAAGGATCGCTCCAAGAATTTGTGCTCCATAACTAGATGAATGGTGGTGCCCTTTGTCAAGGAGAGCACATGCGGAAGTGGGGTGTGTTCAATTTAATATACACATGAGGCTTCCAGTGAGTTCATGTTCACAGACAAACATGACCATAACACTCCATGCTGCAGGATCTATGATGGTGGAAGTGTGAGTCTAATGAAAAAGCTTATAAACTATTAAAGCTGTTATATTCTGTTCGCTTAGCGCGTCAGTTTTCCCAGAAACCATCCATCTTTAGTATCTCCTTGATCTGCAAAAGCACCACGCTCTTTGGCTTCTTCCCTGGCAAATTTCAAGTATGTGCGCTCTCCTGGTTAATTATTTACACAGTACCTGCTTGACATGACCCTGTGCCACCAGAAACTGACAAAAGAACAAAGGAAGAGATGGAAGAACAGCTGGGTAGTGGCCAGGGCACAAAGGGAGGGAACGACAAAAAGGAATCAAGAGCAATGCTCAGAACAAAATGTACATTAGGTAATTAACCACAAATCAGGAAATGAAATTCAGCACCACGTGTGGTTCTGAGGCATGGAATTAATATTACAACTAGGGTTATTCATATGTAGGAAGCCTCAATTAGATAGATGGAAGCACTCAATTTATGGAAAAGAGGCATACAGAAGATGATCCGCGGACTGGTAAGGACATTTCACATTATGTCCTTGGCCAAAGACCAGACAGCTTAATCTCCTAAAACGTATTCTATTTCCCCTAGAGTTTAATACAATTGATACATCTGTTTGAAACACAGCCCTTGTGATAACAGAGTCACAGAATCTAGAGTCTCAGCTGCCTGTCACAGCTCTGATTTTTGACAAGCTATTTGGTCTTTATGGGTCTCCGACTCCCCCTGTGAAAGTGAAAGTCATGCCCAGTGATGACCAAGTCCCCTCTGGCTCTAACCATCAGTGGTTCTGCCATCGGTCATGATCATGCCACATGGCCAACCCTGACCCGTCCTCCCACTCACATCACTGCACCAATGAACGAGAAAGAGGACCCACTTTCAGAAAGATTTTCAGTCAACCTGTGGGAAAATGATAACCCTCATCAGTAATCAAAGAAATACCCATTAAAACAGAGAGTTATTGAGGAATAAAAACAGAGCAGCCGTCTGGGAAATGAAGTCTTTATTCTGAAATGGTGACCAGTTCTTTAGACGGCCCCAGGTGAGAAGTCCCGTCAGCCTCGACATGGCTGCTGACTTTGGGCCAGTCACAGAACACTCTGGCCTCCATTTTCTCGATTTAAAGAGTGAGTTGAACTCCATGCCACATTTTAGCTTAAATCAGAATCAGCAACAGTAACCAGACTCACTTAATTTTTAACTTAGATTATCACATTACCAAATCAGGTTGTAAATCTCTTGAAAAAGAAGTCTGACTGCAGGTATAAAAGGTATGCTCACAATAAACTACGTGATTGATTTACTAGAGAACTTCACATAAAATCAAGCATAAAGTTAAAGTTTGTGTTCGCTTACTGAATTGACAAGTAGGTCCGTTTGGCATTGTGAGGGTATGCCCACGTGTGTCCTGCCTGAACACTGTGGGCTCCAAGAGAGGACAGGCTGGTGGGGGACCAGTCAGCTCTGCTGGTCCCCTGGGGGTCTACTGTCCTCATCCTCCAGGCCTCTGGCTCCTTCTTGCTGGTGTAACGAGATCCACAACACCTCAAGTGGACCATCTCTGTCTCTCGCTCAAGTCCAAAGGCCTCAAGAAGCCATGAAGGCCGCTCTCATAAGCCTCCAGGAGCCACCTGGCCAGCAGCGGCTAGGGACAGTAAGAAGCTGGGAACTCCGCTCCCCTTAAGTAGATTACTTTGGCACCTAATATATTCTGAGCACAGCCTGTGGCTGTGGAAGGCGGATGGTCTCTAAACAATCAAATCATGTCTCCATGGGAAATAAAGACATTGCTTAACAGGTGGATCCTTTTAGCTACCAGTCCCTAAATACTGTGGCTTAGGCTGTAGTTTTTGTAAACAATTCCTTCATTTTCAGCATAGCTTTATGCATACTAACTGTCCTGCAGGGGCCATCATGTAGACTACTGCCATCATGAAACGGCCCGGAGCTCGGCCCTGAAATACTCCATATGGAGCTGTGCTTTCTCCCGGTCCAACCAGCACCACCCGACCCACACCTGTAGCTGCCCTGCGGGCCGGCCCGTCTGTCTGGGGGAGACACACCACCCCCCCTCACCCCACCCCAGCCTGCTAATGCGCATTTGCAGTTTCCAAAGTAGCCTATATTTTAAGCTTCCCAGCATTCCTTGCAAATTTCGCTAAAAAGAAATCTGTACGGTATGTTAGTCTAATGCAAGAAGAGAAAGAATTGTAGACAAAAAGCACATTTTATTTATACAGCATGAGGAGGACAAGAGTTTGGGTGGAAAGATTTATAGTGCTATTTATTCATTTGTTTTAAATGCTGCAACAGAGAAGGCAGAGGTCACCCAGAATCCCAACATTTTGCAGAAATGTCGATACATGAAATGATCCCAAGCCTCCATTCTCACGCTGCAGTCACAGCTCTCCGTACCCTCTTGAAGGGCCTGCCCCATTTTCTATATGTGTGTATATACACGTGTGCATGTATACAAATAGACACACACACTTCTTTTACATAAACTAGAATTGCGGGGTAACTCTTTAACAACACATTCTGAGCAGCTTCGCAGAGCCAGAACTATAGAGCTACACCTTGGCACCCTACTATGTGGATACACATCATTTGTTAAACTCGTTTCTCCCCGGTCTCCTAACAATGGTAGAAGATGTTTTTGCTGACAAATAGGTGACACTTTCTGAGGGAGATGAGGATAATCAGCCCTGCTTTCTGTGTAAGAAAACTGAGGTTGAGGAGGTTAAGTGACTTGTCAGAAGTCACACGGCTGCTAAGCGGGGAGCAGGACACGGACATGAGAGTCTCCCTGTTAATCCCGGCGTCCTCCTGGCTCCTCTCACCAACCACTCACCACGTGAAAACATGCATCTGACAGTCTCCTTCTGACCAACCAGGACTCAGCGTGACCTGCAGCAGGAAAAACCTCAGTCTTTGCCAAAGCAGTCTCCCTCCTTAGAATTTAGGAGTGGTATGAAACTAAGAGGAGGGTTGTTGGTTTGTTTGTTTTTTTTCTATTTATAAGCTTGACAACATTTAAATAAGCCCCTGTTTTTGGCTGATACTGTCCTAATGGGCAGCATGGAAGACAAAGGATAAAGGACGAATCTAGGTCAGAAGATCAGGAGCCCAGAACACCAGGAAGACAGTAGAAGAATCAGGGATGGTAAGAAGAAAGCAGACCTGGACGAACCTAGCAGGATCAGATAAACGAGAGTGCTAACAGCAAGAACGAAGGAAAATGACCAAAGGAGTGGTCATGAAAACTGCGAAACAAGTTGCAGGTCCAGAAGGAAGCCGAAGCCAGCTCAGGGAACTTCCTAAAGTGGAATCCCTGGGCTGATGTTAGCTCAGGGGACTGCCACGGGGAAGGGCCAGCTGTGCAGCCCATCATTGATGGAGCCCTTTCTTCTAGTCTTCACTGCAAGGCTGAGCAGAGCACATAACCCTCACACAGCACCTAACTCACAAGAGGTATTGAAAATTTATGTGTTATTTAGGAAATACACAGGGAAGGATTTAGGAGTAAAGGAACATGATGTATGCAACCTCCTCTCAAATTGTTTAGAAAAATATGATGCGTATATGCATACATCTATGCCTATAAGATACACATATATAGACAGAATGAGAAAATGAATACACAAACTGTTAAAAGTTGGTGAACATGAATAAAGTATTCGGAGTTTCCTGCACCATTCTTGAAAAAAAAAAGAAAGAAAGAAAGAAAATCTATGTGTTGATTTAACATGATCTGCTATACCTGGGTATTAATCCTTTACTTTGTTTAAAACTAACTTATTTCTCCAGCAAATACTGTCTGAGGGCCCACCAGGTGCCAGACACTGTGTAGAGCATTGAGGAAACAAGAATAAGATACAGTCTTTGAGTTCGAGTAAGGTAAAATCCAAAGGGAGAGACAGGCGTATAAATGAAAATATATGACGGTGAATTTGACTTCTACATATAAACAGACAACAGTGCAGCAGAACTTTTAGCAAGACTTAACTCCTTTCCAACAAGACATAGAGGAAAAGCTCCACGGAGGAAACAGTATTTGACCAAGGTCCTGAATACAAACATGAATTCAATAATCAGAAACTGGAAGGAGAACATTTATCGGAAGTGGAGAAACCCACCCTAAGCCCCGTCTGTATAAATTCACTCGCCCTTGTAAGCGCCATGGCTGATGTGAGAAGCTAATAGCGTTTGTGTTGTGAACCAAACCACTGCAGCTGGAGCCACGGAGAAGACTGCGCCTCGTATCTCATTAATTTTGGAAAAGCGTGGTGCTAATGGGGTCAGCCTCTTCGGCCATTTGGAATCAGAAAATGCCTTAACCTCTGCGGCTTGCTGTAAAAATAACCAGGTACTGGGTGCCGGGGTGGCTCAGTCGGTTAAGCGTCTGCCTTCAGCTCAGGTCATGATCCCAGGGTCCTGGGATCGAGTCCCGATCTAGCCTGCTTCTCCCTCTGCCTCTGCCTCTCTCTGTCTCTCATGAAAAGATAAAATTTAAAAAAAATATTAATAACCAGGTGTCAGCGCAATATGAAAATTCCATTACCTCTACTGGCAAAACTTAAGGGCCTATAGTTTCTCCTGATGGTCAGGCAGTACATCCTGTTTCATGGCTGTACATTAGTTTTGTTCTTTTGCTTTTTCCATCTTTTTCCCTAGTTATCCTCGCTGATTCAAAGGCAGTACCACAATTTGACCTGAGCTTCATGGTGTCTGGCTTAGTGTTTCCTGTCTCTTTGAAGGTCATGATGCATCCTTACAAGAACCTGAAATAAAACATGATCATTCTCTTGAGTCACTTTTTCCATGTACTCTTCCAGGGTATAGATTTTACCATCTCTTTCCTATTTTGGCTTAGCCATTTGCTATGGTATTTGGGTATTTTTAATCTTCGATTTTGAGCCCCAGATGTCCGAGATCTTATCTCTGTTTTACATTCGTCATGCTTCATAAAGATCATGCTGAGAGTGATATACAAATGTCCATAGCCATCTCCTTCCTTCCCAAAAGGAAATGAAGCGCCAATAAATTCCTCTTCTGTAAATAGACACAATAGACGTTATTACTAAGCCTGCAGACTTTAAGTCAATACTTCAGTAGACAGAGCGTATCATGGCAGAGGGGATGAAAGCCAGCCTGCTGGTCTAGCCGGTAGTGATGTTTCCAGAAACTGTTTACAGAAAAAGAGAGCTTTACAGGAAAATCAAAATAGAAAAGGGCATATACCGGTACAGGCAGGGAACAGAAAAGTAAAGAAGAAAGAGTTTTGAATAACAATTCCATGAGATGGCATATGAATTTGCAAACTATAACCAAAGATATTAAAATCAAGAATCACAACAACGCTTTATTTCTTCAAATGTTATTATAATTCTTTGCATGTTTGCAGAAAGCCCATTATTTCTATATTTGAACTGCTCCTTTTGAACAGTCCAAGAGAATCACAGTATTGTTCTGCATCTATAATCAGAAATTAAAATTATTAGATGTAAAATTAGTTTCCTTGAACTATCCAATCAAGGAGCCATGAGGGCTGTCCCAAACCATAAGAGATAGGAGGATTCCCTGATTAAACAGTCTTTTAAAATAAGGCCGAGACTATTTTGGGAGAGACAAGAGTTTAAGGTAATCGCTTAATCTAGATAACCCATAAATAGAACTCATTAATAAGACACTCATAGTATACTTTAAATTTTTTATTTAAATTCAATTTAGTTAACATATACTGTATTATTAGTTTCAGAGGTAGAATTTAGTGATTCATCAATTGCATACAACACCCAGTGCTCATCACATCACGTGCCCTCCTTAAAGCCCATCACCCTGTTACCCCATCCCCCCACCCACCTCCTCTCCTGCAACCCTCAGTTTGTTTCCTATAGTTAAGAGTCTCTTATGGTTTGCCTCCCTCTCTGTTTTCATCTTATTTTATTTTTCTTTCTCTTCCCCTATGTTCATCTGCAGAGCTAAAGAAGCAGTCAATAAAACTGGAAGGCAACCTACGGGGTGGGAGAAGATACTTTGCAAATGTCTTATCAAATAATGGGCTAGTATCCAAAATCTATAAAGAACTTATCAAACTCAACACCCAAAACCCAAAAAAATCCAGTCAAGAAATGGGCAGAAGACATGAACAGACACTTCTCCAAACAAGACACACAAATGACCAACAGACACATGAAAAAATGCTCCACATCACTCGGCACCAGGGAAATACAGATCAAAACCACAATGAGATACCACCTCACGTTGGGCAGAATGGCTAAAATAAACAACTCAAGACACTAACAGTATATCTTGAGAATTTTGACTTTGCTATTCTACAAACCTAGTCACCGAGTAAATATCCCCTGACTGCGGACTGGAAAAAAAAATGTCTTTTAACAAGATTAATACATCAACACCAGTGTGGTGATCCCTCCACAAGAAACAGGAGCTCTGCGGCAGGAGTCTCCACAGCACCCTGTCCTGTCCCACCAGCATCCCCGAGGGCAGGGCCAACTTATTCTGGGAACCTGATCAAACGTTTTAAGACCCCAGGAAAGAGGGCCCTCTCTGACTCCAGTGGGAGTGTTATCTTTGGCCACAAGAGACACCAGCTCCACAGCAGCCAGATTAGACAGATTACACCAACAGCATGACAGCAAACCCAGCCTGCATCCAGGCCAGCTCATCTCCTGGAACAGAGGCCACAGAGTGGCAGTGGGGTGCCCGACAGCAGCAGCTACAACAGGAGGGCCTTAGCAGCCAACACAGAAAGCAGGGCTGGGGAGGGAGGAGTCTGCAGGGGGAGGCAAGCGTGGGAATGAGTTCCAGTCATTCTGCTGGTGGGCATTCAGAGCCTGAAACCAGGCAGAACTGTGCCAGGTTGCCACAAAGTTAGGACGATAGGGTCCTACAGTTAACAAGGAATTCATCAATCCATTCAAATAGGATTCGAAAAATTCAAAAATTTCATAACAAGTGAAGCTTTAAAGGGATGAAACTTCTCTCCAGGAGTGACTATCAAATTCGGGGTCCAGAAGACACTGACCCTCTAGATATCCCTATCTCCTTTACTTCTGTCTCTGTACCTCAAGGCATCCTGAGGATGCTCAGAAAAGTCTGAAAAAGAGGCTTGGATACTCTTTAGCACTAAAAAGAAAGGGGCCATCAGGCCAAGAAAAGACATGGAGGAACCTTCCACGCATATCACTAAATGAAAGAAGCCAATCTGAAACGGCTGCACATGGATGATTCCAACTATCTGACATTCTGGAAAAGGTAAAACTGGAGAACAAAAAATGGGTGGGTGCCAGGGTTATTTAAGGGGCAGGGAGTGATGAATAGGCAGCACACAGAGGAATTTTAGGGCAGGGACACTAATCTATGTGACACCATAATGGCAGATACATGTCACTACACGTTTGTTAAAACCCACAGAATGGACACCACCAAGACAGAACCCTAATGTAACCTTAGGGACTTTGGCCAACACTGAGGTGTCAGTGCTGGTTCATTGACTGTCAAAGACGTACCACTCTGGTGCAGGACGTTGATGGTGCGGGTAGCTGGGCTGGGGCAGGGGCAAGGAACTCTAGACTTTCGACCAATTTTGTTGTGAACTTGAAAAACAAAGTCTATTGAGAGAGAAGTGGGA
Source organism: Callorhinus ursinus (assembly GCF_003265705.2). Lineage (NCBI taxonomy): Eukaryota > Metazoa > Chordata > Mammalia > Carnivora > Otariidae > Callorhinus > Callorhinus ursinus. The sequence goes on from NW_027397069.1 coordinate 71,107,168, forward strand.
CTGGGGCCAGATCCAGAGCCCAGAGTATGCAGAAAAGGCTAAGGAGAGAGCTGGAGGAAAGGAGACTGGTGTGGTCAACGTGACCTGGGCCAATTACAAACTGTGGAGTCAAAGTGTTCCTTGGCTGCATTGATTTTTGAAAATCGTTTTATATAAGAGTGATTCCTTCCCTCCACTGAATGGCCTTGAGAGATGATGCAGTCAATGCCCCTCAACCCAAGTCATTCCACACGGTGCCCTTTTGTGGTCCCACAGGTCAGAGACCCTGTCTAGGGTCACCCCACAGCACTGGCGTGATGCCTGCCACCAAATATATATTCCCATTAGTCGCAGAAGGAAGATTGCTGTCTTGCTTGGAAACCCACCTGGAGCTCCCAGCTTAGCACAAGCAGGAAGCCTTCCCTAATGGCAAACATCCTCTTCAATTTCAATCTGCTTTCTTCTAGGCCTTTCGGTTGTTTCCCTACTGTGAAATTTCTTAAGATCTGCTTATCATTTTCCTCTTAATGCCCTTGTCTAATTCTCCTCTAAATCAAGTAATCCCCACTTTCCAATCCCACACCCATTTCCCTAGACCTCAATATGAGGTAGAGGTGAAGGTGAAAATGCCTTTTCTCTCACTCCTCACTAACTCACTGGATATTTGGAGTATAAATTTCTGACCTAGATGACATTTCAGTATTACCATCACTAATTCTAATTGCATTTTCCAAAACACACAAAGTTGGAAGAGTCTGGCTTCTTAAATTTGCTTCCTCATTAGGTGGATTTTAACACTTAATAATGAATAAGGGTCTTCACAGGGAGCACAAAAGTCCACTAGCCTTCTCCCTCAAGCATCCGGGCACAGGGTGGGGAAGAAGTGAAGCCATGAGGCTCGCTTGTCTCTCTGGCCTGCCCCAGACAGCACAGCTTCCTTCCTTCCCCGCAACCCATGTGCTATCAGCTCATTCCCACACCTTCCTATCAAGTCAGTCAACTGATCTCCACTAAATGAGGACTGACGTTTTCCAGGTGTTTACATCGCACAGGGGACCTTACATCTAAAAGAATGGTGAGATGAACCATAGTCTCTCCTCTACCCACACCTACCGCCTGATTATGACATCAACCTTGTCTGGACATCAGGGCTCCCCAGAGCTCCTTGGGAAGGAGAATGGTGCCTCCTTACACAGGGACCAGTCCCTAAACCACCAGGGTGCAACCAGGCAAATAAGGCCTGCAAGAAAGAGCTAGAATTGCATCTGGAAGTGAAGAGAAAGATGTGGATTTCTCACCAACAGGGTGTCCTGGAATTACTTGAGGATGTATGATTTCCAGAGAGTTCCAGGTAGCAAAAATTAATTAAGCCTCCCCATAAAGACAGATTTGACCAAGTCCTAAAATGAGAAGAGTTAGAAACCACCAGCAGCCTGTTTATTGTCTGTACTTCTGTAGGTACTAACTGGAGAGGGGGTCCCCAGCCTTAATTCAAAAGCAAAAAAGTGCTATGATTACAGTAACCTTCAACTTTCAGGACAGTCTGACCACCACAATCAGAGGGAAACTCCATTCATTCTCTCATTTACCTAACAAAGGCGTACCGTGAGCCCCCTATATCCTAGAATGTGTAGGCTTACACATTATCCTTTGCAAAATTTGGTTTCCCATCTCACTGAGATGAATTTGTCTGAAATACAGTCTAGAAACAAAATCTTAACATCAGAATTCAAAGACATTCTTCCTTCAATCCGAAGAAGACTCTCAGAAAGAATGCCAAGGTTTTGTTTTCCCTAGAAATTACTCTTTAAATTATCTCACCAGGGGGCGCCTGGACGGCTCAGTCGGTTAAGCGCCTGACTCATGGTTTCGGCTCAGGTCAAGATCTCGGGGGTTGGGAGATCAAGCCCTGCGTCGGGCTCCATGCTGGGTATGGAGCCTGCTTAGGATTCTCTCCCTCTGCCCCTCTACCTTGCTTGCACACACACACTCTCTCTCTCTCTTCCTCTAAAAAAAATAGAATAAAAACAATTTCACCAAAAAGCATTCTTTCCCTCTCAAAAAATAAAATAAAAACAAATAAATAATCACGCCAAAAAAAAATATCATCCAGTCAGGATTATGGGGTATCAGTTATCTTCTAAAGTTATCAACTTCCCCAGTTTAATTAGATTTAATGGTAGAGGCTTTTCTACAGTGAAACTCTGTATTGACACCGAGAACATTAGCATAACACTTGAAACACTTCTCTGTGGTTCTGAATTCAACCCAGTCGTGGTGTCTATAAGAGCCCTTACAGATCCCTGCTACCAGGCAAACGGTCCCTTCTCAACAATGCCGTCACTTGGCCCACAGTCTGGCAGCGGCGGAAACAGGCTGAAACCAGTCAAGAGGGTGGCTCTGTCTGTGACATCTTCTGAGAGGCACAACTATCTGGCAGCCTGAAAACACATCCCACGTTGTTTGGTGGCATACACAGCATTGTTAAAATAAAAATATCTTACCTGGAGGATAGAATACATTTTCTAGGCAGGGTGACAAAACTGTCTCATCAACTCCTTAGCCTAGAATCTGACCCTCCAAGGATGAGATGGTTGCAGAGCAGGGAGATGGATTCGGGAGAGGCAGAGGGGATTCCAAGTATGGGCTCAGCTTGAACCACCTGGAGAAATCCAACTCTCCTCTCTGGGCTAGACTCAAATGCTGCCTCCTCCGGGAGGTCCTCCCTGCCCTTTGTATATTCCCAGGCGTTCTATGGAGTTTCCACTGCAGTGTGTGCTTGGTCTCATTAGAGCATTTGTCAGATTCCCCTCACGGAGCAAAAAAAATCCCATTTTGCTCATCTTCATCTTTGAATCCTTAATGCCAATCACAGCCAGACACGTAGATCCTCAAAATATTTTTGTTGAGGGAGAGAATGGATGAATGAGTGTGTCATGATCCAGTGGGCCAGGGGCCAGCTGAGAGAAGCTAGGGGCAGGGGAAGCGTGGCTAAAGGGAAGGAGGGAAGACCATGTGCCTGTGGGTAACACACCTTTTCCAGTTTCCCCAGAACCTTCCCCACCCAGAATGTGCACTTGGAAGTACAAGTAACTACCCAACCTAAAAAACACAACAAAACATTGCATGTGACACTATATCCTGAGTTTGTTTTAATATATGATGTTTAGGATTCTGTCCATTTATTCGAAACTCATGATCCCAAAGGCGTGGCCCGGCACCAGCCTTATCTGTTGGCGTGCCAGGCTCTCCAGGAGAAAGTAGCACAATGTCAAGCCTGGGCAGGGCCTCAGATCCAAAGGGGTGCAGGGGAGCAGCCCAGAAGCATGGCGTGCAAGGATGGGAAGCAGAGGCTGTGGGCTGGAGGTCTGAGCTAAGGGCGCCATCTGAAAGAAAGCTCAGAATTGGGCTGAAGAAGAGTGAATGAGGCAGATGGATTTTACTGATAAGGTCTATGTATTCCAACTTTAACTTGGCCTACAAGCGCATGACCAGTCTTTATGTGGTAGATAGCGTTCCTCTTTAAACCTCCATTTTCTATATTTTACTCATCTGTCAACAGCTTCTTCCCAACCCTCCCTTGCAGATGAGTTTTCAAAAGCACTGTTTCTACTCGCCTATTGGCTCCTCCCCACTCCCTGTCCCCTTAGCGCCACTCTGCAGCTTGTCCCCGGCCCTTCACACAGCTGCTCCCTTCAGGGTCTCCACAGCCTCGTGCTGCTGCAACAAACCTTTACAGCCCTTGCCTTAGCCCTGCTGACTGCTCTCTATCTGGGGCACTCCCAACCTGGTGCCTCTGGGAGGCCACACTCCCCGGCTTTCCTCCAACTTCCCTGCTCACTTCTCCATGGTACTCATAGCTTTCTCCTCCCCTACCTGCTCCTTTCATGCCGATGTTCAGGAATGTTCTCTTCAAGACACATTTTTGTCACCTCCCATAGGCACCTCATCATTCACTGAAGCATCAGGTCCCATGAGCACCCGTCGATGACTTGCATCTCTCACGTCCCAGGGCCATGCCCTTAGATCCAACTACCCACTAGACACCTGCTCTTTATCATTTTAAGGCCACTTCAAACCAATGTGGCCAAGAAATAAAAGCACTTATCTTCTCCTCCCATATTCCTCATCCATCCAGTTGCCCAAGCAAGGAGCCTGAGGAGCACGCTTGCCTTTCTTTCTCCCTCAGCTCCACCTACCATCAAGTTTCTCCTGCGAGATCTGCCTCCCTCCCCCTTTACTACCACCCTCCCTGGGTTCACCCCCATTCCTCTCCCGTTGATGCTTCCTTAGCATAATCACTCTCATCTCCAAGCCACTCTCCAGTGAAACCAGAGTCAAAATTCTCTAGTGCAGATCTCACTGCAGCACTTCAAAATCCTTCAGAGGACTCTCCACCACCTCATCCTGAAATTCAAATTGTTTAACGAGGCCAGGCTCTCTGGCCAATTCTGTTTCCCTTCTCCAGTGCCAGGCAGACTGGAATACCCCCAGCCCTCCTCGCTTCAGTCCTCCCCTGGCTTCTGCCCACATTGTCCCCTTTGCCCCGAACACTCCTGACACCCCCAGCACCCTTCAATGCATGACTTAGTCTTCATTCGGTCGCAGACACTGCGTCCTCCAGGAAGCCTTCTCTGGCCACCATGACTGGGTGGGCGCTTTTTGCATGTGCCTCCTCTACCTTCCCAGCTGTCTCCTTTCCCACCATTCCAGAAAAGCCTGTCTACCTGTCTATGTCTTCCACTGGGCCAGAAGTTCACACTGTCCTCATGAGCACATCCCCAGCACCTAACTCAGTGCCTGGCACACTGCAAATAACCAATCAACACTCAAACAGATGGGTGAATGAATGGATTCTTTCAGCAGCCCCTCTGCATCCCTCATATTTTAGGATTTGTCTTGCCCATGACGAATAAAGCACACTGATAACTTTCATGCAGATGACAGCAATCATACCACGGGATCTTCTCAGACCTCTCAACTTCAAGCTCTCCACTCTTCTAAACCCCCAAACTTCAAAGTGTCATGGCTGCAACTAGCAACCAAATGAATCAAATTAGTAGACCATATTCAATTAAAAAGAAATAGAGGTGGGGCGCCTGAGTGGCTCAGTCGGTTAAGCGGCTGCCTTCGGCTCAGGTCATGATCCCAGGGTCCTGGGATCGAGCCCCGCATCGGGCTCCCTGTTTTGGCAGAGAACCTGCTTCTCCCTCTCCCTCTGTCTGCCGCTCTGCCTACTTGTGCTCTCTCTCTATCTCTGTTAAATAAATAAATAAAAATCTTTAAAAAAAAAAAAAAAGAAATAGAGGTCAGAAAAAAATATTTCCAGACTGTGTGTTCCTATTGGGTTCTGGGAAAATGTGGTTGCCACACATACAGAGGTAGCTCCCCAATCTCCCTGTGCAGAGAAGGCTGGCTTGGAGTGAAAACTCTGCATGCAGAGGAGTTGAAAACATATTCGAGATCACCCAGTAAGTTCCTGGCAAAGGCAGAGATAGAATTTACAAGTCAGCCTGAATTCTGTTTAGCGGGTTTTTTCCCCATACATTCTCCAGCACAGCTGTAGTTCAACCAGTGTCTTCTAAACTCAGTATTACCAGGCAAGATGGATCCCTCCACAGAACAAGAACCATCTCACCAAGGAAGCCCCTCTCCAGGCCTTTTAATTGGTACCCAGCCTGACTCAGCTACACCCTCCTGAAAGGCAAAGAAAAAATGAGATTAGACCATAAATCACACGCTTGCTGGGACGCAGACCCAGGACCCAGCACCATGGCAAACCAGCACAGAAAAAAAGCTATTTTTAAAGGGCAGCTTCAAATCAATCCTGTGCTGGGGTGCCTGGCTGGCTCAGTCAAAAGAGCATGCAGCTCTTGGACTCAGGGTCATAAGTTCGAGCCCTACATTGGGTGTAGAGATTATTTAAATAAAACTTTAAAATATATATACTAATCCTATCCTTTCGCCCATGCAGAAAGACACACTGACCCTCAAACACAGAGGACTAGTGGCCACGAAGGCAGTTTGTGTCTGATAAACGTTGGCCTCATACCCACCCCAGCCAAAAAGCACGTATCTTTGTCACTCACCATCTAGCCTAAACTGTCTTTGTCAATAAATAAAGAGCAGCCAGAAGCAAGAGAATAGCAATGAAAAAATGGTTATTGCGGGAGATTAAAGCTTTTGGCTGTCACTTAAAGAAAACAAGAGCCTCCGCACCCCATCCTGAGCAAGCGTTTATTAATAACATCGCTTCTAGCCCTTCTTTCAAGATTCAGTTTATAACTTGATAGATAAGAGCATTTGCTATAGGGTTACCAGGCTGAAACTAACTTGAGAAAATGCCACTTCTATGACAGCATCATGCCACTGATCCGGAGATCCTATTTCTAACACTTCCAATGAAAAAATAAATAATGATCCCCTTCATTTGTATAATACTTAACCATTTCAAAGAGCTTTTGCGGGGCGCCTGGGTGGCTCAGTCAGTCAAGCACTGGACTCTCCATTTCCACTCAGGTCATGATCTCTGAGTGGTGAGATCAAGCCCCAAGTCAGGCTCCATGCTCAGCAGCGAGTCTGCCTGAGATCCTCTCTCCCCCCTCCCACTGCCCCTCCCCCTGCTCATGCACTCTCTCTAAATAAATCAATCTTTTAAAAGAGAGAGAGAGAGAGCTTTTGCATACTTTTTCATTTTATCCTCACTACTCTGCAATATCGGAAGGGCAAGAATGCCCTCAAATTTTCCCAAGAAAACACTGAGTCTCAGAAAAGTGAAGGACCCAGAGTAATTTCCAAGCTGAAGAGCACACTCACTGTATGCCTGATTCATCTGTCTGAACCCAGAGTGCTTGGTAGTTGTTCAAAGAGTGCATCCAAGTTAACAATTAACGATGGCTAAGGACCTACTAATAAGAAGAAAACACTAAATACTAAAACCAGCCTAGTAGTGAAGTGGGCAGTCACAGAACCCATATGTGTTCAGGGTTGATATGTATAGTACAACCCTACTGTTGTTAAAATATGGAAATGTTCCCATACCAACTGGTAAAATGCCACCCTCCCAAGCTCCTAAGTGGCCTTCTGCAGCTGGCCTCCTCTGACCCTCTCTCAGGTACCCTGGGGCCTCCCCATGAGCCAGGGACTGCCAGGTTAGGGCCTGCCAAAATGCAGGCATCCAGGACCCCTCTCCATTGGAGGACAGGAACCTGTGCTGACCGGAATGGCCCCTGCTGTTTGGTGTTGACTGGTTCAAATATCTCCCCTTTGCATGACTACACAGAACCATGATGGATGTTCATTACGACCAACATCGAGTCATCAAGACAGGGTCCAAGGGTGTTCAGAAACTTCTCTTGAGAAAGTAAAGAAATGCAGAATTCATTTTAGAAAGTGTTCCCTTCACATGATTTAAAGAAACAAAGGTCTGGCATTGGGAAAGAGAAGTTTTCATTCCCTGAGTAAGTCATTCATGTGGGACACCCTGTTCCTCAGAAGAGCCAAGAAATCAGGGGTGGTCTATCTTATACACCAGTGATTCTCCAAGTGTGGTCACAGACCCCACCACCAGCAGCAGCACCAACAGCAGCACCTGGGATGTGCTAGAAATACAACCTCTCAACCCCACCCCAGACCTGCCAAATCAGAACTTCTGAGGGTGAGGGGCCCAGCCGTGCACATTTCACCTAACCTCCAAGTGACTCCGGCGCACGCTTTCAGTTTGAGAATCCCTGCTCTCGGCCAGTGGCCCCCATCTTTGGCGGTATCAACCCCCCGGGGAGCTGGTTAGAAGTGCAGATTAGATACCCAGCTTCCCTCTCCCAGGACTCAGCCAGTCCACAAATTGGCATTTGGCGATCACTGCTGTAAACTGCAGCAAAATTTTCAAACAGAGGTGAAGACTTCTCACAGTAATGACATCTTATTATACATATTTATACAAATGCACAAAGCCCAGGGTTCATAATGTCTATCCCCTGCCTTATTTCTTTTCACATTCGTTACTTCAGCTAAGTAAGGACACTTTATAATAGCATTGTTTTCTCTTGTGAAGTTTTCTTGATCTCTCCCAGCCCAGGCAGAATGCACACTCTTCCCTGTCCACCTCTCAAAATCACGCATATCTGTTAATAAAATTTATCACATTGTATGGAAAATATTCTATAAAAATCTTCCTCTTCTCCCGAGTTCCTCAAGAACAAGAACCAAGTCCCATTCCAAGTTGTATTTCTAGGACTTGCAGCATGGGCATTCAGTTAACAATGTTTATTAAGCATCTGCTGATACCAGGCACCAGGGACACAACAGTGAGGCAGAGGAGATACGGGCCGTCCTCATGCACCTGTGGCCTACAGTGGTGGCCAAGAGAAAACCCCACTCAGGGAAATATAATGGCTTATTATAAAGGAAAATTCCAGGAGGTTATAAAAAGGAATCCCGATTGTTATGGACTGAAATGTTTGTGTCCCCCCAATATTCAGATCTTGAAGCCCTACCCTCCATTACGATGGTATTTGGAAGTGGGACCTTTGGGGGGTGAGTAGGTTTAAGGTGGTCATAAGAATGGTGCCTTTGTGATGGAATCAGTATCCTTATAAGAATAGGAAGAGGGGGAGGGGGAATAGGATGGGGGGGTTCGAATTAAAAAAAAAAAGAAGAAGAAGAAGAAGAGGAAGAGAGACCAGAGCTCGCTCTCTCTCTCCATCATGTGAAGACACAGAAGACAGCTGTCTGCAAGTCAGGAAGCAGGCCCTCACTGGGGAACCAAATCAGTCAGCACCTTGATCTTGGACTTCTCAGCTCCCAGAACTGAGAGAAATACAGGTCTATTGTTTAATCCACCCAATCTATGATATTTTGTTACATAAGTCCAAGCTGATGAATGAACACCAATGAAGAGAGAAACTGATTCCCAGAAGTGGGATATTGTAAGTTACCAGTCCTAGGGACTCCTGGGTGGCGCAGTTGGTTGAGCGTCTGACTCTTGGTTTCAGCTCAGGTCATGATCTTGGGATCATGAGATGGAGCAGTGCATCAGCTCCACACTCAGCAGGGAGTCTGTTGGAGATTTTCTCTCTCTCCCTCTGCCCCTCCCCCGCACATGCTCAATCTCTCTCTCTCTCAAATAAATAAATAAATCTTAAAAAAAAAAAAAAGTTGCCAGTCCGAAAGTGTGAAACATGAGCTGAGTCCAGATGGACAGGGAGCAGTGAGGACGCCCCCCGCCAATGCCCAATTAGGAAACTGCAGTCATCTTCAATGGCAGCAAAGCAAGCAGGTTGAAAGGTCCCTGTGCATCTCTGGATTTCTACCACCCGTCCATACAGGCTGGCGCTTTAGGACTTAAAGAAAAGTATCAGGATGTTGGTGGTGTTGGCATCCTCTAGTGGATTTCAGTAAGGTCCTCCTATAAGAAACAGACAAGCTTTTTTCTCAGTTACCTGGTCTGAAAGTAGAAAGGAAATGCAGCCTTGCTAGAGAAGCAAGGCTTTCCAACTACAGCTCCAGATCAGTGTTAAAAATACCAAGATAAGGTTAGTACTGTTAGGAGTTAGTTGGATAGTTAGGTAGTCAGGGCCAGGCTCCCCAACAGGAAAATATGGTGTCGGGACAGCTAAGACAAACCAGCACTAAAATCCTGTTTTGCAGCTTAGACGGGACTGCGCTAGCATTCTGTTTTGCAGCCTTTGCAAAAATGAGTTCTGTAAAACATCCTAAAATAAAACAATTAACCACAAAGCAATTGTCACTAACATGAGCCAGGGGCAGTTAAGACAGAAGCCCCCAGATGTCAGCCCAAAAAGACCATCAACACGTAAACATTAACCTAATACGTAGACACACGCATAATGAAAGCCCTGATTGGCACAACTCAGCACACCCTGATTGCTTAAGATCATTCTGCAAATGAGCTCATAAAAATCCCTAAACTTAGAAACTCCAATAGCAACCCTCTCAGGTCCCCTCCCTCTTCAGGAGCTTGTACTATCACTCAGTAAACTTTGCTTTGCTGCCCACCACTCTTCATCTGGTCTACCTCTTCATTCTTTGAAGCAGTGTGACCAAGAACCACAGGCACTAAAGGAGTAGAAATCCTAGAACAGTACGAACACGAAGATATTAATGCATCCAAGAGCACCCTCATGGTCACTGGCCATCTGAGGTCAAGGACACATTAGCTCACCTTCCTAGATGTCCAGGCCAAGACAGGAGCCACTGAGCCAAGGGTGAGAATGACAAGTGGAGCCCCATGGCCTTCCTCTAAAAGACAGACTCCCTCAGACTGGAGATAAGATCTCTGCCTTTGACAACTAGCTTCTGGAGCGGACAAACTGTGGAGGGACCAGTGGTCTATATCGAGGTGGCCTGAAGAAATGTCAAGCCTGAGAAGCCTAGATCTTACCTGTGTCATCAACTTGGCCAGCAACTGCTCTCTGCAACCTCCTGCTTTCTGCTTACCAGCCTGTTCTGCCTGAGTCTCCCCCTCAGGCTGGTGGGGGGCAGGGAGTGGGGGCAGGGGCACAGGGTTAGCCTGCTTCACGCTGGTTGGGCTTGCAGTCTTCTTTTGTCTTGATTTTTGGTTTCCTTCTTTTTTTTTTTTTTCTTTTTTTTGGGGGGGGGGCTTTTGTTTTCTATTGTAACATAAAATATAGATACCGAAAACCAGACAAAGCAAATGGATGGCTTAATGGCTTATCTGAAAGCAGCACCCTTGTTGATGTCTGCCTGAGGCCAACTTCCCTGCATTGCCACTAATTTCTAATGAGCTAGGAGCTCCCCTCCCCTTGACTGTCCCCACTCCCCAGCCTACTTATGGCCAGATCAGGCCATGCCTGATCACATTACAGAGGATGCACCAACCCATCTGTGGCCCCTAAAGGAGACCCAGAAAACCAAAACCAACCACTAGAATCTTTCCAATCTCTTAAAGATGTACTTACCAGGTGATGACAACTATACTGATCACTCACTTAACTATCTATCTGACAACAATCAAAACAATAAAAGCAGTTATTTATGGGGTAACCACCAAAAGCCAAGTGCTGTCTATATAGTCTAGTTGCTCTCAATGATCATGAGATAGTAGTCATACGTTTTAAGTTGATGGCCCAAGTCTAAAAAGTTTCATAGTTTTCCCAAAATCTCAGACCCAGACTCTGGGATTTCAACCTCAGTCTGCCAGATGTGGAAGCCTAGATTCTTCCCAGTTAACCCCATTGCCCTGTTAGTGAAGGGCAACAGAAAATACCAATGCAAAATATGCCCCTTTGGCATAAGGATTATTTTGAGTTGATTATTTTGCAAAACTGCAGACACAGGATAAACTCTGAAAACAGAACAGCAGTGACCCATTTGGAAGGGAAACTTACGTTAAAAATGGGGCCATACCAGGAAGAGAGCTATTGCCAGAAATAACTTCATCACCTGAGGGGTAGCCTTTGTTTGCCAAATATTTCCTCTCCTGCCTTCCCATGAATCCCCTCCCCTCTTTGAAGCCCCAGACCTTTCCCAGTTCAGGAACTAGTCATCTGGCTGCCTTCTGAGCCTCCCATCTTTGTGGGGTTCCTGTGAGTACATATACATGCAATTAAAATTCACTGTTTACTTCTGTTAATTGATCTTTTATCATAAGGAGAGGGGTCTCAGTCAAGAACCTAATAGGGTAGAGGGAAAATTATTTTCTTTTAGATGAAATTTTTTTTAAAAGATTTATTTGAGAGACAGACAGTGAGTGTGAGCAGGGGAAGCGACAGAGGGAGAGGGAGAGAAGCAGACTCCACAGTGAGTGTGGAGCCCAATGCAGGCTCAGTTTCATGGCCCTGACAATCATGACTTGAGCCAAAATCAAGAGTCGGTCACTCAACCAACAGAGCCACCCAGGCACTCCTAGATGAGATTTTCAAAAATTGTGTACTGAGCATCTGTGGAGTTCAAGACCCATATAAAATGTAAGGAATCCCAGATGAACCCCCTCAAGATGATGAAGTCAAATAGCAGGCTCAAAAAATATCAGACAGAGAAACAAATACCATACGATTTCACTTACATGTGGAATCCAAAACACAAACAAACAAAAGACAAACAGAAACAGACTCATAAATGCAGAGAGCTGGTGGCTGCCAGAGGGTAGGGGTTGGGTGAAATAGATGAAGGGGATTAAGAGGTACAAACTTCCAGTTACAAAACAAATAAGTACAGCATGAGGAATATAGACCATAGTATTGCAATAACACTGTATGGTGACAGATGGTGACTACACTTACCGTGATGAGCACAGAGTAATATACAGAATTGTTGAATCAGTGTTGTACACATGAAACTAATATATGTCAACTATACTCCAATTCAAAAAACTGAGTAAGAAAACAAATGACCCGGGTGCCTGGGTGGCTCAGTTGGTTAAGCGACTGCCTTCGGCTCAGGTCATGATCCTGGAGTCCCAGAATCGAGTCTCGCATCGGGCTCCCTGCTCAGCAGGGAGTCTGCTTCTCCCTCTGACCCAACCCCCTCTCATTCGCTCTCTCTCTCTCTCTCATTCTTTCTCTCAAATAAATAAAATCTTTAAAAAAAAAAAAGAAAACAAATGTCCCAATTTAAAAATGGGCAAAAGATCTAAAAAGACACCCCAGCAAATAAGATATATGGATGACAAAGAAACCTATGAAAAGATTGTCAACATCATCTGTCATTAGAAAAATGCAAATTAAAGTCACAAGGAGGTACCACTGCTCACCTACTGGAATGGCTAAAATCAACAACAAAACCAAATGCAACAGGGACTCTCACTGCTGGTGGAAATGCAAAATGCTGATCCCAGTCACTTCAGAAGACAGTTTGCAGTTTCTAATCATGGGAAAACACCAGACAAACCCAAATTGAAGGACATTGTATAAAATAACTGCTTAGTACTCTTCAAACCTGCTAAGTTCATAAAAAAATAAGGAAAGACAGAAATCGTCACAGATGAGAGAAGATGAAAAAGCCATGACCACTAAACCCAATGTGGGATCCTGGGCAGGATCCTGGGGCAGAAAGAGGGCAGCAGGGAAAAAAACTGGTGAAATCCAAATAAAATGTGTAGTTTTGTTAATCAGTATTTTGACTAATGCATCATGGTTATGTCAGATATTAAAATAAGGGAAGCTGGGTGAAGAATACAACTGTGAGCTCAAACCGCAGTAAGTGACTGAGGTCAGCCTCCTGCGACCCTCTCAAGTGACCTCAAGGAGAAACCAGCAACAACAAGAACCAGAACACCAGTTGAGGGGAGACACACAGGCAATATTTTTGAACAATTAGATATGGAAGAAACATAATGTGTTAAGAGGACCTACGGGTCTTTCACGCATCTACATGGAAATCAGTAAGCCTTAATTTCCACAAGCGAGCAAACCCTGTGACGTGCAACCACGCTCTGGAGAACCGCAGACAAGCACATACACCCCTTTGGCTTTTTGTAAATAATCCCCTGTAAACCAACAAGCTTTGGAGCAGGTCTTACAGAGCAATCTGAGATACCGTCTCCTGGGCTATCGTCCTAGGAAAGATAGCGTATAAAGCATTTACTAACCTACTTTGAAGTTGGCTTTTATTTTCCAGTGGACATACCAAACCCTGTATTATCTTTGCAACTTTTCTGTAATTCTGAAATTATTCCAAAGTAAATAATTTATTAAGAAAAGAAACCCCAGGGGCTCCTGGCGGGCTCAGTCAGTAGAGCATACGACTCCATCTCAGGGTTGTAAATTCGAGCCCCACATTAGGTGGAGAGATTACTTAAAAAAAATTTTTTTACATCTTTAAAAAAAAACGGAACCCCACAGTGAGAAACACACCCATGAAAGTGTCTAATAAAAAAAGTATGTAAATAATTCTGAGAAGTTTAAAAAAAAAAGTATACAAGAATTCAAAAGTGGTGAGCATAAAATGCCAGGGTGGCTTAGGGAAAGAAAAGCTCATTCATCTTGATTAACCATGAAGGGCTCCATGGAGGAGGGGACATTTGGGTCTGGAGGGAACTGGGCAGATGTACAAAGGAAAGGCACAGTAGGTGGAAAAGCAATAGTATTTTCTTCTGACTGGAGTGTCAGACACCTGCCAGTGTGAGGCTTACCATCAATCACTGGAGCCACACCAACGCCCGCCATGGTGGGGCGTAAGCCTAACTACACCTCCCACTGCCTGGGCTCAGCACTACATGAGTGAACCCGGGGACTTCCTGGTTGCCTTTGTCCATCCACCTCCATGCAATGGAATTTGATGGTTTTATTTTTTTTAACTCATGGGCTTAACTATTGTAATATTACGATAGACTGGCTCATTGGCATTTTTCAAACGATTTTCTCAGCCACAAATAGGTAGCAAGTAAAATATAACTGCTGTCAGCTGTGACTTTCCCTGAGCCCCACACCTGCTAAAACAGCCTGCTCAGGGTCCCCACCTGGGCCAAAGTTTCTTCTGTATGGCATCCTACAAGGGCAAAAATGTAAACATCGATACTGGTCGGTTCCATCTCTTTCCCAAAGACCAAAACTAATCTAAACGGCTTCAACTATCTCAGGATATTCAAGGCTCCAAAATGGAGGGTAAGGTGATCTTCCTGCCCAAAAGGACCCACATCGAAAGTTAAATAACAACTGAAATCATTATATAAGTGTCTTTGCTAATTATTGATGTTCCTGTTATGTCCTCCACTAGACTAAGGACTTCCAGGGGGCAGGGGTTATGATTTTTAATTTGCTTAACCTGATCATAACTCAGTGCCTGGCACTTTGAAGGCTGAGTGATGAATGAACAGAATAAATAAATAGATGATGGGAGAATGGATGGATAAATGATGGATGGATGGATAGACAAATAGATGGGCAAAGATGGACAGAATAATAGGAGTCCAGGGCAGGGAGAAATTACTGCTAGTTAGTTACAAAGGGGGAAGAAAGGCTTAAGCTGGACTTATCGATAATAAAAATGCAGATAGATCCTCCTATCAAGAGGCTTCCTCTCTGATTTACTGGTTTTGCCCAGACTCAGGATACAACTGAGAAACTCATTCTGTTCTAACTCATGCCACTCTACCTCTGAGTTGCCCTGTCCTCTCCCCACTACCACCTCCATCTAGATCTGCCCGTCCTTTGAAACCTAACTCAAGGAAATGGGTAAAAGGATAAACAAATGGCGGCGGTACATCCATACAATAAAATGCTAGTCAGCCATACAAAGGACATGGATGAAGCTCAAAAGCAGAAACCAAAAGAAGCCAAACACAAAAGAATGCAATACATATTATTCCATTTGTCTGACATCCTGAAAAAAGCAAAACTACAAGGACAGAAATCAGACCAGTGGCTGTCAGCAGCTGGGACCCGGGAGGGAACTGGCCACAAAAGGACAGGGGAGAAACTCGGGGGTGATGAAAATGGTCTGTGTCAAGACGGCACTCAGCTGTATGCACTTGTCAAAGTCATCAAGCCAGGCTACACACCTTAAAAGGGTGAATTTCATTGTATGGAAATCATACCTTAATTACCCTGACTTTTTTTTTTAAGATTTTTTTTTATTTATTTGACAGAGAGAGACACAGCGAGAGAGGGAACACAGCAGGGGGAGTGGGAGAGGGAGAAGCAGCCTCCCCGCTGAGCAGGGAGCCCGATGCGGGGTTCGATCCCACGACCCTGGGATCATGACCTGAGCCAAAGGCAGACACTTAATGACTGAGCCACCCAGGCGCCCAATTACCCTGACTTTTAACAAAGCCAAAAAATAAAAAAACCTCACTCAAGTCCTGCTCTGAAAAGCTCTGCTTCAAGTGTCCATTTATCATCCTCATAACTCACTCATGCCCTATGGGCACCTCTTCTATTATTGTCTTGAAATATTATTTATTTTTATTACCTGCTTTTTACATGTCCAGGTCTTATCTCCCCAACCAGATGGTAAATTCCTTGGAAACAGAACTATGTAGTATCATGCCTCCTTCAGCCACAAAGTATCCAGATCACTGCTTGACACATTATAAGTGAGAAAGGTTCAATAATTATTTGTTGAGGGGCGCCTGGGTGGCTCAGTCATTGAGCGCCTGCCTTCGGCTCAGGTCATGATCCCAGGGTCCTGGGATCGAGCCCCGCATCGGGCTCTCTGCTCGGCGGGAGGCCTGCTTCTCCCTCGCCCACTCCCCCTGCTTGTGTTCCTGCTCTCGCTGTCTCTGTCTCTGTCAAATAAATAAAATCTTTAAAAAATAATTATTATTATTATTTGTTGATTTCCAGTGAAAACCAGCTAGGTGAAGTAATTTTGCGGACTTCTTCAATCCAAACTTGAGTATGATAAAGAGGCTCACCGATGCCTGTTTCTGTTCATCACCACTTTTCCCACAGCCGCTCAGATTTTCTTCATCATTCGTATATTTCACCCCCAGGAGCTCTCTGGTTGATTCATCACTGACATAAGATAATGAGACCGAAGATTTCCACATGAACCTAGAGCAGGTGGAAGATGCTTCCCAGAAAGTGCTTGGACTAGGTGCTGCTACCTCCTTTCCCATGATTACTGACCTCAATTAAGCCCAGAGTTTATCAGACACTACAAAATCACATTCCTGTATTTGTAACATTACAAAATCCAACAATTTCTATTTCATTCTCCTTACATCTAAAATGCTGAGATTTCCAATTTCCAAACTTGCCTATTTTCAGTAACTGAAAATAAAACAATGGCCACTTCTCTCCCTGTATTCCCTCAAATTTCATGAAGAGCTGCTATCCTAATTAAATTGTCTTATCACACCTTTTTAAAGGGAATTAGTTTGTGATGGGAGGCAAGTAGTTTGTCCTGTGCTCATTTAACCCCACGTTAGCAGCAGAATGCTGTTCTTTCACATTGCAGAGCTTTGCCCTCGCTCTTTTTTTTTTTTTTTAAGATTTTATTTATTTATTTATGTATTGGAGAGTGCGCACAAGCAGGGGGAGAGGAGCAGAGAGAGAGGGGGATCGTGACCTGAGCTGAAAGCAGAGGCTTAACCGACTGAGCCACCCCGGCGCCCCTGCCCTCATTCTTAGTTGGTTTCCTCTCAGATCTCTCGTGGCCACCTCGGTGAATCTATTTCCCATCAAACAGGTAGAGCGGCATTTCCTTTAAGCACACTTCCCACGCTCACCTTTGTGGGCGCTTTTCCTTCCACCCAACCCCCGCCATGCAACTGCTCCTGTGTCCAGGCCGCCCCTCCCCCTCTCCTGCCCGCGGGGCACCACCTAGTCCTTGACCTACCCTCCAGCGAGTTTTCCACCTTGTCCCTGAGGCAGGACACTTTCTGCCTGCCTGCCTTCCCCTCTGCATTCTCACACTGAGAAAGATATCACAACAATGTCTCTACCAGAACAACTGGGACCACAAAAATATTTAATAATATTAATAAAGAGAAAAAAATTTTAATATAGAGAAACATTTACATTGTATTTAATACATATAAATACTTTAAGGTTAAAGAAAAGAAACACCTATTATTACATTTTTCTCATTTACAAAAACTTTTTCTTTTTTTTAAGATTTTATTTATTTATCTGACAGAGAGAGAGCACAAGTATGGGGAGTGGTGGGCAGAGGGAGAGGGAGAAGCAGACACCCTGCTCCCCTCCCCCCCAACTGAGCAGGGAGCCGGAAGCGGGACTCGATACCAGGACCCTGGGATCATGACCTGAGCCAAAGGCAGACGCTCAACCGACTGAGCCACCCAGGCGCCCCACAAAAACTTGTATAACTATAAAATTACCATTAGAGTTTTAGGAAGTTTTAGCTCTAAGTGCTGTTTCAGGTACTTCAGTAGTAACTTGGTGAAAAGGTTTTTATTTATACTCATTTTAGAGAACAGTGACGTACCAAGGCTGTGAAGGTGTGCACAAACACTCAACGCCCACCCACCTGAAGCATGGTGAACACCCCCAGGGCTTGGCCCAACATCTCTCTCTCCACCTGCTCAGGGCTTCACCTCCCAGAGCAGAAAAGTGCTAAAGCCAATGTACAACGTACATGTGACCCACAGCCCACCTCAGGGTGACCTACAAAAGCAGAGGCAAGTGTTTAGAAATGAATACATATAAACAAAAAAGGGAAAAGAAAAGTTTAAGATGTGGAAACAACAGGTTCATTTAGACTCTGCCACACAGAACCATCTGCACAATTTTAATTCCTGCTAAAACACACAGCTGGAGGTTCGTGGCGCTCACCCTCCCCTGAGAAATTCTCAATGCTCTCTAGGCTCTGACCACCTCGGCAATGTTTTCTTGAGTTGTTCAGTGCCTTAGTTCCAAGCACAGAATGAGCCTGTTCTCTTTATTTCCAATGCTAAAGGAGTGGGAACATTTTCCCCTGAGAGTCCAGAGAAAAAGTGATTTAATGTTGTATTTACAAGATTAGCTGAGAAGCCAGAAGGTCCCGGAAAGATGTGCTCTGTGGCAGAAATCAAGGTTGAAAAAAAAAAAAGAGAGACACCATTAAATTGTTTCAGAATCTGGAGTGTATGAGGTTGTCACACCTTCCATGTTTAGTGATGAGAGGAAATGACAATTTGGATTCCAAGAGAAAAACCGTCCATCCTTATAAGTGCGCAAACTACTACTCAGCATAGCACAGTTTCAGTTAAGAAGTACAAGTCTGCAACGGTGCCAACTCGGCATGCCCATATCCCTTCCAGTGGCCAATGTGGGCACAGGGAGGTTGGGTAGCAGGGCTCTGCATGGTCACTATTCCTCTAAGTTTACCAAAGCACCCTCATCAGGCGGAAAATTGGCTTGTTTCACAAGAAGAGACAAATTCTCCAATGCATTTGCTGATATGAGAATTTTGTAATGCTCTTTAAAAATTAAGCCCACTATGGGGAAGCCTGGGTGGCTCAGTTGGTTAGGCATCCGACTCTTGATTTCAGCTCAGGTCATGATCTCCTGTCAGGAGATGAAGCGCTGCATCAGGCTCCCCGCTGAGCAGGGAGCCTGCTTGAGATACTCTCTCTCCCTCTCCCTCTGCCCCTCCCCCTGCTCATGAGCTCTTGCGCACTCTCTCTCTCTAAAATAAATATATCTTTATTTTTTTTAAAGATTTTATTTATTTATTCATGAGAGACAGAGAGAGAGAGAGAGAGAGAGAGAGAGAGAGAGGCAGAGGGAGAGGCAGGCTCCCAAGGAGCAGGGAGCCCGATGCGGGACTCGATCCCAGGCCCCTGGGATCATGACCTGAGCCGAAGGCAGACGATTAATGACTGAGCCACCCAGGCGCCCTAAAATAAATACATCTTTAAAAAGAAAAAAATTAAGCCCACTACAATTGGCATTTGACTTTCCAGACAAAGACTTTGGTATCCATATAGAGGTCATATTAAGTGGAGAAAAGTTAATCTACTTATGGACCAAATAAAATGGAGGAGGGTCAGAGCCCTATATCCCTAGCATATTACTCTCGAAATAATTACAGTAGCATTTTATGTCACCGTTTTTAATTATTAATTTTATAATAACTAATGAGTAACATTAAGTTTCAGATAGTGGTAGGTGCTCCCTAGGTTATCCTGTTCAAGGTCTCAGTAATCAGCAAGGTGGGTATTATTATCACCTGCATTTTATGGATGAGGAAAGAGGGGCTGATGGAGTCAGGTAACTAACTTCCCCATGGACACCCAGTGAGGATGTGTAAGGCTCAGAACCCAGAAGCAGGTCGGACTGGAGTCATCTGGGCTGCATCCCTGCCTGAAGTCAGGACTGGGTTCAGCCTAAACTACAGCACAGACGAAATGAAAATAGAGTACTGTGGTGGCTTCCCTTCGGCAGCAAAAGAAAGAGCACAATAGACAACTCGCCCAGCTACTGTGGTCCCGTAGGACACCTGGTGAGGGTTAAACCACGGACACATGGGCCCTTTGGAAACTGACCAATACTTTTCCTTTGGAGAGAGCCTCCCCTGTTCATGGGACACAGAGCTGTTCATGTGTAAAGAATGAGGAGCAAAGAGGCTCAGCACACCACCCACGGAGGCAGCCCACTTGGTAGCATGCGTGTGTGTGTGTGTGTGTGTTTGTGTGTGTGTGTGTGATGTGTCCTGCACTCACTGAAGACAGTGCAGACACTCCCTGCAGCTCTGCTTTGCGCCCTCCAGGGACCCTCAACTGAAAAAAAAAAAAAATGAGTTCTGGAATCACAACGTACTTTAAGTGCATGAACAGCATGAAAAGGACAAAAAGAACTCACACTCAAATGATAAAACCATCAGAAAAAGACTGAAACGTGTAATTCACATCCTCCAGGAAAGGAGAGTGTTCAATATCTTATGTGATACTAGACTGTTCTGAAAAAAGAATCAGTTAGAGACCATGAAAGAAATCACATAGCTGTTGAAATAAAAAGTCCACAGATATTTAAACTAAGGAGAAAAAAGAAAAGCCAAAGCTGAAGAGTGCATTAGTGAACTAAAAGGTAACACCAAGCAATGATACCAAAATGGGGCATTAAGGCGTAAGGAGTATAAAACCAATTAAGGAACCTGCAGGGAGAGACAGAAGTGCCAACAGCCCTGCGGAGGAAGTTGCGGGTAGCAAGGGCGAGGATGGGGATGGGGGGACACAGCAGGTGACTGACAGCACCAGATGAAAACCGTCCCCCAAAAGAAAGCCAGCATTCTCGGACGGAAAGGCCCTCCAGCGCTGAGCATTTGATGGGGAGAAGAAAATACTTAGACCATCACATTGAAACTTGAGAACATCAAGGACACATATATCATTAAAATCTAATCAGAAAGGAAAACAGCTTCGCGGCAAAGGAACAAGAATCAGATGGACATAGATTCCCGTCAGCAAATCTGGGTACGGGAAGATAACGAAGCGATCTCCCTAAAGTGCTGAAGGAACAGAGTTTTGAGTCTAGAACTCTGTATTCAGCAAAACTATCGCTTAACAGGGAGGATGACATAAAAGCATTTTCGGGGACAGGAAGAATCCGTTTACACTCACAGATGGTCACTGGGAGATCCTAAGGGATCTACCCCAACATGCGGAATGGCACATAAGGAAGGCTGCTGAGCAAAGAAAGCAGTAAATACCACCGGTTAGCTACGCTCTGGAGCCAACACAGGGGATTTCAGCAGAGAAGGGAGTGGGGGAGGGAGTCAAACCGCCAAGGTTTTTGTCTTTTTTTTGTCCGCAGGCTCAGGGTGGAGAGGAAAAGGGTACAGGTGCCTCTGTCAGGGGGAAAAAAATAGTATGTGTAATTTGCAAATTAAAATACCCTCTAGAAAAATAAGTTTACACATAGTATGTTTCAAAAAGCTAAGGAAAAATATTGAGAGAAAACTTGAAACAAGAGCATAATCTATGAAAGTAAATATTGATAAGTTGGATTTTGTTAAAATTAAAGTGGTCTGGGAAAGACACTTAGAGAGTGAAAGACAAGACACAGACTGGGAGAAGATATTTGCAAAACATACCTGATAAAGAACTTGTATCAAAAATTTACAAAGAACTCTTCAAACTCAACAATAAGAAAACACATAACCTGAGTTACAAATGGGCAAAAGATGTGAATAGGTGCTTCACCAAAGAAGATATGCAGATAGTCAGATAAGCATATGAAAAAATGCTCCACATCATGTGTCATTAAGGATCTGCAAATTAAAACAGCAATTAGAATGGCGAGAATCCAAAACACTGAGGACACCAAATGCTGGTGAGGATGTGGAGCAGCAGGAACTCTTACTCACTGCTGGTGAGAATGTAAAATGCTACCACCACTCTGGAAGACAGTTTGGCAGTTTCTTACAAAATTAAATATACTCTATATTTAATATAAATAAATAATATAAAATAAATAAACTAGATCATTATATGATCTAGTTTACCCAAAGAAGTTGAAAACTTATGTCCACACACAAACCTGCACACAGATGTTTACAGCAGGCTTATTCATAATTGCCAAAACTTGGAAGCAACCAAGATGTCCTTCAGTAGCTTAAAGGATAAATAAACTGTGGTACATCCAGACAACAGAATATTACTCAGGGATTAAAAAAAAAAAAAATTAGCTATCAAGCCATGAAAAGGCATGGACGAATCTTACATGCATATCACTAAGTGAAAGAAGCCAATCTGAGAAGGCTACATCCTATAGGATTCCAACCAAATGATATTCTGGAAAAGGCAGAACTATGGAGACAGTAAAAAGATCAGCGGTAGCCAGGGGAGGAGCCAGGGGAGGACAAACACTGTAAGGCAGTGACAGTACTGTGTGTCAGTGACAGATACTGCGATGGTGGGTGCATGCCATTATGCATTTGTCACGGTGCAACACTACAGAGCTGACCTCACGGTGTGACGTCACAGCACCAAGTTCAGAGTTGGCAGAGCCGTCACCACATCCAAGATGTCCTCTCCTCTGCCTCAGCACCATACTGCTGGCATTGCCCTGGTATATCCTGTCAATGAAAGAGCCTGAACGGCAGCCTTGGAACTATGGACTACCTCTCCTACCCAGGGTATCTTCAGTCATGCTCTCCAGCCATGCTCATAAAGCCAAGACCTCTACTGAAATATATCAGAGACGACAGACAACAGAGCTGTCCGTTACACAGACTCACAGACTGAGTCAAATCATACCCCGAGGCACACCTGGGTGGCTGAGCCAGTTAAGTGTCTGCCTTCTGCCCAGGTCATGATCCCAGGGTCCTGGGATCGAGCCCCACATCGGGCTCCCCGCTCAGCAAGGAGTCTGCTTCTCCCTCTCCCTCTGCTGCTCCCCCTGCTTGTGCTCTTTCTGTCAAATAAATAAATAAAAATCTTAAAAAAAAAATCTTACCCCTAAAGCAAAACAACCACACGCCACTGGTACAAGATAATCAGACTGCTAACAACACAAATATCATCTCAGTTACCAAGCCTGTATAGTATCACAGCCCATAATCTCATCAATGTTAAAAGAAATTCCTAAAAACTCAAAGTACAGGAACAATCTCAAAAGCCCAGCTTAATCCCCTGGTAATAAAACCTACTTTGTCTTCTCAACAAGACTCAGTGCCACTCATAGCCTAATGGTGTTTGAACACAGCCCTTGGATTATTTTTTTCTTTTGTGTTTACTTTCTCCATTTCTGGGGGACACCCTTTTGAGAAAGTTATGAAGAAAATATACACTAAGAGGGAAACATTTTTAAAATGTGTATCTTTAAAAAACTCAACTCTAATTACTGATTGGCCTCTGGGAAGAGGAGATCTATACTGAGACGCCCACTGGTTGTAAAGGAGGCTGTCCTGCGGGCGGGTAAGATTTGCCAGCGGATCGCTCTAGACCGCGCAGCATGTGGCCAAAAGTTCATTTAATCATAAAGTGCAGGTGCGTAATATTTGAAGATCCTCTCTGCAAATACTGACTGATGATCTCAGACGACAAACACTCAAGCAAGTAGGTTTTATTAGACGTTAGGTTCAGAGAAATACAACAGAATTGTGCAGTACAGTAACCGCCCCCATCCACAAAGACATGTTCCAACACCTCCAGTGGATGCCTGAAACTGTGGATAGCACTGAGCCCTATGTATACTATGGTGTTCCTATACATACATACACCGTTGTGATAAGTTAAATTTATAAATTAGGCACAGTAAGAGGTTAATAACTACTAATAAACAGACCAATGTAACAACAATATACTATAATAAAAGTGAGGGGAATGTGGCCTCTCCCTCAAAATATCTTCTTACACTGCGCTCCCCCTTCTTCTTGTGATGACGTGGGATGATAAAATGCCCACATGATGAGACAAAGTGAGGTCGGTGACACAGGCGTTGTGACGTAGGGTTAGGCTACTACTGACCCTCCGCCGATTGGCCAGAATGAGGATCATTGTTTCCAGAGGGCATTTTGACTGCTGGTGACTGAAATTACCCAAAGCAAAACTGAAGACATGGGGGAGGGGGGGGGGCCTAATGTACCATGAGCCAGTTAATTTTCAGAATAAACTTAAAGTGGACTGCATAGATTGTGTCCAAGAGAGATTTTCACCCAGTGTAAAAGAAAGACAAAATAACCCTGAAAAGAATATTGGAAGAGTGGAAACACACAGGCTCTGGGCTGTCACTACCCCTGGAATGCTGGGCAAGTTGCAGAATGTAACCCTCCACAGCCTTGGGTTCCTCCCCTAGGAAGGAGGGTATTGGGCTCCTAGACAATTTTATTTCCAAAAGTCTGTAATTCTATGAATAGTCAATGGATGTCCAACATCACAAATGTTTGGACAACATCATCTATGCAGAGTCATCCAAGCTGTATACACTTTCATTTTCTAGTAGCCACACTAAAAAAAAAGTAAAAAGAAACAGAAAATAATTGGAATAATATATTTTATTTAACTTGACCTATCCAAAATATTATTTCAATATATAAAAAACATAAAGCATTACTAATGAGATGGCTCAGATTCTTTTTCCATAGTGAGTCTTCAAACTCCAGTGTGCTTTCTACACTTTCAGCACGGCTAAGTCTGACTCATACCTCGGGTGCTCAGTAGCCATCTGGGACCGCAGAAATCTAGAAAGTCACCTTCGACTTCAATAATGTCTGACTCTGACTGTCGCTGACTCTCTGCAAAAGATCTGGGCTCTAAAGGACAAATAGTGAGCAGCCAAAGATGGACAGACTTCTCCACTTGCCTGGTTCCATCTCTGCACCTTGTCGATTCCAACTCAGCTGCACTTCCCACAGTCAGTCCCTCTCTGGTGTTGCCCTGGCCCAGGCCCTCATTATTTCTCACCCGGAATATTCTAATAGCCCCTAACCGTGCACTGCATTTGCGATCTTTCCCTTGTGTTTACACCCAGCCCAATTTATTTTTACCGAAGTTCCCCTCAGTCGCTGGCCCACACTGGTGCCTTCCCTTCCAGAACACTGGCCCACACCCGAACATCTGAAAATTAGACAGTGGAAGAGTTCAAGAGAGTTGAATAGACGCATTTCCAAGCATCAGGAAGGGTTAACACAAACATGAACGAGGAGAGGATCCAGAGAGTGTATTTCTAATATTCTCGCCAGCGCCAGTGCACAGCGCGGATAATCTGGGGAAGGGACTGGGAGGCAGGGGGCACAACAGAAACACTGCACGCTATCGTACACCCTTCACAATCTGGTCAGTTAAACTCAGCTGCTGAGCGAGGCTCCAGAGATTTCAGAGGACAAAAAAGGTCACTTCGTTTGCTAGATAAACAGTAACCACCTCTTTGGGGGTCCAAAGATAAAAATTCTGTAGTCGTAAAACCAAAGTTCTGTTTCCTCAGTGCCTTAGAATAAAGAAAACAAAAAGAAAATGGAAAATGGAAAAGAGCCTTAAATAAGGATAATCGTTATGTGGCTAAAAATAGTTCATAAGAGGCTGATCCTGTGGAGCACAAAGCCGAACAGCTCAGCAGCAGTCCATGGTTTTCTCCCTCTGAATGTGAATGAGCATCTCTGTGATATGCAGGCATCATTTAAGGCCAGTGAAGAAAGCCACGCTCCCTGAACTTAGGATCTGGAATGAGATTCCAAATGTCCGAGTAGAGAGGTCCTTCCTCCATGGAGTATTTGCTTACCCTCGTTTCCCATATGACCAGTCTCGGTAATGTACTTAAAATATTTACAGTAATCCTGGAGCCTCAGTGCTGATTGCAGCTAACACAGTATCTCCAGAGATAGAAGAGGGAGAAGCAGCACCCAAACACTTCACCGAAATGTGTGAAATGTGACATTTGCTTATTATTTGGCATACGATTACAAAAGACTGGAAAACTTCCTTGCAAATGTAAAACCTCTAAATCAAAGTTAATCAGGATTAGATCACTTTTTAGGGAGAAATGTGATGCTATATCAGATTCTGATTCTTACAGACAGTGAGCAAAGAGATGAGCTGTCAGAGCAAGAGACACACATAAACAGTATGTGCACACACACAACACACATACACAACCATCTATGGTATATTGACACAGTGAGCCCTCCCCAATCACTGTGGATGAATGAACAATATTATTCATGCACTCTTATGAACACATCTTTGCAGGCAGACACAGGTATCCATGTGTGACTGTGTCCCTATGGGCTGTCAGGGTATTTTGCGTGAGCCACTAACCATCCCTGCTTCCTTGGTGCTCTATCCTGGCAAGGGCTCTCTCCCAGGTCTTGCTCCTGTGTTTGCCCTTAATGATGGGGAAAAACTCCCAGGGCATGGATATGAGATCACTTCTGTTTTTAGTCTTTCTTAATGGTTGTTAACATTTGCCCTGTGCGCTTTTACTGGCCTAAGCGGATGTAAATAATATCTTGTACCCAGTGTTGTATTGACCAAGGGTTATATTTAGTAAATGTAAAGATCCAAGGAGGAAAGGCAGAAACTCATCTTTAAAGGTGTTCTATACACACCCTCCCATAACCATTTGAAAACGTTTTTAGAGAATAATTTTAATTTAACGCTTTGGTCTAGCCGGAACCTCTGTCAGAGAAGGGTTTAAGATGAAACATCCACTGTAAAAGGAAAACCAATTATTAAGCAAGCGAAGCCATCAACTGAGGGGCTTACCGGCTACCTGTAGGGTAAAAAAGGGCCTTGAAGGCAGGACAAATGAACCAAAGGTGAGAGCCTCCAGAGACACTGGAGGATGAATTCTCTATCATCAAAGCGTTTGGTGGGTGATCACATATACCTGGATAATGACATGCAAAGAATGTTTTAATGCTCCAATAATGACTCCGAGTTAGGCCTCCTCATGAGATTTAGAGGGGGGAAATAATGACAAGTGGAGTTTTCGCCAATCCTGCTGGCTTGCAGGGTAAGTATCTGGGTGCAGGAGTTTACTCTGAATGATGATGGGCAGCATGAGAAAGATCTGACATATTGTCAATATAAGTTTGATTACATCACAAAGTTCTCTTAATGTATCAAATAATTAATGCCCGCATTCTTATACACATTACTCACTAATCACAACCACCCCATGAAGTACAAAATTGATTTTCATCCACATCTGTAATAGAAATAAAGGAAGCTTGCCAATGTCATACAGAATTGGATCCAATTCTCTCCAATCCCAAAGCTAGGTGTTTTAACCCTGATGTCTACCGCCATAAAGAAACTTCCAAACATAATCTAGACCGTTAGATCAAGTTCAAAAATTAATCCATGACAGGGCTCTCAGTCAGAGCTTTATTTATTGAGTACCCACAGGATAGATGCCACAGAAAACAGAAGCAGGGCAAATTTGGCCCAGCTCTTTATGTATTTCCATCTGAGGAACAGAAGACAAAAACAGAACGTGTTCCATTCAACTTGGGTGTGATTTTGAACCAGGCGCGTTGGAGGGGGCCCAAAGCACCCTGGGCTCGGGGATTCGCTGGTCCTGCTGGACACTAAGCAGCAAGCAAGGAATGTCTCTGAATTGTTTTTCTCCTCTGTGAAACTGGAGGATGAAGCCATTTCTGAGACGTCATCCAGCCCTTTGTGAGGACAAACACTTATGTTTCTGAGTTGCTGCCTAGGTATTTTACAGTATGTCAAGCCGACTCGTACCCAGGCTCCGGGCATGTAGAGATGGACTTGAGTTTAGGAAGGCACCATCAGTTCCCACTTTGCTTGTCCCAAGGCGCCTTTTAAAAATAACCACTTAGAGTTAAGGTCGGGAAAAGCTAGTGCCCTCCACCCCGACCACCTTTGAAATAAAAGGTGCTTGTACCCTGTTCTCTGTCTCCTGTTCACTCATGACCTGGGATAAAGGAATGCCCCTCCCCGAGCTCACTGCACCCCAACCCCATTTCTGGGATTTGTAAGTAATACATCTTGTGACCACTTCCTTGTTTAAGTGTACTGAAAGTGCATCTTCAGTCAAAACGACCCCGAGGGTTTTCACTTTCCCACAGTGGGCACTCGGGTGCTGAAGGAGCTGCCTGCCAACCTCAGGCGAGGGGCTCGTGCCTCCTCACTCAGCAGATCATGATCTGCATGTTCTGAGTTCCATACACCAGCTCTGACTTCCAACACACCTTCACGTTCTAACAGGAGAGCTCTTTCCACTTTCAACTGCCCTCCATTTCCTACTTACCCCCTTGAAGCTTGGGGCACATTGTTGCCGGAAACCAAAGTCCGTGTAGGAACGCTTTTTAAACAAAACACAACGAAAAACACCTTTGCTGACCAGGAGAGGACAGAAGAGATGAATGGGCCCAACGTGGAATCTGGAGGAGGACACTAGGGACAGTTTCTGGCAGATGTGTTCTCCTCCGGGTTCTGTATTCGCTCTGTATGCTTACTGCCCACCAGCTCTTCATTGCTAATCTTGTATCATTTAAGCCAAACCCCTAAACTTAATAAGATAGGGAGGACGCTTCGTCCCAAGATACTGTTGACAACTATAGTCTATAAACAACAACTCCCCTTCCTTTCGGTCCTCTCTCCTTACCTCCACCCCCACACACCCACTTCACTGTTCATCTGTGTGCACTGTTCTGGAGCATCACCATCCATGAGTGTCACTGTCCATGAGTGTCAGAGCGAGTCAGGATAAGAGAGTTGAGAGCACTAACCCCGTGGCTTGTAACCAGCCGTGAGACCAAAGGCTCCACGAGGGTACACCTGCTCTGCTCGTTGCTCTTTCTCCAGCCCCAGGGGCAGTGCCTGGCACACAGGAGGCACTCAGCATATATTTGTCAAAGTCAACAACTCCAGTTCCACTCTGTCTCCCTTCCTGGCTGAAAGGCTCGTTCTTGAGCCAACCGTAAGCTCTGTATAGGCAGGGGGACCACCCCTTATTAGTCTTCGCATTCCCACCACCTGGTAAAATATCTGAGACACTAACACAGAATACATATTTGGAGAAAGGTAGAATTTGCAGAAGTACCACTGAACATCTAGATTAAGGAAGGAGTCAAAGATATCTCATAAGCAAAAAATAATAATCCCAGAAGTATTTGCCTAAATAGTATGCAGCTGAGCACATAATCTTGAGGCAGATGGTGGCCTTTGATCCTTTCACTGTGAGTTTATTAACAAAATGAGAATAATTTTAGGAAAGTGCACCAAGGTCTGAGTTCACCCCTGCCCCAGACCCTACCAAGAGACATCAAACAGCAGCTAATGGGCCAAGCAAAAGCTTCTCAAACCAGAGGTTCTGCTGTGTTACAGAAACAGGTGGTAAACAATTTAATTGCTTTATCACTCAAATTATAATATTATCACTCAAATGTCTTGAACTGAGAGTACATTACCGACCTGAAATATGATGACTATTTTCTTTTGATAAAAATTACGATGGTTTAACTTTTTTTTCCCACTGAACTTTTTATTTTGAGATCATTTTAGATCCACATGCAGTTGTAAGAAAAGTAGATTTGGTGCACCCTTAACCCAGCTTCCCCCCATGGAAACGCCTTATAAAACTAGAGCACAATATCACAACCAGGACACTGATATTGGCTAAGTCAGGACACAGAACATCTCTATCCACACAAGGATCCCTCGCGTCACCCACCTATCCTTCTCACCCCCACCCCTCCTTCACTCCTGGCAACCACTAATTTGTTCTCCCTTTCTACAAGTTTGCCATTTCATGAATGTTGTATAAATAGGATAAGATGATGTGTAGCCTTTGGGATTGCACTTGGACTTTTTTTTTTTTTTTTTACTCAGCACAACTCCCTGGAGACCCATCCAAGTTGTTGTGTACGCCAGTAGTTGGTTCCTTTTTATTTCTGAGTAGTATTCCATGGTGTGGATGTACCACAGCTTGTTTATCCTTTCAGCTATCAAAGGACATCCAAATTTTGGCTAAATGAATAGAGCTGCTACGGATATTCATGTATAAGTTTTTGTGTAAAGATACGTTTCCATTTCTCCAAAATCAATGCTCAAGACTACAAATGCTGTATCAAATGACAGTTGCTGTTCAGCTTTTTAAGAAAGTACCATACCCAAAATGTATGGAGAGTTTATACAATTCAACACCAAAAGAAGTCCAATTAAAAATGAGCAGAAGATATGAACAGACATTTTTCCAAAGAAAACATCCAGATGGCCAACAGACACATGAAAAGATGCTCAACATCACTCATCACAGGGAAATGCAAATCAAAACCACAATGAGATGTCACCTCACATCTGTCAGAATGGCTCATATAAAAAAGACAAGAACTAACAAGTATTGGTGAGGATATGGAGAAAAGGGAGCTCTAGTGCACTGTTGGTGGGAATGTAGATTGGGGCAGCCCCTGTGGAAAAAAAGTATGAATGTTCCCCCCAAAATTAAAAATAGAAATGATATATGATCCAGTAATTTCACTACTGGGTATTCACCCAAAGAAAACAAAAACACTAATTCAAAAAGTTATAAGCACCCCTAGGTTCACTGCAACATTCCCAGGTTCACTGCAACATTATTTACAATGGTCAAGACATGGAAGCAACCTAATTGTCCATTGATAATTGTGCATGGATCATTGAAATGGATAAAGAAGATGTGGTCTATATACATAATGGAATATACTCAGCCATAAAATGAATGGAATCTTGCCATTTGCTACAACATCGATCGACCTAGAGGGTATTCGGCTCAGTGAAAGCAGTCAGACAAAGACAAATACCATATTATCTTACTTAAATGTGGAATCTAAAAACCAAAACAAACAAAAACAGCAGAAACAGATCCTAAATCCAGAGAATAAACTGGTGATTGCCAGAGGGGAAGGGAGAGGAGGGGAGGGGAGGGGAGGGGAGGGGGGGAGGAGGGGGGGGGAGGGGGAGAGGGGGGGGGGGGAGGGGGAGATGGACAAAATGGATGAGGTACAGGCTTCCAGTTATGGAATGAATAAGTCGGGGGGACAAGAGGTACAGCATAGGGAATAGAGTGC
>NW_027397069.1:71168031-71204320 GCF_003265705.2 Callorhinus ursinus
TCGTGGGTGCTCAGAGTGGTCTGGTAGATATCCAGCTCAATTCCGGGAACCAGTTGAAATAGGGTCCCCTACTCCGCCATCTTTTTTCTCTCTTTTTTTTTTATTATGTTATGTTGGTCACCATACAGTACATCATTAGTTTTTTTTTGTTTTTACACATTTTTCATTATGTTATGTTAATCACCATACATTACATCATTACTTTTTGATGTAGTGTTCCATGATTCATTGTTTGCGTATAACACCCAGTGCTCCATGCAGTACCTGCCCTCTTTAATACCCATCAATAGGCTAACCCATCCCCCCAACCCCTCCCCTCTAGAACCCTCAGTTTGTTTTTCAGAGTCGGTAGTCTCTCAAGGTTCATCTCCCCCTCCGATTTTCCCCTGTTCATTTTTCCCTTCCTACTATCTTCTTCTTCTTTATTTTAACATATAATCTATTATTTGTTTCAGAGGTTCAAGTCTGTGATTCGACAGTCTTACACAATTCACAGCGCTCACCATAGCACATACCCTCTCCAGCGTCTGTCACCCAGCCACCCCCTCCCTCCCACCTCCCACCACTCCAGCAACCCTCAGTTTGTTTCCTGAGATTAAGAATTCCTCATATCAGTGAGAGGACTTCCAAGGCAGAGTAGGAGGACCCTAAACTCTCCTCGTCCCATGAATACAGCTAGATAATACCCACATTAGTGTAAATAACCCAGAAAATAACCCAAAGACTGGCAGAACAGATTCTCTACAGCCAAATGTAGAGAAGAGGCCACATGGAAGAGGGTAAGAAGGGAGGAGATGTGGTCCAGAGTGAAACGGACCCATGTGACTGTCCCTGGGATGGAGGGACGCCAGAGACCCTGAGAGAGAAAGAAACAGACCCTCACACTGGGCACCCCAGGCACACAGAACCTGCACAGGGAAGACAAATCCCCATAACATTTGGCTCTGAAAACCAGAGGGGCATAATTTCATAAGTTCTTACTATCAGTAAGGCATAATACCTGGAATTGTAAAAATCAGCTGGTTTCGCTCTAGGGGAGCTGGGAGGGTGAGGGAAGACTTACTCCCCACCCTTAAAGAGACAACACAACAAACAGCCCCATGGAGATATAGCACAGAAGCAGCATTTTGTAAAATGCCTGGAGTATATGGGAGGGACATTTGTTCACTAATCTCAGAGTGTGGCCTGGAGAGGCAGGGATCATTGGGAGACTTCTCCAAGAACAAAAGAGCTGGCAGGTGCCATTTCCCTCTGCCACCCCTCAGCCTAGACCCAGGGACACGTGCACAAACTAGTGCAGTGCCAACACGACCTAACTTGCTAACAGCATGCCCCGCCCCCATGTTCTGCCAACTGCCCCCTCCAGCCAAGCCTTGAGTTCAGATCCTCTCCCACAGCTGACCTACCCAGACATTGTTAACACTGCACCCTTCCTCCACATTCAGCAGACCTGCCCCCTTTACAAGGCCCTTGGCAAGAGCCCACCCAAAGCAGTGCCACAAGCCTGACAGTGGGCAAACAGCCCCAACAAGGATCAACATAACCTCAAAGTGACTCCTACCCCAGGGAGAGGGGAAAATAACCACACACACCAGTCTGACTGCAGCCCCAAGCAGTGGGCTGGGGTAGACATCTGGTCTGACTACAGGCCCTGCCCACAAAGGCTTCTCAGGGGACAACACAGGGAAAGTGCCCTACAGTTCAGGGCTACCCCATCTCTAGAAAATGCCTGGTCTGTCTCAACTCAAGCCCAGGACAGCCCCAGACTGACCAACTTAACAACACAGGGACCAAACTTTGTCCACAGGCAAACTCTGCCACAGGCAAAGAGAGCCACTGCTGACGACTGGACTGAAGGCAAATACACTCAGCTACAATAGTAGGGTGAAGGCAACAAACATAAGAGACACCCTTGAAACACGACCTCTTCTTCATAAGGCCACTACTTTCAAGAGCAAGGAAAGTAGCTGATTTTAACACACAGAATGAGACACAGAGAATTAGACAAAATGAGGAGACAGAAGAATATGTCCTAAACAAAAAAGCAGGACAAAATCTCAGCAAGAAAGCTAAATAACAGAGATAAATCATACGTCTGATAAAGAATTAAAGTAATGGCCATAAAGATATTCATGTGACTTGAGAAAAGAGTGGAAGACCTCAGTGAGATCCTTAAGAAAGAGATAAAAAACATAAAAAAGAACCAATCAGAGATGAAGAACTCAATAAGTGAAATTGAAATACACTAGATGGAATGAATAGTAGATTAGAGGAAGCAGAAGACTGGATCAGCGGTCTGGAAAACAGTAATGAAAAGCAGTCATGCTGAACAGGAGATTAAAAATAATAATAAATGAAAATAGACTTAGGGAACTCAGCAACACTATTGAGTGTAGTAACATTTGCATTATAGGGATCCCAGAAGGAGAAGAGAAAGGGGGAGGGGGCAGAAAATATATCTGAAGAAATATTAACTGAAAACATCCTGAATTGGGAGAAGGAAACAGAAATCCAGATCCAGAAGTCATGGAGAGCCCCCACAAAATCAACCCAAGGAGGTCCACACCTAGACACATAGCAATTAAAATGGCAAAAGTGGTAATAAAGGGAGGATTTTAAAGGCAGCAAGAGAAAAGAAAACAGTTACATACAAGGGAAACCTCATAAGGCTATCAGTGGATTTTACAGCAAAAACATTGCAAGACAGAAGGGAGTGCCATGATATATTCAAAATACTAAAAGAAAAAAAATCTCAGCCAAGAATGCTCTATCCATCAAGGTTACCATTCAGAAGAGAAAGAAAGATAGTTTCCCAGACAAACAAAAGTTAAAGGAATTAATGACCACTAAACCAGCCCTACAAGAAATGTTAAAGGGGATGTTTTGAGTGGAAAAGAAAGACCATAGCAGGAGTAGGAAAATTAGGAAGCACAAAAGCAGTAATATAAGGTACATCTATAAAAATCAGTCAAGAGACTCTGTAAAGTATGACACCAGATACTTAAAATATGGTGGGGAGAGGAGTAAAGAATGAGTTCAAACTTAAGCAACCATCAACTTAATATAGACTGCTATATGCATAACATGTCATATATAAACTTAATAGCAACCACATATCAAAAAAAACTGGAAATATAAATGCAAAAAATAGTGAAGAATCCATGCATATCACTAAAGGAAGCCAGCAAACCATGAGAAGAGAGCAAGAGAAGAAAGAAACAGAGAACTACAAAAACAACCATAAAACAAGTAACAAAATGGCAAGAAGCACATCTCTATCAGTAATTACTTTGAATATAAATGTACTAAACACTCCAATCAAAAGACATAGGGTGATGGAATGGATTAAAAAAAAAAGTAAGACCCATGTATATCTTCCTTATTTCAAACCTAAAGACACCTACAGATTGAAAGTGAGGGGATAGAGAAACATCTATCATGCAAATGGAAGTAAAAGGAAAGCCAGAATAGCAATACTTGTATCAGACAAAATAAACTTTAAAACAAAGACTGTAACAAGAGACAAAGAAAGATACTATATAATTATATAAGGAACAATCCAACAAGAAGTTATAACAATTGTAAATATTTATGCACCCAACATGGGAGCACCCAAATATGTAAAACAGTATATAACAAACATAAAGGAAGTAATTGATAGTAAAACAGTAATAGTAGGGGACTTTAACAGCCCGCTTACTTCAATGGATAGATTATCCAAACAGAAAATCAACAAGGAAACAATGGTTTGAATGGCACATTGGACCCTATGGATCTAGCAGATATATTCAGAACACTCCATCCTAAAACAACAGAATACACATTCTTTTCAAGTGCACATGAAACATTCTCCAGAATAGATCACATATTAGGCCACAAAACAAGTCTCAACAAATTCAAAAAGATTGAAGTCATACCATGCATCTTTTCTGACCACAATGCCATGAAATCAACCACAAGAAAAAATCTGGAAAGAACACAAATACGTGGAGGTTAAGTAACATGCTACTAAACAATGAATGGGTCAACTAAGAAATCAAAGAGGAAATAAAAAAATACATGGAAACAAGTGAAAATGAAAACACGACAGTCCAAAATATTTGGGGATGCAGCAAAAGCTATGTTAAGAGGGAAGTTAATAGCAATATACTCCTACCTCAAGAAGCAAAAAAAAATCTCAAATAAACAACCTAACCTTATACCTAATGGAGCTAGAAAAAGAAAAACTAAGATAACCGAAAACCAGCAGAAGGAAGAAAATAATAAAGATTAGAGCAGAAATAAACAAAGTAGAAACTAAAAATACAATAGAACAGATCAATGAAAACAGGAGCTGGATCCTTGAAAAGATCAACAAAATTGTTAAACTTTTAGCCAGATTTATTGAGAGACAGAGAGAGAGGGAGAACTCAAATAAGTAAAATCAGAAATGAAAGAAGAGAAATAACAACCAACACCACAGAAACGCAAAGGATAGTAAGAAAATATTATGAAAAGCTATACACCAACAAATTGGATAAACTAGAAAAAATGGATAAATTCCTAGAAACATATAACTTCCCAAAACTGAATCAGGAAGAAATAGAAAATTTGAACTGACTGATTACTAACAATGAAATTGAATCAGTAATCAAAAAACTCCCAACAAACAAAAGTCCAGGATCAGATGTTTTCACAGGTGAATCCTACCAAACATTTAAAGAGTTAATATCTAGTCTTCTCAAACTATTCCAAAAAATAGAAGAGGAAGGAAAGCCTCCAAATTCATTCTATAAGGCCATCATTACCCTGATACCAAAACCACATAAAGACACTACCAAAAAAAGAGGACTACAGGCCAATCTGATAATATCTCTGATGAACATAGATGCAAAAATCATGAACAACGAGGTGCCTGGGTGGCTCAGTTGGTTAGGCAACTGCCTTCAGCTCAGGTTATGATCCTGGAGGCCCAGGATCGAGTCCCACATCGGGCTCCCTGCTCAGTGGGGAGTCTGCTTCTCCCTCTGACCCTCTTCCCTCTCATGCTCTCTATCTCTCATTCTCTCTCTCTCTCAAATAAATAAATAAATCTTTAAAAAAAATCATGAACAAAATATAAGCAAACCAAATCCAACAATACATTAAAAAGATCATTCACTATGATCAAGTGGGATTTATTCCTGGGTTGCAAGGGTAGTTCAAAATTTGCAAATCAATCAATGTGATACACCACATAAGCAAGAGAAAGGATTAAAAACATGATCATTTCAGGGGCACCTGGGTGGCTCAGTCATTAAGCATCTGCCTTCCGCTCAGGTCATGATCCCAGGGTCCTGGGATCGAGCCCCGCATCGGGATCCCTGCTCAGCGGGAGGCCTGCTTCTCCCTCTCCCACTCCCCCTGCATGTGTTCCGTCTCTCGCTGTGTCTCTCTCTGTCAAATACATAAATAAAGTCCTTAAAAAATTAAAAAATGATCACTTCAGTAGATGCAGAAAAAGCATCTGACAAAATACAACATCCATACATGATAAAAACTCTCAACAAAGTAGGTTTAGAGTGAACATACCTCAACATAATAAAAGCCATATACAAAAAACCCACAGCTAACATCATACTCAATGGTGAAACACTGAGAGCTTTTCTTCTAAGATCAGGAATAAGACAAGAATATCCAGTTTCACCACTTTTATTCAACATAGTACTGGGAGTCATAGCCACAGAAATCAGACAAGAAAAAGAAATAAAAGGCATCCAAATTGGTAAGGAAGAAGTAAAACTTTCACTATTTGCAGATGACATGATACTATATATAGAAAATCCTAAAGACTCCATCAAAAACTACTAGAACTGAAAAATAAAATTCAGTAAGGTCACAGGATATAGAAATCTGTTGCATTTCTATACACTAATAATAAAGTAACAGAAAGAGAAACTAAGAAAACAGTCCCAGTTATAATAGCACCAAAAAGAATAAAATACCTAGGAATAAACCAAGGAGGTGAAAATATTGACCCCCCAAAACTGTAAGACATTAATGAGAGAAATTGAAGATGACACAAATGGAAAGATATTACATGTTCATGGATTGGAAGAACAAATATTTTTAAACTGTCTATGCTACTCGAAGCAATCTACACAGTTAATGCAATCCTTTCAAAATACCAAGAGCATTTCTCACAGAACTACAACAAATAATCCTAAAATTTATAATGAACCACAAAAGACCCCAAATAGCCAAAGCAATCTTGAAAAAAAAGAAGAAAAATGGAAGTATCCCCAGATTTCAAAATATACTACAAAGCTATAGTAATCAAAATGGTATGGTACTGGCACAAAAATAGACACAGAGATCATGGAACAGAATAGAAAGCCCAGAAATAAACCCAAGATTATATGGTCAATGAATCTTTAACAAAGCAGGAAAACATTCTATTGGGAAAAAGACAGTCTCTTCAACAAATGGTGCTGGGAAAACTGGACAGCAGCATGCAAAAGAATGAAACTGGACCACTTTCTTACACTATATATAAAAATAAACTCAAAATAGATTAAGGACCTAAATATGAGACCTGAAACCATAAAAATCCTAGAAGAGAGCACAGGCAGTACTATTTCTCTGAGATTGGCCATAGCAACATTTTTCTAGATGTTTCCTGAGGAAAGGAAAACAAAAGCAAAAATAAACTGTTGGGAATACATCAAAATAAAAAGCTTCCACACAGCAAAAGAAACAATCAACAAAACTAAAAGAAAACCTACTGAATGGGAAAAAATATTTGCAAATGACATATCTATCTGATAATGGGTTAATATCCAAAATATATAAGGAATTTACACAACTCAACACCAGAAAAACCACTAATCCAATTAAAAAATGGGCAAAAGACAAAACAGACATTTTTCCAAAGAAGACATACAGATGGCCAGTGGGAAGTGCAAATCAAAACCACAATGAGATAGCACCTCACACCTGTCAGAATGGCGAAAATCAAAAACACAAGAAACAACAAATGTTGGTGAGGATGTGGAGAAAAAGAACCCCTTGTGCATTGTTGGTGGGAATGTAACTGGTGCAGCCATAGTGGAAAACATTATGGAGGTTCCTCAAAAAATTAAAAATAGAATTACCTTATGATCCAGTAATTCCACTACTGGGTATTTACCCAAAGAATATGAAAACTCTACTTCAAAAAGATAATATGCACCCCTATGATCATTGCAGCATTATTTGCCATAGCCAAATTATGGAAGCAACCCAAATATCCATCAATAGATGAATGGATAAAAAAGATGTGGTGTCTATATACAATGGAATATTACTCAGCCATAAAAAGAATGACATCTTGCCATTTACAGCATGAATGGATGTGAGAGTATAATGCTAAGTAAAACAAGTCAGTCAAAGAAAGACAAATACCATATGATTTCACTCATATGTGGAATTTAAGAAACAAAACAAATGAACAAAGAAAAAAAAAAAGACAAACCAGAAACAGACTCTTAACCACAGAGAAGCAACTGATGGTTATCAGAGGGGAGGTAGGTGGGGGGGATGGGTGAAAATAGGTGAAGGGGATTAAGAATACACTTACCAAGATGAACACTGAGTAATATATAGAATTGTTGGATCACTATATTGTATACCTGAAACTAACATAACACTGTTAATTATGTTGGAATTAAAATTTTTTTAAATAATTATTTTTTAAAAAGACCAGTCAAGTGCCCAACATGGGGATTTAAAAAAAAAAACAACAAAAAAACTCTACACCTGGACAAAATACTGTGATATTTCAAGACACCAAGAAAAAAAGGGAAGATGCTACAGGCTCCTAGAAAGAAATAAACCAATTACTCTGAAAGAAATGAGACTCGGACAAACAGAGATAACTTTCCTCTTCACTAACATAAAGCCAGAAAACAAATGAATGAAGCCTTCAAATTTCTAAGGCAAACTATTTTTATTTTATTTTTAAAAAGATTTTATTTATTTATTTGAGAGAGAGAATGAGAGAGAGCATGAGAGGGGGGAGGGTCATAGGGAGAAAAAGACTCCCCGCTGAGCAGGGAGCCCAATGCGGGACTTGATCTTGGGACCCCAGGATCATGACCTGAGCCGAAGGCAGTCGCTTCACCAACTGAGCCACCCAGGCACCCGGCAAACTATTTTTAACCTAAAATTTGTACCCAATCAAACCTCTAAGTAAGTATGAATGAGAGTATAATAATTAAGAGTGTTTCTAATTTGTGTCCCTACTCTTTAATTTTTTTCCCTTTGCTTGTCTATTTTGTTTCTTAATTCCACATATGAGTGAAATCACATGGTATTTGTCTTTCAAACTGATGGTTATGGCAGGGGTGGGAGGGAGATGAATGAAATAGGTGATGGGGATTAAGGAGGGCACTGGTGATGAGCACCAGGTGATGTATAGAAGTGTTGAATCACTATATTGTAGACTTGAAACTAATATAACACGTGTGTTAACTAACTGGAATTACAATAAAAACTTAAATAAAAATAAGATGTGGAATAGATACACAATCGAATATTACTCAGCCATTAAAAAGAATGAAATCTTGCCATTTGCAGTGAAATAAATGGAGCTAGAGTGTATAATGCTAAGCAAAATAAATCAGAAAGACCTATAGAGTATCCTGGGAAAAAAATTCTAAAGATGAAATCCAACCAACCAGTAGAGGAATCTAAAGGGAACTCACAGCACCAAAGATTGGTGAAGTTCAAATGATTATAGAATTATGGATCAATAATTATGGAAACATTGTTTAAGAAAAGTAAGTGATATAAGCCATATCAACAGAAAAATAACAGTAGGACACTGGAATATAAAAATTGGGAATAGAAAGACAGGAAGTGAGAGAAATGATATGAAGTTACTTACCTGCTTTCATCACTTTCACATCAGGAAGTTAATACTGTTTAAAATTATAGCATGAAGCAAAATATGTATATAAAGACTGTAGCCTCTCATTATATATTCCTATTTATTATTTCTTCATCTTAAAGAACTTGTTTAGAAAGCAGTGGTTCCTGTGTGAAGAAATATTGATTTGAGTTTCAGTATTTCTATTAGTTTCAATTTGGTTAGGTTTTTATCCCTATGAAACTTGAGGGAAATAAATAGTTTTCTTTCTTTTTTTAAGTATGCATTGTATGGCCTTATTTGTAGAAAATCTATTTCTTCTACCCAACAATTTTTTCTACCTACCTACCTATTTATATGTTAAAGAGATCTGTTTGGAAGTAGGACCAACATCAATGATGGTTATTTATGGTAGGATTGCGAGTAAGTTTCAACTTGTATCTTTGTAATTCCCCATATTTAAAAATGATAGTAACTATGTGTTGTTTTTGTAAAACAATAGTCATTAAAACAAAATGAGAATGATAACAAAAGGGAACAATTTTCAGACGAAATTGAATTCAAGGACACACAATATTAAGTTGGACAAACAACTACTTTCTATTGATAAAAGTTTACAATCCTCTGAAAAGACAAAACAGTAAACATTATGTACATAATAGCATATGTTTTGTTTATTTTTCAGCTAATGTAAGGCTATAGGATGACCTGAATAATACATTAAAAATTTTAACTGATTTATCTGATATTCACCAAAGGGGTTACCTCTAGAAAGGGGAAGGAATTAAGAATGAGAAGAGGCAGAGAGACACAAGTTTTCATTTTTATTCCACGTATTATACTTTTCATATTAAATTGTGCCCTCTAGAATGTTTTCCTATATTATTTGAATAATTTTTATATAAGCAATATCATTTATATTTTTATCCCTTTGACTTATGAGTGTGGTAAGTTTTTTTTAAATAGATTTCTTAGCAATGAATAATCCTCATCTTAGAATAGCTCCATCTGGTCAAGTTGTACCATTTATTAATGTTCTACTAAATTCTATTTGCTAATATTTTACTAGAATATTTGCATTAATATCATGGTCAAGATTGTTCTGTGGTTTTCTTTTTGTGTACTGCTTTTACTAGACATTTAGATATTTTACTAGGTATTTATGTCTTTAAACAATAATTGGACAAGTTTCATTTTTCACCGTGATCTGGAATAGTTTGGGTAGCAGAGGGATGAGGTGGGATAGCATGGTGGTTGAGTGCAGCCTTTGGAGGCAGACTGCCTGGATTTGCATCCCAGATCTGTCATTTCCTAGTGGTGCGACATTGAGCAAAGAAATCATTTTGTGCCACAGTGTCCTCATCTATAAAATAGGGGTGATGATGATATGATTTCATAGTGGTATTTTAAAAAATTCATATAAAGGACATAGTAAGTTTTCATAAGTTCCTTAAGTATTTGTAAAAATTCATTCATGAAATTGTCTGAGCCAGGTCCTTTTGGGGAGTATATCTCTTTGTAACTTTTCTCTTTAGACATAGTGATAACATAGATTGAACTGCCATCAAATATTACATGAAGATAGCACTACTATTTATCCATTTCTACTGATAGCCATTTTAGCTGTTTCTAGATTTCACTATTACAAACAATGCTGCATCAACATTTCCTGTGCTTCCTTACATATATAATAAGAATTTTCCTAGGGTCTATACCTAGGAGCCAAATTGCTGTGTCTTAGTATATGTGGATCATCAACTTTAGCAAATATTTCCAAATTCTTCTCAAAGTGTTACTTCTGTTCTTTTTTATTTTTTAGTTCTCTCTATATGCTTTTGCCTGTACTAAAACTTCCTGTTTTCACTCTGTCATTCATATTTTTGACTTCTAGAATTTAATGTTTATGATTACATTGCAAAACTCATGTTTGTTCAACATGATTGTTCATACTTTATATCTCAGTTGACTGGATTATGTCTACAAGTAGAGTTTTCAAGAAGAGAGCCTGGGCAATATACTTCTCTCAACTCTGGAGACCCGTCTGCCACATTCCTGAGTTGAAGCAGCAGCTGACTGTATCCCCCTCCGAGGTCTGAGCACCAAGTTTGTGGGTCTCCCTTTCAGATTTCTACATTTTCTATCTCTTCTTTTATGTCCCTCAATCCAGGCACGGTAGCTCCTTCCTGGAGATTTTACTGGCTTTGATTTTCGCTCTTTTAGCCCCTAGCACCTATGTAACCAATTCCTCACATTAAATCCCTTCTGTTGATACATCTTCTGTGTTTTTATGTGTTTTCTGACTATACTGTGTGGTCATGAGCTGAAGAAACATCGGTTGGATCCACATCTTCTTCCAATATGACCAAATTACATTTTGTCTGACTTACATTCTTTGGAATCGATAGCACGAATTTGAAGATTTTTTAAGTTTTAATATAAATATACATTTTCCTTTCTATTTATGTTTCTTTTTAAGATATATGTTAGCAAGTGAGGTTCTTTCTATAGAAAAAAGAATGAAAGAAAATATGCTGAAATTTTAAACAGTATTATCTCTGAGTGATGGGCTTTTTTGTGTGCTTTTAAATTGTTCACAATAGGTATGTATTACTTCTGTAAGCAGGAACTAAGAAATGTTAAATTTTTTTTGAGTAATTTTTGGTAAAAGCTATTCCCAAAAATAATGATGGGGGTGCCTGGGGGACTCAGTTGGTTAAACAGCCGATTCTTGATTTCAGCTCAGGTCATGATCTCAGAGTTGTGGGATCGAGCCCCATGTTGGGCTCCCTGCTCAGCAGGAGTCTGCTGGAGAGTCTCTCTCTCCCTCTCCCTTCGTCCCTCCCCCACCCCCGTCAAATAAATAAATAAATCTTTAAAAAAATAAAAATAAAAATAATGATGTATATTCTGGATGGTGATCACTTAATGTACAAATTTTGTAGGTCAATTTCCTTCATGTATTCACTTAATCCATCTGCAAAAAAAAAAAAAAGTTGTCCCCTTCTCACACAGGTGTTGGGGGTACAAATTAAACCAAAAAAAGATAAAACATGCCTGGAAATGTTATGAACTCTGCAAGAGAAATGTGATGGTATGTTTTTTTAAAGATTTTATTTATTTTAAAGAGAGAGAGTGGGCAGAGGGACAAGGAGAGAAGGAGAGAGAGAACCTCAAGCAGACTCTGGGCTAAGCATGAAGACTGACTCCGGGCTTGATCTCACAACCCTGAGATCATGATCTGAGCCAAAATCAAGGGTTGGATGCTCAACCGACTGAGCCACCCGGGCACCCCTGTGATGGTTTTATAAAGTGGAAGCATCTTGGTATTTTAAAGATTTGGTCCTTAGATAACATCCTATTTGCAGAGAGTAATTATGGAGCCATGAAATTAACACAAGGGCAGGTTTCTTCAGAATGTAAAATACTCAAACACTAAAAAGAGCTTATGGAAAATTCAAATCTTTCTCTAAAACTTGGGAACACAACAGCCACTGACAGCCATTATCTTGTCTTTTGGAAACTGGGCTGTTTGTTTGGCATTTTCAGTGACCGATGCGTCTGGCCTTCTTGGATAACAATCTAGCACAGACGGCCCTGCTCTTTGTTTTTCAGTTTTAAAACAAGATCGAAAAGGCACCCTCAA
This sequence comes from Callorhinus ursinus, assembly GCF_003265705.2. NCBI lineage: Eukaryota > Metazoa > Chordata > Mammalia > Carnivora > Otariidae > Callorhinus > Callorhinus ursinus. The sequence continues at coordinate 71,180,541 of NW_027397069.1, forward strand.
TAAGTCAGCTGCCACCACCAAGTGAATTATAGCAATTCCCTCCACATGGAATGCTCTTTCTACACAATGTGTCCTCCTCTGGTTGGAGATCTCTCAAGCAGAGAAGGCAGGCAGCATTGATTAATATAAGCCTGGGGGCCATATGCATGAAAATGCACAATGGGCAGCTACCATTTCTGCATTTTTAGTCACCCTGTTTGTTTCTTTTCTGGGACCCTCTCTATGGTACAGAATCTGATTTGTATTTTTTAAGATTCTCTCCCCTCTTCCCTTATACCATAGAAAGGATACTTTTGCAAATCTTCAGACTCATTCTAAAGACATAGATCAGCCAATTTACCTTCAGTGAAAGATCTTTAGGGAAAAGCAGATTTATATAAAAAAGGACTCTCCCCCAACCCATCCAAAGCATTTCTCTAATTTTTCCAGTGTAGCCATGCAATGAGCACAACTATTAAAGAAGTACTGTCAGACATTTGAATGGCAGTGCTATATCCCAGCTTGTGAACTGGGACTAGTAACAAATTTCTCTCTCTCAGCACAGGACATTAATCATCCTATCTTGAAGGGAAATGGAAGGTTCAAATTATGAATATAATATTAAGGATAAAAGTTGATATAAATTATATCAACAAAAGGATAAAATTGGAAAACAAGCATTAGCTCAACCCTACATAAGATAAAATAACTCCCACTGTGATTTGGAAATGGAGGGTCAGTGGTAGATAGGTAAGACTGAAAGCTTATAAATGTAACTTAACAAAATGCCTACAGTCCAAAGAACAGGCTCTTAGGACCTAGTCTGAGGCTCAAAGGAAGAATTTAAAACATCTTCCATTATGGGCCAAAACAATAAAAGACACAATCATTGCTAGTAGAAATTATAAATAGATGATGAGACTGTGTATTTGTCATCAACAGTATTTACTAGGAAAACAAATGAACATATTAAGGAAAACTCTTCCTTATCCCCAAATGGGATCCTGGTGTAAAAATTAATTGAGTTTTGTTGCCACGTTCTCAGAGACATCCCATACAGGGCCTATTCTAGATTAATTTCCAACCCCTCTTGTCTCCCTCTTGGTCTCCCTCTTGTCATGTGTAATACTCACATAAACACTCATATAGCTGAAGTCTTTTACAATTGACTGTGTCTTTTTCCTACACTTCCCGATCAATTCCTTTTGCTCATCTTACCATTGTTTTGTGGCCAGGCTAGAGAAGGTGGAATTGTCTGGTGATAAAAGAAGGAATGAAAGATAAATGATGAGAACTTTAGGACCTTCCGCTGGAAACAAGTAGACACTGCCATCATCATACCTTTTAAAGCATTACTGAGTTCACAAGGAAGCATCAAAAGCTACCAAAAAAAGTGGGATTGGGGGAAGGCTAGGGAGGAAAAAAAGGATAGAGAGCTGAAATGAGAATAGTAGTCAAGAAGCAAATAAACTTGTAAGATAGGATTTGCCCTGGAAGCAGCATCACCTCCTGAAGCCCACCACACAGTGGAAGAGTGAACCTTGGACTCCCCCTGTTAGCTGAGGCCTTCAAAGGGAAAAATTAAACGTGAAGCTGAAATGGCAATTTAAGATGAGAAAAGGAATTAATGAACAAATAAAAAAAAAAATCCAGAATTACAGCATAGAGAGCAAGGAGATGGAACAAACTAAAAGAATCACAGGCAAGAGCAGAATTCTGGGGCACTGGGTTCATAGGGGTCATCTACACTGAATATCCCTGCACATCCTCCAGTGACATATACAGCACAAGGACAAAGTAGCCGGAATCCCATGCTGTCAGCATAACTAGAAGACAGAGATTACAAATTTTAGATCACCTGTGTGTGGAAAATAAACTATGCTTTCCAGAGAGATATACCTAAAATTCCTAGCACAAGATTTTGTGGAGAACTTTGGAGGTCCCCACAAAAGAGAAAATGAAGGAACAAAGGACTTACTATTCACCTAAAAGCTCCCAAAGACACAGAAACTCCACCCCAAGAATGACAATATTGAAAAAGCATCCTAGCACATCAGAGCATTGACTTAAGGCTTTGACAGGATTTAAGAGTCCGTTGAGCTCAAGATGGCAGTCACATAAAAACATCACTTCTCTGGGAAAAAAAATACTCAAAAAGATAAGCAAGGCCCCTTTGGAGATATAACGGTGAGGGGAAAAATAAACTAGAGGGAAAATTTTAGGATCTTCAAAGATAAAAGTGAACCAACGATACACACCCCCCCCCAGCCTCCTTTGTTCTTCTAAAAAATAAATAAATAAATAAATATAAAAAACAGTAGTTTCTTACATTTCCCCTTCGCTACATAAAGAGGAGAGGGTTCTCTTGGAATTAGCAATTTTCTCTAGAGGTTATTCACAAAGATTGATGCAACAATTCCTCTTATCCATCTTCACATGCCCTTTGCAATGGGATTTAGCACTCTATTTCCCCTGTGCCTTGAATCTGGGCTAAGCTCATGATTTGCTTTGATTAGTAGAATGCAGTGGAAGTGACACTGGGTGGTATCTGAGCCCAGGCCTTGAGAGTCCTTGCAGTTCCCATGCTTACCCTCTTAGAACACTGTCTTCAGGCCATGTGCACCCCAGTGTTCATAGCAGCAAAGTCCGCAACAGCCAAACTGTGGAAAGAGCCGAGATGCCCCTCAACAGACGAATGGATAAAGAAGATGTGGTCCATATATACAATGGAATATTACTCAGCCATCAGAAAGGATGAATACCCAACTTTTACATCAACAGGGATGGGACTGGAGGAGATTATGCTAAGTGAAATAAGTGAAATAAGTCAAACAGAGAAAGTCAATTATCATATGGTTTCACTTATTTGTGGAACATAAGGAATAACATGGAGGACATCAGGAGAAGGAAAAGAAAAATGAAGGGGGGGGAGATCAGAGGGGGAGACGAACCATGAGAGACTATGGACTCCAGGAAACAAACTGAGCGTTTTAGAGGGGAGGGGTGGTGGGGGAGATGGGTTAGCCTGGCGATGGGTATTAAGGAGGGCATGTACTGCATGGAGCACTGGGTGTTATACGAAAACAATGAATTGTGGATCACTACATCAAAAACTAATGATGTAATGTATGGTGACTAACATAACATAATAAAATAAATTTTAAAAAAAGAACACTGCCTTCAGAATGAAAGACTCAGGAACAGAGTCCCAGCAGTCCACTCCAGCTAAGCCCACCCCAACCAGCTCATCAGCTAAATGTGACTGCATGGATGAGCCCACGTGAGACAACTGAAGAATCACCAGCAGGCAATACACACAAACCACTAAAGTTATGGTTTCAGGCCTGTAAGTTTTACAGTGCTTTGTTATACAGCAAAAGATAACTGATAACACACCATAATCAAACAACCTTGCCCCTAAAATGCATAGATATAAGCAGTCTTCCTTTATACATAACTACCATAAGAGGAAAAAAATATCCGAAAGTAAGAATCAAAGCATTCAACTGATGAACTCAATGAACTGCTTTTCCTTGACAAAAGTGAACAGCAGAGGGAAAGTGTAACAATACTCCAAACAGAACTAAATCATCTCAAACAAGCATTTGGGAAAATGAAAAAATACCTTTAATGAGGAATTTTTATTTAAAAAAGAAGAAAGAAATGTATCCAAAAACCAAAAGAATTAAAACGAGGAAAGAAATGAAAGCGAAAGATAAGATCATATCAGAAATGAAGACTAAATTGCAAAGTTTCTGAGAGAGAATAGACTCAAATGGAAGCTTACTAAGGTGCATTGAAGAGATGCAAAAAATGAAAAAAAAATGAGATGAGATTTAAAAAGAAAATGGTTGACACAGAACATGGGAAAAGAAGATCTAACGTGGGTATAAGTAGAGCCCCTCACTGAGGAAAATAGGGAAAATAGACACTGGATGAGGAGGAGGAACAGAAAGAGGACACGTGGGAGTAAAGGGGACAAAGACAAAGGGAAAGGGGTTGGTCGGGGAGGGACCAGGAAGAAGAGGAGAAGGAGAGCACGCTAACGGACTCATCCATAGGCTGTACTCCAGGAGAACGCTCATGAAGTAGAAGAAGAGCTGAAGATACTTATTGAGAGGATCAATCAGATTTCTGGGAAAATTAAGAGAGCCTGGTAAAACTGTTAGAACTTTAAAGAAAAAAAAATCCTCAGGGCCTCCAGGTAAAAAACTAAAATAACTCGTAAGGGCGAGAGAATTTGACTGCTAGCTAAAAGCAATATAGATGGGGAAATGACACAGCCACAGGCAAAGAATGAAAGTGGACCACTTCCTTACAACATACACAGAATTTAACTCAAAATGAATGAAAGACCTAAAAGTGAGACCTGAAACCATAAAACTCCTAAACACACACACACACACACACACACACACACACACACACAGAGTAATCTCTTGGACGTTGGCCTCAGCAACATTTTTTGAGATATGTCTCCTCAGGTAAGGGAAACAAAAGCAAAAATAAATTACTAGGACAACACCAAAATAGAAAGCTTCTGTACAGCAAAGGAAAGCATCAATAAAACAAAAAGGCAATCTCCTGAATGGAAGAAGATATTTGCAAATGACATATTTGATAAGAGCTAATATCCAAAAATATATAAAGAACTTAGACAACTATGACACCAAAAAAATAAACAATCCAATTTAAAAAATGGGTAGAGGACCTGAATAGACATTTTTCTAGATAAGACATAGAAATGGCCAAAGGACACATGAAAAGATGTTCAGTATCACTCATCATCAGGGAAATGCAAATCAAAACCACAAGGAGATACCACCTCACACCTGTCAGACTGGCTCCTATCAAACAGATAAGAAATAACAAGTTGTTGGTGAAGATGTGGAGAAAAGGAAACCCTCAAGTGAAATCATATGGTGTTTGTTTTTCTCTGATTGACTTATTTTGTTTAGCATTACACCTTCAAATACATCCATCTTGTTGCAAATGACAAGATCTCATCCTTTTTTATGGCTGAATAATATTCCATTGTGTGTATGTACCACATCGTCTTTATCCATTCATCTGTCAGTGGACACTTGGGCTGCTTCCATATCTTGGCTATTGTAAATAATCCTGCAATAAACAAAGGGGTGCATTTATCTCTTCAAATTAGTGTTTTCATTTTCTTTGGGTCAACGTCCAGTAGTGAAATTACTGGATAATATGGTAATTCTATTTTTAATTTTTTGAGGAACCTCCATACTCTCTCCTGCAGTGGCTGCACCAGTTTGCATTTCCACCAACAGTGCATGAGGGTTCCTTTTTCTCCACAACCTCGCCAACATGTGCTGTTGCTTGTGTTTCTGATTTTAGCCATGCTGACAGGTGTGAGGTGGTAATCTCATGGGAGCAACATTTTAAAGAAATACAAAAAAACCCCACTATGAATCAAAGTATATAAAGAAAATGTGAACCAATAATGATCTAAGCAAACTCTTTCAAGCTGAAGTCTTATAGAAAAACAATTTTAAAGATGCAAAGTACAGAAGATACAAGAAAAAATAGATATAAACACATTAATAATAGGAGATTTTAAGACACCACTCTTTGTACAAGTTAGGTCAAGTGGGCAAAAAATAAAAATAATGAATACCTAAACAATATTACCAATAAAGTAGGACTGCTGGGATATACATAGAACTTCATACACTAATACTAGAGAATACATCTTTTTCTCAACCGCTCATGGAACATTCACAAAAATTTATCTTATGTTAGGTAATAAAGAAATATCAATAACTTCCATAAAATACAAATAACATGAATGATGCTCTGGTCACAGCATAATAACCATTAATTCATAACAAGCTTTTTTTTTTAGAAATATCACGATTTAATTGTGATACTAAATATGGCTATGAAAGCTAAAATATATGAACAGAATCTTTTTATTATTCAAGACACTAAATGCACATAGGTTAAGAGCATAGGCTTTGCCATTTATCAGCTCAGGTAGCTTAAGCAATTGCTCAATTATGACAACCTTCCTTTTCTTCATCTATAACACAGAATTAAAGGAATTAAATTAAATACATCACTGAGCTCACTGCCTGCATACTGTGAGCACTCAGTGATTGTTAGCTCTAGCCATTATTAGGGGTTGATAGTGGTCTGTAAATCTCAAAAATGGAAAATTATAGATTTGAGGGGCGCCTGGGTGGCTCAGTCAGTTAAGCGTCTGCCTTCTGCTCAGGTCATGATACCGGGGTCCTGGGATCGAGTCCCACATTGGGCTCCCTACTCAGTGGGGAGCCTGCTTCTCCCTCTCCCGCTGCCATTCTTCCCTGTTCCTGCTCTCTCTCTCTTGCTTTCTCTCTCTCTCTAAGTAAATAAATAAAATCTTTTTTAAAAAGTATAGATTTGATAGAATCAGGACTTAAAAAAATCTTTTTAAGTGTAGGGAAATTGTACTCTGAAAAACAGAACTCAGTCTAAAGTCTAGGAAGTTTAGAATTTACATTGTGGCTAGCAGAGTTCTACATCATAGTGAAAAATGGATGTGCCCCCAGGGAAACTCAAAACTACCATAAGATACCACCTTTCACCTGTCAGAATGGCTAAAATCAAAAACACAAGCGGGCACCTGGGTGGCTCAGTCGTTAAGCATCTGCCTTCGGCTCAGGTCATGATCCCAGCATCCTGGGATCGAGTCCCACATCAGGCTCCCTGCTCAGCGGGAAGCCTGCTTCTCCCCCTCCCACTCCCCCTGCTTGTGTTCCTGCTCTCGCTGTCCCTCTCTGTCAAATAAATAAATAAAATCTTAAAAAAAAAACAACACATGTTGGTGAGAACGTGGAGAAAAAAGGAACCCTCATGCACTGTTGGTGGGAATGCAAATTTGTGCAGCCACTGTGGAAAACAGTATGGAGGTTCCTCAAAAAAGTAAACATAGAATTACCACATGATCCAGTAATTCCACTAGTGGATATTTACCCCAAAAATACAAAAACACTAATTTGAAGGGATACATGCGCCCTATGTTTACTGCAGTATTATTTCCAATAGCCAAATTATGGAAGCAGCCCAAGTGTCCATTGACCGATGAATGGATAAAGAAGTATATATATATATACAATGGAATATTATACATCCATAAAAAGAGTGAAATCTTGTGATTTGCAATGACACAGATGGAACTAGAGAGTATCATGCTAAGCGAAATAAGCCAGTCAAAGACAAATACCTTATGATCTCATTCATATGCAGAATTTAAGAAACAAAACAAATGAGCAAAAGAAAAAAAAGGGGGGGGAGAGAGGGAGGCAAACCAAGAAACAGACTCGTAACTACAGAGAACAGAGCGTTACCAGAGGGGCAGTGGGGTAGGGGTGGGTAAAGGATGGGGATTAAAGGGTATACTTATCATGATGAAAAAATTAAGTAAAATAAATTTTTAAAAAAAGAAAAGAAAATGGATGTGCCCCTAAAAGGATATTTGTGTTATTTTTGGCCAGGCTACAAATGAAGCTGAAGGTGAATTATGATTTTCCAGTGGAACTGGTGAGGTGACACTTTACAGGCCCTGGTGGAATCAACGTATACATTTTTTTTCCTCCTCTGAAAGTTTTATTGGGAGATTTGATGAAACTTAACCAAATGTAGCATACCCAATAAATTAAAGTCAGATAGTGGGCTTGAATGTGTGTCTGCATGTTTCTTCTGCTTTAAAAAAGGCCTGGCAGAACAAACATATTTTAAAAAGTCCTTCCAGTGGAAATTTAAAACCTTGTATTTAACAACTCTCAGGTGAAAGGGCAATTTTTTAAATTAACAAAACCCCTACAGAATAAAGTTATTGAAAAGCCCTAGGTATCAGAATCTATGAGATACTTTTAAAGATAATGATAAAATTTATAGTCTTAAACATATATACCAATAAAAATGAAAATTAAAATAAATTATTAAGCTAAATGCTATTTATAAGAGACAGGCCAAAAATATAAGGACACTGAAAGTTTGGAAGCAAAAGAACACAAAGGCTACATTATGCAGATATTAACAAAAAAGAAAGCAAGAGTGACTGTTAATAAGAGACAATAGTATAATATATAACATAATACTATAATATAATAGTATAATAAGGACAGATAATAGTAATATTACTAGAGATAAAAGGGTTCTGCCTAATGATGAAAGATTCAATTCACCCAATATAATAGCCTTAATGCGTATAATGAAAACTTGACAGAACATCACTGTGAAATTGACAGATACATCAGTACTGTGGGAGTTCTTGACACATGGTATAATGTAGCAATGAAGAGTGTGCATTCTGCAACCAGAGTGTCATGTGTGATTCCTTACTCTGGTACTTACTAGCTGTGTGATCTTGGACAAATTACTCAATTCCTTTCAGTTTCTCATCGGTAAAATGAAGGTACTGATAGTACTCACCTTAAAGGGTAGTCAGTTGGGCGTCTGCCTTTGGCTCGGGTTGTGATCCCAGGGTCCTGGGATCGAGCCCCGCATCAGGCTCCCTGCTCGGCGGGAGGCCTGCTTCTCCCTCCCTCACTCCCCCTGTTTGTGCTCCCTCTCTCGCTGTGTCTCTCTCTGTCGAATAAATAGATGAAATCTTTAAAGAAAAAAAAAATAAATAAAGGGTAGTTAAAATAATTACCTAATAACTAATGCAAAGAGCCTGGAACATCACCTGGTGCATAGCAAGCGCTACGTAATTGCTCATTATTTCATTGTCAAGGTCAAGTGTACCAAAAACAAACAAACAAATGTACAAAATGTAGAGGATTTAAACAACATAAATAAAAGTTTGATTTTTTAATAGGCAATTGAAATCTTGCACTCAACAGAGAATATTCTTTTCAAGGACACATAAAAATGGAGCAAGTGCTATATCAAAGGCTTCAAGAAGAGTACAGACCACATTCTATGACCACAGTTCAAGTAAATTAGAAATCCATAACAAAAGTAAATATGTGTATTTTAAAGAATATAATTGGAAATGTAGAGACTCCGTGCTAAGTAACTCATGAGGCAAAGCAGAATGCATGCTGAACAAGAAATACTTAGAACTGAACATTAATAAAAATGATCAAAATTTGTGGGATAATGCTAAACTGACACAAGGAGATAAATTTAGAAACATCATGTTTATGTTAGAAAAACAAGAAATGAAAAATAACCCCAAAATTAATTAGTCTAATGTCCAGTTTTAGAAATTAGGAAAAGAGGAACAGACAAGATAGAAGATTCCAAGGATAGGAACAGAAATTAATGGAATAGGAAAGAAAGACATGATACAGAGTATCAACAAACTCAACAGTTTATGCCTTCAAAAAACTAATAAAATAGATAAACCACCAGTGGGATGGGGAGAGTGGCGGGGGGAGAGACAGAGAGAGACACAGAGACAGACAGAAAATAAGAAATAAGAAACGTTAATTGTTTTCTTTAAAAAGTGAATACCATTTATAATAGCAATAAAAGTCTGTGAATAAATCTAACAAATAGTGTGCAGGTCCTATTATGGAAAAAGGTTATAAAATTTTATTAAAAGACATTAAAAAGACCTAAATAAATGGAACCTTATACCATACCCCTTGGTAGAAAAACTCAGTATTATATGATGTCATTATCCACAAATTAATCCATAGATTCAATAGAACTTAAGACAAGTTTCCAACAGGAATTTTCATGAAACTTGAGAAGCAGATTTTCATCTTCTTAGAAGAGGGCCAAGAATAAGCAAAATAGTCCAAAACAAAGAGCAAAGTAGGAGAACTTAACCTACTAGACATATTATGAAGTTATAGAAACTAAGTTTGTAATTTAGTTTCTATAACAGTTAAATCAGTGCATAATTGATGCTGGAAGAGCTACACAAACCAGTGGAGCAGCACAGCGAGAAAGAGGTGTGCGAGTACATGAGCCGTGATCTATGCCAGAGGCTGTGCTCTGGGCAGTGGGAAAATAATAGATTTATTTTCCACGTGAGTTTCCACGTGAAAAAAATAAAATTGTGTCTCTCACACCACCCCTGAGTCAGTTCCAGGTGGAAAGAGCAAAGACTGTTATGACTTCTAAGTAAGGAAAGATTTTTAAAATAATCCCCCGCAAAAACCTATAAAATCATAAAGGAAAAAAATGAATAATTTTAACTACATTAAAACTAAGAACTTCCATGCATCAAAAAGCCCTCTAGCTGAAAAAGACAAGCCACAAACTGTGACTAAACGTTTGCAACATGTGTAACCAACAAAGGATGGACAGCTAGAATTTATGAGTTAATAAGAAAAAGATAACCCAATAGAAAAAGAAATGAGCAAAGGATATCACTGATATTTAATTGGAAAGAAAAATATGAACGGCCCATAAACATATGAAAATATTCTCAACCTTATTAGTCATTTAGTAACTAAATGTTGAAACCACCAGGAGATACCATTTAATACTAATTAGACTGACAAAAATTAAGGGATTTCTCATTATTATTGCTAGTGAAGATGCAGAAAGAGAGACTCACAAAAACTGCTGGTAGGAAGGTAAATTTATACAACTCCTGTGAAAAACAATTTGAACATTTGCATACTCAAATACTCCATAGAAGAATGGCTTTAAATCTTGTGACTATCAGCGGCAATAATATATTTTATATCCCAAACCAGCACAACAACATGCTTACAAGTGAAAATAGTGTTCTATGTGATATACTGATACTTTCTATTTTTTCATACAAAAGTCTTCATTTCTTTTAAACCAATCCTGCCATGAATTTATATAGAGTCAGTCCCAGCAGCGTAAACCTCTTACGTCGGGCCTTCATAAAGGTATTATGTTTACATAGAGCAGCCTGGTGTCTCAGTTGAACCCCATGCCTTTCTCGGTTGACTTCCATTTTTGTCTGAGCATTTTTCTTCATATTTCAGTAAACTCCCTCATTTTATTAGAGTGCTTATAACATGCACAAGTCACACATTACTTCTGGTAAATATCTTCTTTGATCCAACAGTTTCAAAAGTGTGGTATTTGACATTCTAGATTCTTTCCAGGTTTGTCGCAGTAACGTTTGCAGGGCCTTCCTTTTAGAATAGGCTGTATCCCCTTGATGTCTGCAATATCAACTTTCTGGTGGATCCCCATGTATACAGCCAAAGGAACAACTCCATGGTTTCAACAAGGCCCAGGAAATGTGTACGAAGTCCCTCCTCTTTTTCCGGGCTCACCATCCTGGTAACCGCTAAAAGATAGCACTTCGGGTTGAAATCTGTAAATGCTGGTGGCATTCCAAAATTTGTTTTCATGACTTATTAATGAATTGTGACCGACTGTTTGGAAAACACTGCCCTAGAGAACTTCTTACATGGTGTGTCAGGAAACACACACAGAAATATGCATCACAACCATTTGCTCATAGTGGAAAACAATGTAGAAACTACTAAGTGCCCACTCTCAGGAGAAGGGATAGTTAATTTCACACAATAAATGTTTGCGCAGTCAGGAACATACCTAGATACACCTAGATACAATGTGTATAAATCTTGGAAATGTATTAAGTGAAAATAAGCAATTTGCAGACTACATATAGATACCATTTTTGTAATACTCAAAACAAGCAAAATACAATATTTAGGGAAATGTACATATGTGATAAAAACTATTTTTCAAACACCAAAGGAAAATTTAGAAATTTTATTTTTTTAAAGATTTTATTTATTTATTTATTTGACAGAGAGAGAGAAAGAGAGAGCAGGAACACAAGCAGGGGGAGTGGGAGAGAGAGAAGCAGGCTTCCTGTGGAGCAGGGAGCCCAATGTGGGGTTCAATCCTCGGGATCATGACCCAAGCCGAAGGCAGCCACTTAACTGACTGAGCCACCCAGGCACCCCAGCAATTTTTTTTTTTTGGAGAAAAAATGTTTTTAATTTTTTTTAAGATTTTTATTTCTTTATTTGTCAGAGAGAGAGAGAAAGAGAGAGAGAGCACAAGCAGGGGTAGCTGCAGGCAGAGGGAGAAGCGGGCTCCCCGCTGAGCAAGGTGCACTATGCAGGACTCGTTTCCAGGACACTGGGATCATGACCTGAGCCGAAGGCGGACGCTTAACTGACTGAGTCACCCAGGTGTCCCAAAATTTAGAAATTTTAGAAAATTTAGAGTAGTGGTTAGTTTTATGGGGAGCCGGGAAGATGGGATTGGGTAAGAACACACAGGTAACTTCAACAATATTGATCATGTTCTGATTCTAAATTGGATGATGATTTCATGAGTGTCTATCATTACTACTCACAATTTATATCTATATTATTATACTTATTTGTTAGGTTTATTATGTGGTCATTATTATATATTATATGCTTGTTATTATTAAACTTGTATTATGCCTAAACTTATCCCACATAACCCATACTTCCTTTTTTTATATGTATCAGATAGCATATAATGCAAATTTTTTTAAAAAAATTTACTTATTTGATAGAGAGAGAGCACACAAGCAGGGGGAGTGGCAGGCAGAGGGAGAAGGAGAAGCAGGCTCTCCGAGGAACAGGGAGCCCAATGCGGGACTTGATTCCAGGACCCTGGGATCATGACCTGAGCAGAAGGCAGACGCTTAACGACTGAGCCACCCAGGCGCCCTGCATACAACGCACTTTTAAAATGAAGAAAAAACCCAAACCTGTAGGTTTGGTCCAAGTTGCCATGTACAAGAGTCAAGAGTGCATCCCATACGCTCAGAGTAAGAACAGCTTTTCCTCAAGCCCCCAAATCTCCACTAACAGTCCCTAAGAGGAGGCACTAGAACTCTGCATGCTCCAGGCAAGATTCCCAGTTCACCTAAAACTCAACCCCACGGCTTTGACACCAACAGAACTAGGCTCATAATTACCTTTAGCTGCATGTCAAATCCATACAACTCCAGAATTCCCCATTTGCCTCTCAATTCCCACATTCAAACTCCATACAACTTTGCATAGAGTTGCAATCTCATCACTCACACTTCCTCGATTCTTAGATCCTGTGTCCTCTGCAAGGCAAGGTCAGTCATCAGCAAAATCCCCTATAGCCTCAAACTCTGAATACTCCTGTCATCTTCTTGCTATAATAGAAACCCACCTCTCTCCTAAGGACACTCCTTCCCTTGCTGCCTTCACATAGTGTTGCTGCCTTTTCTCATGTCCCTCATACACCTGGCCAGGAGATGGTGAAAATGCCCTTCCTTCTTCATTGCTACTTCCAGGCCATTCTCCCTCCTTCTCCAAAAAATCCCTGAGCTCTGAAACCCAGGCCATCCGACTATACCATTGGTTACCCCAGGTCATTCCTCCTTACCTCTTTCCTTGAAGACTTTAGCTCCTGATCGATTCCCACTCTTTCCAGTACTACTCCTGCTGTGTTCTTGGTGATTCCAGTGTCCATGTAAATGATCCATCCAGTACCCTGGTCTCAGGGTTCCTTAACTTCCTTTCCTCCAGTGATTTTTATCTTCACAATATTAGCATTCATCCCCATGGTCACACGCCCAGCACTGTCCAGTACATCTGTCTGTGAAGATGGAAATGTCCTATATCTGCACAGTTCAGTGTGGTGGCCATCTGTCACATGTGGCTTTTCAAATTGGGCTAGTGCAACTGAAGAACTGAATTTTTTATTTTGTTTACTTTTAGTTAGTTTAAATTTAAATAGCCACTCAAAGCTAGTGGCTATCATATTGGAAAGCACAGCTCTAGATTATGTCAATACAAGCAACTGGAAAACTTCTCTCCAATTTGAATTTCAATCACCACATTTTCCTACCGTCTATTTTTCCACCACATTCCCTCGAACATCATCTATAATAATCTTTTCATCACCATAGGAGCTAAAGCCCACTGATTCTACAATTATTTCATTGACCCTCAATTAATTTCCCTCTTTACACAATTTGAATTCTGTAATCCCAAACCCCTTGGTATTCCCCAGCTTCATTTTACCTGCTTGGCAAAACCTAAAACCTGATTCAATCCAAGTCTTTGCCTTCTACACACCAAATCTGACTATCTGAATGTGGAGAAGAAAAATGCCCAACTCTATGGACTGGACTTGTTGAGAGATTGTCAACCTCAAAAGGGTACTCAGTGAGTATTGCCTCACAATCTAATCTATTCACTTTCTGACCATCTTAGGATGACAATTTTCGATCTTCTTTCTTCTCAACCTCTTCACCCGCATCAGCACACTCAGCTTTCCCAAGTTCCACCACCATATCTTCCCACAGGCCACATCTACGCTCACAAGCTCTGCATTCCCTCGGGTTACAACGGATCATCTATCTCTGCTCTTATTTGAGACAGGTCCCTTCTCCCCTCACTCAGCTGAGGACATCCTTCCAACAACTCTCTCCTCTCTCTCTTGCCTCGCCAATTTCCCCCTCTCTATTGGGTCTTTTCTGTCAGTATACCAACATACCATTATTTCTAACATCTTAACTAATTCTTTATTCTAATTTTCCCTCAAATTCTAATTTTCCCTTAATCTAATATTCAACTATCTCCTCCAAAGTGTTGCCTTTACTTGCTGAAAATTCTGAATTTCTCTCTTCCCATTCTCTCGTTCACTTTTTTCTGTCTTCCCATTATCTCTTTCACTTTTTTGAAGTAAAACTGGTGTACAATAAACCACATACACTTAAAGTGTGCAATTAGATAAAGCTTGGTGTATGTATTCACCTGGACACAATCAAATTAACAAACATTTTCTTCAATCCCATAAGCTTTGCTCCGTTCCCCTTGTGTGACTTCTCTTAAATATCTGAGCATATTCAGCATTCCATTTTAATTCATCTATTGGCATTGTGGCTATACCTCTCTGTATTTTTGTTGTTGGTTGGAGTGGTTGCTCTAGGGATTATAATATACATACTTAAACTTTCAAATCCATTAACTGTAGAAATCTTGCAACCATTGAGATCCTGTTATTCTTGCCCCAATGCACTTGGTGATACAGTTACCACAAGTATTACACCCACATACATTTTCTTTCAACACTTGAAGGATGTTCTTCCATTCAATGTTGTCATGCTTGGTTTCTGATGAGAAATCCATGATTACTCAAACTGTCATTTTTCTATAGTTACTTTAAATTTTTCTTTATCTTTAATCTATGCAGTTTGACTATGATATACGTAGGCACAGTATATTTTAATTTGTTGTGCTTGGACTTTGGTGAGCCTTTTGAATTTGTGAATGTATGCCTTTCATCAAATTTAGAAAATTTCTATTATTTCTTTAAATGTTGTCTCTACTCCATTTATCTCCTCTCCTTCTGGGACTCATGTTAGACATATGTTAAATTTTTTAAGATCATACCATATGTTCCTAGAGCTCCGTTCATCTTTTTTCAATCTTTCTTTTCCTCTGTTCTTCACATTTGATAATTTTTATTGTTCTCCAAGTTCACTATCTTTCCTATATTATTTTCATTTTGCTATCAATTTCAACAGTGAATTTTTTATTTCAGATGTAATTTTCAGTTATAAATTTTCATTTGGTTTTTCATTATAGTTTTTCTTTATTGAGGTTTCTCACCTTTTAGTCATCTCAAGTGAGTTTTCTTTTACTCTCTGGAGTATCTCGGCATTGTCTCTTCCCTTGGGAATGGGTCACATTTTTCTGGGTTCTTTGTATGTTGTGTAATTTTGTATTGTGTCCTGGACATTGCCAATATTAAGTCATATAGCCTCTGAGTTGTTTTAATGCTCTAGAGAATGTTGTTTTTATTTTTTACTTTATTTCTGTCCTGGTTAACCTCAGACCATAATTCCATTTTGCCTTTAGTGGTTCAAGTCTCAGTTCAGTTATCTAAGAGTTTGCAACCTTGGATTGGGTCTGCCCTGCATGCATGTGGTTCAGGGTTAATCTGAGACTTATGCAGGTTCATACACAGAGTTAAGGAATCCCCTTCTCTGTTTTGTTTTGTTTTTTTTTTTTTTTTTCATTCTCAAATCTGTCCATCCCTTCACCACCACCACACTCACCAGACTACACACACTCTCTCTTTCCAGTTCATGGGGCTCCTTTACCTGAATCCTCTGGCCAGAAAGACTGGGGAGTTTCTACTGGAATTTTAGCCACCTGAAATGCACTGACAAACTACTATGGCCTGCCCCTGGGGGCGAAGCACTGAGGGGAAAAAAAAAATGGAAACTGGTCACTATTTGACAATCTGCCTTCTTTTGCATATTCCAACATCCTCATGTAGTGTTTTTGTGTTCTGTACAGAGTTTATATGTGTAATCAGCATGAAGAATGTGCTATCAGGGGAAAGAATATAATAACCAGACTAGGAACCTCCTCTTTCCCTTTGACCCCACTCCAGGCAGGTCTTCCTCCTCACCACTGCACCCAGTTGTGGTGCTAAAGGTGGCCAGAAATTTCCTCTTACTTGACAGTTAACTTCTTTCTCCTTCTACCTCACTGGCCATTCTTTTTCAGTCTCCTTGGCTGGTTCCTGCTCATCACTCTGACTTTTTTATGTTGGAAAGCCCAAGCTTGTTCCTTCTCTAACTCACTTTTTTGTTGATCACCTGTCCTCATAAAATTCCAAAATTTAGGGGCACCTGGGTGGTTCAGTTGGTTAAGTGACTGACTCTTGGTTTCGGCACAAGTCATGATCTCAGGGTCCTGGTATCAAGCCCCACATTGGGCTCTCCACTCAGCAAGAATCTGCTTGTCTCCCTCTCTCTCTCTGCCCCAACCCCCACTTGCACACTCTCTCTCTAAAATCAATAAATAAATCTTTAAAAGAAAAAAACTCCAAAATTGTTATCACCCTTCAAGACTCTTTTTAACTGCAGACTTGTGTTTCCAACTGCCTACTTACCATGTCCACTTGTATGCCTGAAGGCATAAGAAAATTAAAATACCTGACTAGACCCATGATTCTACCACCACTTCCCCACCCACTCCTCCCTCAGTCTTATCCTTCCAATGAATGCCAACTCCTTTTTCCCCAAAATCCTTGAAGTCGCTTTTGATTCTTCTCTTAGTCTTACCTCATAGTCCATCTGTCAACTCCAACTTCAAAATATATTCGGAATCATCAAGCTTCCTTATCACCCACACTGCCCCTGCCTGATTCAAATCACTCTCATTTCTTAGATTGCAGGAATAGTCTCTCAACTCACCTCCTGTTTCTTTGCACCAGTGTTTTCCAGCACACCTTTTATTGACATTTTGTACATCACAAAATGTTTAGCACCCCTGGTCCCCAGTCATTGTGACAACTAATACCCCTTCACCCATGTGTTTGTACACAAGTGCATCTCTGAACATCCTGTTAAGATGGAGGTCATAGAAAGATATTTCATACTCATGAATTGGAAGAACTAATGTTAAAATGTCCATATTTCCCAAAGCAATCTACAGATTCAATGCAACCTCTATCAAAATTCCAATGGCATTTTTCACAAAAATAGAAAAAACATTTCTAAAATTTGTATGGACCCACAGAAGACCCTGAATACCCAAAGCTACCTTGAAAAACAAGAACAAAGCTGAAGGCATCATGATTCTTGATTTCAAACTGTATTTAAAGCTATAGTAATCAAAACAGTATGGTATTGGCATAGAACAGACACAAAGCTCAATGGAACAGAAAAGAGAGTTCAGAAATAAACCTATGCATATATGGTCAATTAATTTACAACCAAAAAAAAAGCCAAAAATATACAATAGGGAAAGGACAGTCTCTTCAATAAATGGTTTTTGGAAAATTGCAAAAAATGCAGTTTTCCACATGCAATAAATGAAACTGGACCACTCTTATATCACACACAAAAATTAAATCAAAGTGGATTAAAGATTGGAATGTAAGACCTGAAACCATAAAACTCCTAGAAGAAAACATAGGCAGTAAGCTCCTTGACATTGGTCTTGGTGATGATTTTTTTGAATTTGACTTCAAAAGCAAAGGCAACAAAAGGCAAAAAAAAAAAAAAAGTGACACTACCTCAAACCAAAAAGCTTCACACAGCAAAGGAAACTATCAACAAAATGAAATGGCAACCTACTGAATGAGAGAAAATATTTGCAGATCATGTATCTGATAAAGGATTAATATCCAAAATGTATTTTTAAAAAAACCTCATACTACTCAATAGCAAACAAATCAATTTAAAAATGGGCAGAGATTCTGAATAGATATTTTTCAAAGAAGACATGCAGATGACCAACAGGTACATGAAAATGTGCTCAACATTACTCACCATCAGGGAAATGAAAATCAAAACCACAAGGAGATATCACTTACACCTGTTGGAATAGCTATTATCAAAAAGACAAGAAATAACAAGTATTGGGTGTTGGTGAGGATGTGGAGAGAAAGGAACTCTTGTGCACTGTTGGTGGGAATATAAGTTGATGCAGCCACTGTAGAAAAAAGTATGGCGATTCCTCAAAAAATTAAAAGTAGAACTACCAGATGAACTGACAATTCCATGTCTGGGTATTTATCCAAAGGAAATGAAAACACTAATTTGAAAGGATATGTGGCAACCCCATGTTCATTGCAGCATTTTTTACAACAGCCAAGACATGAAAGCAACTCGTCTATCAACAGATAAAGAAAATGTGGTGTATATATATATATATACAATAGGATGTTATCCAGCTACAGAAAAGAAGGAAGTTTTGCCATTTGTGACAATATGGACGTACCTTGAGGGCATTATATTAAGTGAAATAAATCAGAGAAAGGCAAATACTATTTTTTATGTGAAATTTTAAAAATATAAGCAAACAGAACCTAATAGCTACAGAGAACAGATTAGTTGTTGCCAAAGGTGGGTGTGGGGAGATAGACAAAATTAGTAAAGTTGGTCAAAAGGTACAAACTTCCAATTATAAAATAAATAAGTCATGGAGATGTAATGGGCAGCATTAATGTGAAAGTTGCTAAGAGTAGATCTCAAAAGTTCTCATCACAAGGAACAAAAAATTGTAACTATGTGTAGTGATGGACGCTAACTTGACTTATTTTGGTGATCAATTCATAACATATACCGATACTGAATCATTAGTTGTATACCTGAAACTAATATGTCAATTATATCTCAATTAAAAAACCATTGCTCTTTGAACTTGCTAAAGTTTTCTCATAAGTAAGGTAATATCTCTCAAATATATCTTCTTCCTGGAATTTGCTAAATGTTTTACATATTTCATGCTTTATGATATGCAGCTGTATCTCATGGCCAAATTTTATGCATTCCAGGCTTTATGCTTTTCATAAAAATCTAAATCAAATCAAGTAAATTTCAGAGTGTTATTTTGTCCCAAGACCAAAAGTATAACTATTAATCATTTCTGATTTTATTAGGGTTCTCTAAATATTATAAAATTAATATTTTAAAAAAGGTAGAAGTCAAATCATGTACTCCTCTGTACAAATCCTCCAAAGACTTCCTATCTTACCCAGACAGAAAGCCAAAGCCCACATCATGGCTTACAAGACCCTACACAATCCGATGGCATTTTACCTCTAATCTTCCCATAGGGTTCCTACTCTCCTCCCTCTCTTTATTCCTGCCATACTGATGCTCTTTGAATGAGCCACTGAATCCTCTTGCCTCTGATACATTTGCGCTATTCCCCCGGTCTGCTCTTGCTCAAGTCTCTGCCTGGTTCCCTGCATCATCAGCTCTTAGCGTCACTCAGACCCAATCTTCTAGGGGAGGTCTTCTACAGTTACTTGTTCTAGCATTGTAAGCCTCACCCCCAGCACTCTCCATCCCTCTTTCCCACTTTATTTCTTCCATGCGTTTTATCACCACCTCACATTCTACATATTTACCTTATTATTTTTTATATAATCTGCATCCCTCAACTAGAATATATATTCCACGAGGGCTGGAATTTTTGTTTGATGTATTTACTTACCTCTTCTGACACTTAGAAAGGTGTCCGGCACATAATAGTTCCTCAACAAATATTTGTTAATAGAATGAACACGGGAATGGTGTATGTTTCCAAAGAATGAAGTACATAATACACAGATGGCCAGCAAGCACATGAAAAGATGGTCAACATTTATGTCATTAGGGAAATTGAAATCAAACCCACAATGAGATACTACTTCACACCCACTAGGATGGCTATATTTTTTTAAAAAGACAATAACAAGATATGAAGAAATTGGAACCCTCATATATTGCTGGTGAGAATGTAAAATGGTGCAGCTACTTTGGAAAAGTTTGGCAATTCCTCAAAATGGTAAATAGTCACCATGTGACCCAGTAATTCCTTCACTAGGTATACGCCCATGAGAATTGAAAACATACATCCACACAAAAACCTGTACATAAATATTCACAGCAGCATTATTCATAATAGCCAAAAAGTGGAAACAACCCAAATGTCCATTAATTGTTGAATGAATAAGCAAAATGCATTATATCCATGCAATTGAATATTATTCAGCAGTAAAAAGGAATGAAGTACTGCTATATCCTACAATATGGATGATCTTTGAACACATTATGCTAAGTGAAAGATGCCAGTCACACTTACCAGAAATGTCCAGAATAGGCAAGCATATATATATATATATGAACAAAAGGGAGATTAAAATTTGCTTAGGACTTGGGGTGGGAGTGGTGGTGGTGAGGGAGAAGGGGGAGTGAGTACTAATGTGTATGGGGTTTCCTTCTGGGGGGTCAAAAATATTCTAAAACTAGGTTGTGGCATTGCATAACTTTGTAAATACACTAAAAAACACTGAATGTACACTTCAAATGGATGAATTGTATGGTATATAAATTATTCTCAGTAAAGCTGTTTTTTTAAAAAGGATGAGCTGCATAATTAAAGTTAACAATTATTTAATTCACTATACTTGGTCAATTGCATTTTGTAACAACTTTTCCTACTCCATCTGTAAATTTTCCACAATTCCTTATATTACATTGAATTAGTGGCCTAATTCCCAGTTTTGTAAAACACTCTCAGTAACTGGTTTATGATCCATTTGATCATCTTTAAATCAAAGGGCAAGTTTTCTTTACTGAATTCAAAACATCTTGACCAAACCCCCTCTAAGCCTTATAGTTCTATTCTTAAATAGTGAGGTTCATAAAATGATAATCAGAAGTTCCTCGCAAAGTAGATATTTGTTGATTCAATGACTGCTCAGAACTGGATTTTTCTTCCTACTTCATTGGTTTCTATAACACTGGGTTTTCGAAATCCAGTTAAAACCTGTGATTTGTTGCCTGAGAGAAAAAGAAAAATAGTTTAGACTGTATTGTGACAATTATAATTTTTAATATTTATTGCATGCTTAGCTTGCACCAGGCACACATTGAAGCACGTCATATATCTTAACTCATTTTAATCCTCACAGTCAAACTGTAAGGTAGGTATTACTGCCTCTATTTCACTAATGAGTTACCTAAAAGACAGAAATAACTTGGCCAAGGTCAAATATTTACTAAGTGGTGAAGCAGAGATTCTAACCCTAGCCTCATGGTTCCAACACCTATGCAGAGAAAAGTCTGCAGTGAGTCACTGAATTAACCCTTTTCCCACTGCAGTATTCATTCAATTAATAAATATTTATGGAGTCCAATCAAATGAAGACATAAAAACAAAACAAAATAATAATGAGCCAGGGCTCTCGTTCTGGAATTACGCAATCTAATGTGGGAGCCAAATACATTCTTCAGCAATTAAAATATAATATGATAAGCCTGTATCATAAGGTCCAAAGTCCAACCAGAGTGAAAGGTGCATATTAACTTCGCGGAAGACGGAGAAGGATGAGGAAAAATGGCACTGAGAGGCTGTTTATTCCAAACAAAAGAAGCAGAGGAGGCAAATGTAAAGTGGTATGAAAAGAACATAGTGTCCTGGAATGACCTTGGTGTGTGAGAGCAGCAGAAGAGGACTGGTAAAGTGGACACCTGGCTGTGAGGGACCCTGTATATTCTGCTAATGTGTTTGGAATAAAGAGCACCAAAGAGTATGGGCTTTACATAATCCCATTTGCGTTTTGAGGAGGTAACTAAGAATTCCAATCACTGACAAGGGTAGAGACAATGAAAGGGTAGAGACGGCAGACAGTAGGCTGTTGTAACAATTAATTTCTTACACTGTTGGTGGGAAAGCAAGCTGGTGCAGTCACTCTGGAAAACAGTATGGAGGTTCCTCAAAACGTTCAAATAGAGCTACCCTACAACCGAGCAATTGCACTACTGGGTATTTACCCCAAAGATACAAATGTAGTGATCCGAAGGGGCACTTGCACCCCAATGTTTATAGCAGCAATGTCCACAATAGCCAAACTGTGGAAAGAGCTGAGATGCCCTTCAACAGATGAATGGATAAAGAAGACGTGGTCCATATATACACAATGGAGTATTACTCAGCCATCAGAAAGGATGCTTACCATTTACATCAATGTAGATGCTGAGTGAAATACGGAAGAGAAAGACAATTATCATCTGGTTTCACTCATATGTGGAACATAAGAAAGAGGGCAGAGGGTCATAGGGGAAGGGAGGGAAAACAGAATGGGAAGTCATCAGAGAGGGAGACAAAACATGAGAGACTCTCAACTATAGGAAACAAACTGAAGGTTGCTGGAGGGGAAATGGGTGTGAGGATGGGGTAACTGGGTGATGGGCATTAAGAAGGGCTCGTGATGCAAGGAGCACTGGGTGTTATATGAAACTGATAAATTATTGAACACTGTATCTGAATCTAATGATGTACTCTTTTAAGTTGGTTAGTTGAATTTAAATTTAAAAAATGCAAAAAAAAAACCCACCCACAATTGACACATATTTTTTTTTAAAAGAAACAATTAAAAGTTAGTAACTTATTTCTCTTTTTAGGTTTATGATAAGCCATTTGTGGTCCCAGGACCATGGTTAGTACTATCTAAAGCAGTACTGTCCAACAAATATAATGCAAGTCACATATGTAATTTAAATTTAAATTGAATCAAATTAAAATTTAGAAGCCCCATTAAAACAAGTAAGACAAACACATGAAATTAATATTTTATTTAACCCAATATATTAATCATCTCAATGTGAAATCAATATAAAATATTAATGAAATATTTTATTCCTTTTTTTGATGCCAAGTCTTCCAAATCCAGTGTAGGTTTTACACCTAAACAGTTCTCAAATGCTAAATTTGCTTTGGAACTACTTGATCTGCATGTAGATTTCATAAAATTTACAATCAAAAAGTAGACTCATATAACCAGGTTGTTCCAAACACACTTAAATGTTACCCAGTATTTAAATTGAATGTCCATTTTCAAATTTAATTTGATTCAAATGAAAATTTTTTTAAAGATATACTTATTTATCTTTTAGAGAGAGCACAAGCAGGAAGGGGAGAGAGAGAAAGAATCCCAAGCAGGCTCCACACCCAGCACAGAGCCCTATGCGGGGCTCCATCTCACAACCCTGAGATCACAGCCTGAGCCAAAACCAAGAGTCCAAGGTTTAACCGAAGGCACAAACCCAGGTGCCCCTCACTAATTATACGTCAAGGGCTCAGTACCCACACATGGCAAGTGGCTACCATTTTAGACAGTGCAAACTGAAGTACTAATTCTGAACCAAGGCAGAATGACTTACCACACACTCCTGCTTGGCTTACCATAGGTGTTCACTAAATATGTTTTTTACTATCAGAAAGCATAGGATTTAAAAAATAGAGACTCTGGGCTGCCTGGGTGGCTCAGTCAGTTAAGCGTCTGCCTTCAGCTCAGGTCATGATCTCAGGGTCCTGGGATGGAACCCCGCATCATCA
>NW_027397069.1:71204420-71204591 GCF_003265705.2 Callorhinus ursinus
TCCTGGGATCGAGCCCCGCATCATCGGGCTCCCTGCTCAGTGGGGAGTCTGTTTCCACTTCTGCCTCTGCCCTTTCCTCGGCTCATGCGCTTTCTCCCTCTTTCAACTATAATAAAGAATCTTTAAAAAAACTAAAATAAAAAATACAGAATCACTAATTCTAAACTAACT
>NW_027397069.1:71204691-71208561 GCF_003265705.2 Callorhinus ursinus
GCAGAATGACTTACCACACACTCCTGCTTGGCTTACCATAGGTGTTCACTAAATATGTTTTTTACTATCAGAAAGCATAGGATTTAAAAAATAGAGACTCTGGGCTGCCTGGGTGGCTCAGTCAGTTAAGCGTCTGCCTTCAGCTCAGGTCATGATCTCAGGGTCCTGGGATGGAACCCCGCATCATCAGGTCCTGGGATCGAGCCCCGCATCATCGGGCTCCCTGCTCAGTGGGGAGTCTGTTTCTCCTTCTGCCTCTGCCTTTCCCTCTGCTCATGCTCTCTCTCCCTCTCTCAAATAAAATAAAAAATCTTTAAAAAAAATAAAATAAAAAATACAGAATCACTAATTCTAAACTAACTGCAAATAAAGCCATGTATAAGATGGGAGGAATTCTTTTGGAAACTAAAAAGAATAAATGCTCAGCACATCATTGATTTTGGCTATTATTTAAAAGAACACTTTTCTTTAGACCAATCCTCTGTTCAGCTACATAGAAAATGTAAATATGATTAGAAAGAATTATTGTGTTATTAATGTACTTACAAAGTAATACACACACACACACACACACACACACACAGTCCCAACAGGTCAGGAAACTTACACTGTGCCTTGAATAAAAGTACAAGAAACTAGCCTTCCTGCAGGAGGGAAGTCATCTCCCCTGCCCCCTGCTGTCGGCTGCCCTGCACTGCAGAGCTCCAATGCTGGACTCACTGCATTCAGTGATGACAGATGGCCAAAGGTTTCCCACAGCACTGAGAAATTTGCCAATGGTGAATACACTTTCCTTCCTAATGATGATTTGAGTGCCATCTCTGTGAGTAGGGAAGGCTAGGAGCCCAGCTCCCTATGAATTGGTTTCCCCACCAGTCATGGCACTAGTAAAGGAGAATGTAGAGAGGACTCCGATGACAGTTAAAGGAGAGAAAAGTAATGGACAAGGCCGGTGTGCAACAGAGCAAATGATGATATTGGCACAGAAGGTCATTCAACAAGTGGTGTGGACGTAAGAGATGGCAGGGAGCAGTGGGGACTGGGGTAAATTGGAGGGTCAATGACAGCTCCGAAAGGACAGCTCCCTGAGTAGGTGGGGGGAGGGGGCAATCCCTGCTGCCGGATCTGCCCACTGTCTGTTCACAAGAGAAAGATTTGGGATTTCATGTAAAATCTGGTTTTTAAAAATCAGCAAACATCCTGTGGGCCAAACAGGTGTCCAGTTTACAACCTCTGAACATAAAGTCACAGAAGGTCAAAATAGGGGCGCCTGGGTGGCTCAGTCGGTTGAGTGCCCAACTCTTGATTTCGGCTCAGGTGATGATCTCATGGAATCGGTCCTGTGTGGGACTCCATGGTCAGTGGGAAGTCGGCTTCTGTCCCTCTCTCGCTGTCCCTCCCCCTGCTCATGCTCTCTCTCTAAATAAAAAAAAATCTTAAAAAAAGAGAAAAGGTCAAAATAAAGAGCAACACCAGAAACAGAGTTAAAGTAAAAGCTATGTGAAAGATAGTTATTTTGAAGAAAGGATAATGCAAATTAGATCATAGACCAAAGAGAATAAAATCCCTGCTGGGATAGATGGAATCTAGGTCAGTTTACATCCATATCAGGAAGAAGATAGATTAATAGACTATGTACCCATAACAATTAAGTAAAGGCCTCCTCTCTAGAGCTATATTTGGGGGCGCCTGGATAGTGCAGTCAGTTAAGTATCTGACACTTGGTTTTGGCTCAGGTCATGATCTCAGGGTTGTGAGATCAATCCCTGCATGGGGCTCCGTGCTCAGTGAGGTATCTGCTTGAGATTCTCTCTCCCTCTTTCTCTGCCCCTCCTGCTCATTCTCTCTCTCTCTCTCAAATAAATGAATAAATCTTAAAAAAAAGAAGAAAGAACTATATTTGGATTAGGTCTCCAAAAATACACTCCCACTACAAAACACCTGGAAATGTTGGGTAGAATTTTTTTTATAAAGATTTTATTTATTTATTTGACAGAGAGACAGAGAGAGAGGGAACACAAGCAGTGGGAGTGAGAGAGGGAGAAGCAGACTTCCCGACGAGTAGGGAGCTCGATGCAGGGCTCGATCCCAGGACCCTGGGACCTTGACC
This sequence comes from Callorhinus ursinus, assembly GCF_003265705.2. Lineage (NCBI taxonomy): Eukaryota > Metazoa > Chordata > Mammalia > Carnivora > Otariidae > Callorhinus > Callorhinus ursinus. Next base: position 71,206,802 of record NW_027397069.1, read on the forward strand.
TGAGCCGAAGGCAGACGCCTAACGACTGAGAGACCCAGGCACCCCTTAAACCCCAGTTTTGCCAAAAGTTTGGTTAAAGATGATTTTGTGAGCCTATTCTACCTGATGGGTAGAATTTTTTAAAACTTTTTTTTTTTTTTAAGTAGGCTCTATGCCCAATGTGGAGCCTAAACTCACAACCCCAAGATCAAGAGTTCTGTGCTCTAAGTGAGCCTGCTAGGCACCCCTAAAAACACCTTCTTAGCTCATAGCTGAGCTAGCAAGAAAAGGTAAATTCTTATAAGTCAAAAAATTGAAGTGAAAGCTTGAGGAAGGGGGAGAATGGAGGCTGGTAGCTGCCAAAGATCTGGAGGGTTTAGCAGCTGCTTAGGGGATAGGCCAAGGCCCAGGAGCCTGTGCAGTCTACCAGTTGTCCCCCAGAAAACATTGTCCCCTTCTTCTTTACCAATAGGAACTTTAGTTCAGTGCCTGACCACCTACCAAAAGACATATCCCGACCTCATTTGTAGCTATGTGACCAGGTCCTGGCCACTGTGATGTGGGCAGAAGTGACATATGGAGATTCAGCGGAGCAAGATGGCAGAGGAGTAGCAGACCTGGATTTCGTCTGGTCTCAGGAATTCAGCTGAATAGGGATCAAACCATTCTGAACACCTACGAACTCAACAGGAGATCGAAGATAAGAATAGCAACAACTCTCTGAACAGAAAAGCGACCACTTACTGGAAGGTAGGACGTGCGGAGAAGTGAATCCAAGGCGATATTCGGGAGGATAGACGGCGGGGGAGGGGGCCTCCGTCGGCCGCTTCTGGCAAGTGATAGAGCCGCGGAGCACAAAATCAGAACTTTTAGAAGTCGGCTCCGCTGAGGGACGTCACTCCAGTGGCTAAGCGGGGGGTGGAACCCTCGCGGGACAGTGTGGTCTCAGGACCCTCGGGGTCACAGAAAGACCGGGGGTGCCTGAGTGCAGCAGAGCTCCCAGGTATAGGAGCGGGGAAGCCGGCTGCAGAGACGGAGCCGAGGCGCGGGCTCTCAGCTCGGGGTACCCATAAACTGTGATCCGCGGCCCAGTCGGGCCACTGCTCCTCCAGCAGGGACCCAACAAGCGGCAGAGCCGGGGAGACTCCCCTTCCTCCCCTGGGAGGAGCAGCGCAGGAGCGCACCGCAGGGATCTGCTGGGTTTGGAGACTCCACACGGGGTCGGGTGCCAGAGATAGAAAGGATCGGTCACAGGCCGGGTGAGCACAGAGTGCAGCCAGAGACCAGGGAGATGGGAGTGACTGACTGCTTTTCTCTGAGGGCACATTGACGAGCGGAGCCCCAAGTTCTTGCCTCCTCTGGGGCGGAGATTGGGAGGCTGCCATTTTCACTGTCCTCCTCCAAAGCCGTCCGGAAAGCTTGCAGGGAACAAAAGCTCCTGAGAGCAAACCCGAGCAGCTTGCTTAGCTGGGACCGACAAAGGCGGGGCAATTCCGCCTCCGGCAAAGACATTTGGGAACCACGGCAACAGGCCCCTCCCCCAGAAGATCAGCACGAACAGCCAGCAAGCCAAGACCAAGTTTACCGATCAAGGAGAACGGGAGAACTCCAGCGCTAGGGGAATAATGCACATAGAATTCATGGCTTTTTTTTTTACCATGATTCATTAGTTTTTCAAAGTTAATTTTTTTAACTGTTTTTTTAATTTCTCTTTTTCCCTTTTTCAACCAACATCTTATCAATCCCTTTTTTAAAAAAAAAAACATTATTGTCTACGGCCA
>NW_027397069.1:71208661-71213690 GCF_003265705.2 Callorhinus ursinus
CAACATCTTATCAATCCCTTTTTTAAAAAAAAAAACATTATTGTCTACGGCCATACCACCCTGAACGCGCCCGATCTCGTCTAAAAAAAAAAACATTATTTTTCATTTTTAGAGTCATATTTTATCCCTTCATAGTAGTTACCCTTATTTTTGGCATATATATATATAACTTGTTCTCTCTTTAAAATTTTGAGACACAGTTTCTTCTAACAGATCAAAATAGACCCTAAATCACTAGTGTATGGCTTTGTTCTAGTCTCCTGCCTGATCACATTCTCTCCCTTTTTTTTTAAAATCTTCTTTCTTTTTTCAAACTTCTTATCGTATCAATTCCTTTTATAAAATCTTTTATAATTTTCATCTTTACAGTCATCTTCCATCCCTTCATTGTATCAACCCTTATTTTGTACATATATAAGTCTTTCTTCCTTTAAAATTTTAGGAGGCACTTTTTCCTAACAGACCAAAATACGCCCAAAATCTAGTGTGTGGCACTGATCTATGCACTAGCCTGATCATATTTTATCATATTCGGTTTTTTTTGTATTGTTCTGTTTTTGTTTTTAATCTTTTTTGGGGTTTTTTTTTTCTTTCTTTCTTTTCTCTTTCTTTTTTCTTTCTTTCCCTTTCTTTTCCCCTGGTTTCAGGTCTTTTCTGATTTGTATAGAATATATTTGCTGGGGACGTTCTTAACCTGTTGGCATTTTGTTCTCTCATTCATCTATTCTCCTCTGGACAAAATGACAAGACGAAAAAAATCACATCAGCAAAAAGAACAAGAGATAGTACCGTCAGCCAGGGACCTACTTAATACGGACATTAGTACGATGTTGGACCTAGAGTTGAGAATCATGACTTTAAAGGTACTAGCTGGGCTTGAAAAAAGCGTGGAAGTTATTAGAGAAACCCTTTCTGGAGAAATAAAAGAACTAAAATCTAACCAAGTCGAAATCAAAAAGGCTATTAATGAGGTGCAATAAAAAATGGGGGCACTAACTGCTGATAAATGAGGCAGAAGAGAGAATCAGCGAAGAAAATAAAGAGGCTGAGAAAAAGAGAGAGAAACAACTACAGGATCACGAGGGCAGAATTCGAGAGATAAGTGATACGATAAGACGAAACAACATTAGAATAATTGGGATCCCAGAAGAAGAAGAAAGAGAGAGAGGGGCAGAAGGTATATTGGAGCAAATTATAGCAGGGAACTTCCCTAATGTGGGGAAGGAAACGCATCAAAATCCAGGAGGCACAGAGAACCCCTCTCAAAATCAATAAAAATAGGTCAACACCCCAACATCTAATAGTAAAACTTACGAGTCTCAGAGACAAAGAGAAAATCCTGAAAGCAGCTCGGGAGAAGAGATCTGTAACCTACAATGGTAGAAACATTAGATTGGCAGCAGACCTATCCACAGAGACCTGGCAGGCCAGGAAGGTCTGGAATGATATCTTCAGAGCACTAAATGAGAAAAATATGCAGCCGAGAATACTATATCCAGCTAGGCTTTCATTGAAAATTGAAGGAGAGATAAAAAGCTTCCAGGACAAACAAAAACTAAAGGAATTTGCAAACACGAAACCAGCCCTCCAAGAAATATTGAAAGGGGTCCTCTAAGCAAAGAGAGAGCCTAAAAGCAGCACAGATCAGAAAGGAACAGAGACAATATACAGTAACAGTCACCTTACAGGCAATACAATGGCACTAAATTCATACCTTTCAATAGTTACCCTGAATGTAAATGGGCTAAATGCCCCAATCAAAAGACACAGGCTATCAGATTGGATGAAAAAACAAGACCCATCAATATGCTGTCTGCAAGAGACTCATTTTAGACCCAAAGGCACCCCAACATTGAACGTGAGGGGGTGGAAAACCATTTACCATGCTAATGGACACCAAAAGAAAGCTGGGGTGGCAATCCTTATATCATACAAATTAGATTTTAAAACAAAGACTGTAATAAGAGATGAGGAAGGACACTATATCCTACTTAAAGGGTCTATCCAACAAGAAGATCTAACAATTGTAAATATCTATGCCCCGAACATGGGAGCAGCCAATTATATAAGGCAATTAATAACAAAAGCAAAGACACACATTGACAGCAATACAATAAGAGTGGGGGACTTTAACACCCCCCTGACTGAAATGGACAGATCATCTAAGCAAAAGATCAACAAGGAAATAAAGACTTTAAATGACACACTGGACCAAATGGACTTCACAGACATATTCAGAACATTCCATCCCAAAGCAATGGAATACACATTCTTCTCTAGTGCCCACGGAACATTCTCCAGAATAGATCACATCCTAGGTCACAAATCAGGTTTCAACCGGTACCAAAAGATTGGGATTATTCCCTGCATATTTTCAGACCACAATGCTTTGAAACTAGAACTCAATCACAAGAGGAAAGTCGGAAAGAACTCAAATGCATGGAGGCTAAAGAGCATCCTACTAAGGAATGAATGGGTCAACCAGGAAATTAAAGAAGAATTAAAAAAATTCATGGAAACCAATGAAAATGAAAACACAACTGTTCAAAATCTTTGGGATACGGCAAAGGCAGTCCTGAGAGGAAAGTATATAGCAATACAAGCCTTTCTCAAGAAACAAGAAAGGTCTCAAATACACAACCTAACCCTACACCTAAAGGAGCTGGAGAAAGAACAGCAAAGAAAGCCTAAACCCAGCAGAAGAAGAGAAATAATAAAGATCAGAGCAGAAATCAATAAAATAGAAACCAAAAGAACAGTAGAACAGATCAACGAAACTAGGAGCTGGTTCTTTGAAAGAATTAACAAGATTGATAAACCCCTGGCCAGACTTATCAAAAAGAAAAGAGAAAAGACCCAAATCAACAAACTCATGAATGAAAGAGGAGAGATCAAAACCAACACCAAAGAAATACAAACAATTATAAGAACATATTATGAGCAACTCTATGCCAGCAAATTAGATAACCTGGAAGAAATGGGTGCATTCCTAGAGATGTATCAACTACCAAAATTGAACCAGGAAGAAATAGAAAACCTGAACAGACCTATAACCACTAAGGAAATTGAAACAGTCATCAAAAATCTCCCAAGAAACAAAAGCCCAGGGCCAGATGGCTTCCCAGGGGAATTCTATCAGACATTTAAAGAAGAATTAATACCTATCCTCCTGAAACTGTTCCAAAAAACAGAAATAGAAGGAAAACTTCCAAACTCATTTTATGAGGCCACCATTACCTTGATCCCAAAACCAAAGACCACATCAAAAAGGAGAATTACAGACCAATATCCTTGATGAACATGGATGCAAAAATTCTCACCAAAATACTAGCCAAGAGGATCCAACAGTACATTAAAAGGATTATTCACCATGACCAAGTGGACTTATCCCTGGGCTTCAAGGCTGATTCAACATCCGCAGATCAATCAACGTGATACAATACATTAACAAAAGAATGAACAAGAATCATATGATCCTCTCAATAGATGCAGAAAAAGCATTTGACAAAGTACAGCATCCTTTCTTGATCAAAACTCTTCAGAGTATAGGGATAGAGGGTACATACCTCAATATGATAAAAGCCATCTATGAAAAACCTACAGCGAATATCATTCTCAATCGGGAAAAGCGGAGAGCTTTTCCCCTAAGGTCAGGAACGCGGCAGGGATGTCCACTATCACCACTGCTATTCAACATAGTATTAGAAGTCCTAGCCACAGCAATCAGACAACAAAAAGAAATCAAAGGCATCCAAATCGGCAAAGAGGAAGTCAAACTCTCACTCTTTGCAGATGATATGATACTGTATGTGGAAAATCCAAAAGACTCCACCCCAAAACTGCTAGAACTCATACAGGAATTCAGTAAAGTAGCAGGATATAAAATCAATGCACAGAAATCAGTGGCATTCCTATACACCAACAACAAGACAGAAGAGAGACAAATCAAGGAGTCTATCCCATTTACAATTGCACCCAAAACCATTAGATACCTAGGAATAAATCTAACCAAAGAGGCAAAGGATCTGTACTCAGAAAACTATAAAATACTCATGAAAGAAATTGAAGAAGACACAAAGAAATGGAAAAATGTTCCATGCTCATGGATTGGAAGAACAAACATTGTGAAGATGTCAATGCTACCTAGAGCAATCTACACATTCAATGCAATCCCCATCAAAATACCATCCACTTTTTTCAAAGAAATGGAACAAATAATCCTAAAATTTGTATGGAACCAGAAGAGACCCCGAATAGCCAGAGGAATCTTGAAAAAGAAAAGCAAAGCTGGCGGCATCACAAATCCGGACTTCCAGGTCTATTACAAAGCTGTCATCGTCAAGACAGTATGGTACTGGCACAAAAACAGACACATAGATCAATGGAACAGAATCGAGAGCCCAGAAATGGACCCTCAACTCTATGGTCAACTCATCTTTGACAAAGCAGGAAAGAATGTCCAATGGAAAAAAGACAGTCTCTTCAACAAATGCTGTTGGGAAAATTGGACAGCCACATGCAGAAAAATGAAACTGAACCATTTCCTTACACCACCCACAAAAATAGACTCCAAATGGTTGAAAGACCTAAACGTGAGACAGGAGTCCATTCAAATCCTAAAGGAGAACACAGACAGCAACCTCTTCAACCTCAGCCGCAGCAACTTCTTCCTAGAAACATCACCAAAAGCAAGGGAAGCAAGGGCAAAAATGAACTATTGGGATTTCATCAAGATAAAAAGCTTTTGCACAGCAAAAGAAACAGTCCACAAAACCAAAAGACAACCGACAGAATGGGAGAAGATATTTGCAAATGACATATCAGATAAAGGGCTAGTATCCAAAATCTATAAAGAACTTATCAAACTCAATACCCAAAGAACAAATAATCCAATCAAGAAATGGGCAGAAGACATGAATAGACATTTTTCCAAAGAAGACATCCAAATGGCCAACAGACACATGAAAAAGTGCTCAACATCATTCGGCATCAGGGAAATCCAAATCAAAACCTCCATGAGATACCACCT
>NW_027397069.1:71213790-71238418 GCF_003265705.2 Callorhinus ursinus
GCAAGCTGGTGCAGCCACTCTGGAAAACAGTATGGAGGTCCCTCAAACAGTTGAAAATAGAGCTACCATACGATCCAGCAATTGCACTACTGGGTATTTACCACAAAGATACAAATGTAGGGATCCGAAGGGGTACGTGCACCCCAATGTTTATAGCAGCAATGTCCACAATAGCCAAACTGTGGAAAGAGCCAAGATGTCCATCGACAGATGAATGGATAAAGAAGAAGTGGTATATATACACAATGGAATATTATGCAGCCATCAAAAGGAATGAGATCTTGCCATTTGCAACGACGTGGATGGAACTGGAGGGTGTTATGCTGAGTGAAACAAGTCAATCATAGAAAGACATGTATCATATGACCTCACTGATAATGAGGAATTCTTAATCTCAGGAAACAAACTGAGTGTTGCTGAGTGGTGGGGGGTGGGAGGGATGGGGTGGCTGGGTGATAGACATTGGGGAGGGTATGTGCTATGGTGAGCGCTGTGAATTGTGCAAGACTGTTGAATCACAGATCTGTACTTCTGAAACAAATAATGCAAGATATGTTAGGAAAAAAGAAAAAGAAGAAGATAGCAGGAGGGGAAGAATGAAGGGGAGTAAGTCGGAGGGGGAGACGAACCATGAGACACGATGGACTCTGAAAAACAAACTGAGGGTTCTAGAGGGGAGGGAGGGAGGGGGATGGGTTAGCCTGGTGATGGGTATTAAGGAGGGCACATTCTGCATGGAGCACTGGGTGTTATGCACAAACAACGAATCATGGAACACTACATCAAGAACTAATGATGTAATGTATGGTGATTAACATAACAATAAAAAATTAAAAAAAAAAAGAAGTGACATATGCAACTTCCAGATCACACTCTTAAAAGAAAAGAGGTGTCTTCTCCATGCTTTCCCTCTTCCCATGAGCTGGTATGCAAATATATTCCACTGTGCAGACAAGAACATTATTCTCCAAATAGCAGAACAACATATTAGGAGTCTGGGCCTCTGAGTCTGCTGAGCAGTCACATCAACCCTGGACTGCTGCTTGGACCATCATATGAAAGAGAAATAAACTATCTTTTTCAAGCCAATGCATTTTGCGGTCTCTTAATAAAGCAGCATTGCCTGTATCCAAAGTAATATGAGCCATACGAAGTAAAGAGATGACAGAACCCCCCACCTCATAGAACAGGGACACCAAACGTCTACACTAGGAGCCACCCTTTTCATCTAATGGACCAGAAGACAGTGATTATTTTAGGCTTTGCAGGCTGTATGGCCTCTGTCCCAGCTAGTTAACTCTGCCATTGCAGACCAGAAGCAGCCACAGACAATAAGTAAACAAATGGGTATGGCTGTGTTCCAATAAAATTACTTAAACAGTAAGTGGGCTTGATTTGGCCCACAGGCTATCGTTTGCCAACCCCTTGTCAACATATTATTAAATAAATAAATAAAGTGTCTAATAAAGAAAAGATTCCTGTTGTAGCCTTGGCTCTCTCAAGTGAAAGAAAATTCTACTGAGAATTCATTACTCAGAACAGACTCTCAGAAGCAACTATGGTTTCAAGTCACACTATATATGTGGTCTAAGAAAATCTTCAGAGTGAGATGTTATTTTGAAGTGGACCTGGGTCAGGGGCCTAACAAAAGCAAATGCAAATCCTCTGGAACACATCTTCAGCCTCAAAGAATTCCCAAAGATAAATTCCTATCAAGGATGAGCTCACACATAAAAATTATAAAACACACAAGGAGAAAGACAATCACTTTGAACAATTCAGCAGAAGAAAAAACAACAAAATCAGATTCTATTGACTTTAGATACCGGACTTATAAATGACAAACATAAAATGAGTATATTGAATAATGCATAAAGAAAACAAAGTGTAAGTAAGGATAAGAGATTATCAAAAAGTGACCAGGCATAGTATTTAAAGGACAAATGAGAACTTCCACAAAGGAAAAAAAATTGAAGTTTAAAATTAAGTGAATTTTCAATAAAATTACCAAAATGATTAAAATTTTTAAAAGATGGTCTAAACACATGAAAAAATGGTCAACATCACTGGGCATCAGGGAAATACAAATCAAAACCACAATGAGACACCACCTCACACCAGTCAGAATGGCTAAAATTAACAAGTCAGGAAATGACAGATGTTGGTGGGGATGTGGAGAAAGGGGAACCCTCCTACACTGTTGGTGGGAATGCAAGCTGGTGCAGCCACTCTGGAGAACAGTATGGAGGTTCCTCAAAAAGTTGAAAATAGAGCTACCCTATGACCCAGTAATTGCACTACTAGGTATTTGCCCCAAAGATACAAATGTAGTAATTTGAAGGGGCACTTGCACCTCAATGTTTATAGCAGCAATGTCCACAATAGCCAAACCATGGAAAGAGCCGAGATGTCCATCAACAGATGAATGGATAAAGAAGATGTGGTATATATATATAACAGAATATTACTCAGCGATCAAAAAAATTGAAATCTTGCCATTTGCAACGACATGGTTGGAACTGGAGGGTATTATGCTGAATGAAATAAATCAATCAGAGAAAGACAATCATTATATGATCTCACTCATATGTGGAATTTAAGAAACAAAACAGAGGATCATAGGGGAAGGTAGGGAAACCAAAACAAGAAGAAATCAGAGAGGGAGACAAACCCTAAGAGACTCTTAATCATAGGAAACAAACTGAGGGTTGCTGGAGGGGAGGGGGGCGGGGGGATGGGGTAACTGGGGGATGGACATTAAGGATTAAGGAGGGCATGTGATGTAATGAGCACTGGGTATCATGTAACACTGATGAATCACTGACCTTTACCTCTGAAACTAATAATACACTATGTTAATTAATTGAATTTAAATTTTAAAAATAATGAATAAATAAAATAAAAATTAAAAAATAAAAGTCTAAAATCACAAAGACAATGAGAATAGGAAAAAAGTTAATAGCAAAGGAATTTTAGGAACTGTAATGGAAAAGTAACTTAGCAGATCAAGAGGAAGGGGAGGGGCAGAGGGAGAGGGAGAATCTTAAGCAGGCTCTAAGCCCACCATGGAGGCCTGCTCCATCTCACAACCCTGAGATCATGACCTGAGCTGAAAGCAAGAGTTGGATGTTTAACTGACTGAGCCACCCAAGTGCCCCCAAGAAAGCTACTGATACTTCTGTAAGCAGGGGTGAAGATGGGACTGAAAACAGAATTGACTAAAAGCTTTAAGAGGTGAAAAACTGTCACTTCCAAATGGAGAAAAGGGAGACTGCTGCTTTTGTAACAAGGCTTATAGAAACAGTTGACTCTTTAAATTGTCATGTGATGTTGATAAAAAATAATTAAAAAATGAAAATAATTCTGCTATTTTCAAGAGTAAGAAATTCACTAATAATTCAGTTAGAGGGGCATAATATTGATAAACAAAAATATGTCTTTAAATGTTCATATATCATCAAAAATAGGGATGACTTTCAATGATACATTTTCAATCTTATTTATATACAAATGATTTTAATTGTATCTGTATACACACAGACACACAGATACACACACCTCACATACAATTACAGTTTTAGGGGGAAAAAAGTACAAATAAGGCCACATCCACATAGGCTCAACACTACCTACATAAGGATTCTAAAAGTGGTAGTTTTTAAAAACTTAACAGATTATTTCAAAAATAAGATAAAATCATTCCATCAAACAAGTGCTCAGTCAAGAAGGTCCAATTAAAAGACAGTTTATTCCAGTTTCCACAGTGGCACCTACAGTTCGCCAAGTAAGGTAAGAATAGAATTTGTCACTCATGTTGTTTATCTAAGAGTTGGTGTCAGTGAATCAAGTTATCATGTCTATCTAGGAGAAAAATTTTTAGAAAGAAAAAAAAGCAGGGGCGCCTGGGTGGCTCAGTCAGTTGGGTGTCTGCCTTCAGCTCAGGTCATGATCTCAGGGTCCTGGGATCGAGCCCCACATCGGGCTCCCTGCTCCGAGGGAAGCCTGCTTCTCCCTCTCCCACTTCCCCTGCTTGTGCTCCCTCTCTTGCTGTGTCTCTGTCAAATAAATAAATAAAATCTTAAATTAAAAAAAAAGCATTGGCCACAGAGATTTAACTTTTCTTCTGCCTTCTCAATATATAACAATATAGAAGGCATTAAATTTGGAAATGACACTGAGCTGAAAGTACTATCATTTAATAATGGGTTTCTAAAAGACTTCACTAGAACACTTGGGATACTGAAGTTTGAATCTCTAGCATCATCACTTAGGACTTGTATCACTTTGAGCAAATTACTTAGTTTCTTCTCTCATCTCTAAAAGAGAAAGGATATCACCTACCTTAATGTTACTGTAATGCTCAAAAACTTCATGACTGTCAACGCACTCTAGAAAGTGGTACACATGAAGTCTCCTTTGAGTTCTGCGATTCTCTAATTACAACCTGGCACCAGCCACCTCACTGAGTCTTCTAAAGACAACTTCATACAATTATGAAGTTGCAATGGTAAATAAATACAAGACCATAAATTGTATAACTTAAAATGTCTTAATTCTTTTTTTCTTCTCATTGACTTCTCACTCATTCCCAGAAATCATTAAAAAAGACATAAAAATTTAAAACTTCTCCACAGCAAAAACAAAAACAACCATAAATGGGTGAAAAGGTTAACTGTGAAACATTTGCAATACAGAAGAAATTATATAAAATATTAAGGACGCCTGGGTGGCTCAGTTTGTTAAGCGTCTGCCTTTGGCTCGGGTCATGATCCCAGGGTCCTGGGATCAAGTCCCCCATCAGGCTCCCTGCTCAGCGGGAAGCCTGCTTCTCCCTCTCCCTCTGCCTGCTGCTCCCTGATGCTTGTGCTCTCTCACACTCTGACAAATAAATAAATAAAATCTTTGAAAAAAAATTATATAAAATATTAAGAAAGTTTGAGAGCAACATGAAGGGGGGATGATGACATAATTTTCATTTAAAAAAGTCACACGGATCCAAGACTAAAGGTTTAAAATTGTTAGTTTTTCCAAACATCTTTACAAATAGAAAGTGAATACCTCCAAAGAGCTCTTACAAGTAATTTTTTAAAAGACAGCTAATACCACACAAAAATGTTCAAAGTCCCTCATAATTTAAGAAATTAATAAAACTGGATGCCATTTTCACCTATCCTACTAGAATTATTTTTAATAGCAAAAAAAAAAAAGAACACACAATCTAAATATTCACCAAAACGAACTAGTTATTAAACAACAGTGTGGGCATATATGCTATGCAGCTATGAAGAAAAATAGTAGGTATCAGAATGAAATGTAACTGAAACTTCCTCTGGAAAGTGGGGTATTAGTTGCCTTTTATCCCTTTGTTGTTCAAATGCAAAATTATCTTTATTAAATAAACATGTGGTTCTTTAAATTCAAATTATTAATACGTCATTAAAAATAAATGATATTCTGGGGCACCTGGGTAGCTCAGACCATTGTGTCCGACTCTTCGTTTCCGCTCAGGTCATGATCTCAGGGTTGTGAGATCGAGCCCTACCTCGGGCTCCACACCCAGCACGGAGTCTGTTCAAGATTCTTTCTCCCTCTTCCCCTCCCCTTGCTCTCGTGCACTCTTTCTCTCAAATAAATCAAATCTTAAAAATAAATCACTCATTGCTCAAAGCCACCTACTATTACAATTTTTTTGGAGTTTCCCCAAGTCAAATTAGTATCACCTCTGTGCTCTCAATAATTTTCTTTGTATCTTTATCCTATCACCTTAATAAGAAGCTCGTATTGTATTATACTTATTTACATATAGTAAGAGTTAAAATCCTAGACTCTAGAAAAACAGCCTGGGCTTACTGGCCCATCTACTTACTAGTGACCATTAAAGATTACTTAACTTCTCTGCACCTATTTTCTCATTTGTAAAAAAGAAATAATAGTATCCACCTCCTAGGACTGAGGAATAAATGAGTTCATATACAGAAAGCTCTTAAGAGTAGGCCCTTGCCTCCACTAAGCACCAGATGTTAGCTGAATCTGAGCACAGAAAATACCCTACTCAGATTTATTTTCCTCTAAACTCCGAGCAGTGACTTGCATACAGCAAATACTAACAAATGTATACTGAATTAAACTGACTTGCTACCAGAGGATTCAAAGAGATTGAGGATGACAAAAACAAGGTCTCTGAAAGTTAAATTTACAGCCCACTCTTGAGCACTGCAACCTTTGTGAGCCTGGTTTTTTTGTTGTGCTTCACTGGCAGATTAGGTAGAAGAGGAAAAGTGCATTAGATTGAGTAGGAAAAGGCAAAAAACAATTTGGACCATGACCAATTTTTCCAGTAATCCTTAATCTTTCCTCTATCTGCCATCTCTGAGCACCTGAGCTGCTTGCCCATTTCCATGGTCTCCTCAGGCCAGTTGAGGTTCATCTCTCTGTAAGGAGAGATCTAGTCTCACGCAGTCTGAGCATGTAGTGCTCTCTTGGGTTCCAGGAGTCAGGCAAACCTTCCTGGAAAGGCTTTCTTGCTAAACTTCTTACTGTCCTAAGAGTCAAATAGCCCAAACTGCTCCCCCTTACCATTTTGAAGGTGAGCAGAGCACCCCTCATGCTGGAATGACTGGCTTTTCTCTGAGCCTCTTCATAGGGAAGCAGTGGGAAAAGGTGGCTACGGGAGCGTGGCCCCTGCTTCTTCCTAACAACTCTTTACACCCTCGATATGACTATTTACCAAGTCCCATAGCCCCTTGTACTTACCTTGCCTTGATCTACAGTTTATTGTATACTTGGAATTTTCCCCATCTAAATCATGTAATGTCATTACCCTCAGTGCCTTTGAGAGTTTAGGCATGGAAATCAGTGTGCTATTCCTGTTACCACAGAAAACCCCAGCTCCATGATTTGACAACCATGTGACATCCAGTAAACTGCTTAAATTAAACCTCAGTTTCTTCATCTAGAAATTGGGAGTTTTTTGCTTTATAGGATAATATTGAGATTAAACAGTGTATAAAAGTTGTTGTGTTAACACACACACACATATATATAACAGTGTATAAAACTTAAGTGTATAAAAGTTGTTGAGTGTGCCGCCCAGAAGAGACTACACACTCAATAAATGGGAGATACCCATAAGGCAAAGGTGCCTTTGTGAATGAGATTTAAACTAGGCCCTGTGGCTCAGATTTTTCAGGACACTGACCCTATGTTACCAAGTCCCAAGGTTGCATCCCCTAAGTAATAACTTTGTGGTGTGACCTCCAAAAAATACAGTGCAGCCAGGTTTATACACAGTGAAACTGGAACAAGGCACAGAGGAAGGGGATGCCAAAGCAAATGTGATAAATCATTCAAAGCCAAATATTTCACACACAAAAATCCCATTACAATATTGCCAAAAGCACTATTCAAATTCCTTTGTTCCCAAAAAACACTATTTAAGATTATTTGGAAGACATTAACTTGGGTTTACCGTACCATCACAGAACAGTTAATCTGCCTCTGTTAATAATGCAAATGACCTTGTACCAACTGCAGGAAAAATCAGGATGCTGTTAGGAAAAACAATTAACCAAGTATCTAATAAACACTGTAAAACGTTGTTGAAAGAATAAGAGACCTAATAAATGCATGTATCATGCTATCCATATTAAGATGTCAACTCTCCCCAGATCAAAATGTATTTTATTTGTATAAACCCAATCAAAATCCCAATAAGATCTTTTAAAGAAAAATAATAGGTACTCGTTTATTTTAAAGAATAAGTGTCCTAAAATAGCCACCCCACACAAAAACAAAAACAAACAAACAAAAAAAAGGAGTAAGATAGGGCAGCTTCCCTGTCAGGTACCAAAATAAAGCACCCAGCTCTAGTGATTACCAGCAGTGAGGTACTGGTGCAGAGCAAGAGCAGTGATGCTTGCAAAGTATCAGGGGCTCAATTCTATTATTAATACAACTACCCATCTTTATCAACCACATTTTTCAGATGATAAAGCTTAAGGTCTAGAAAAGTGAATAACTTGCCCAAGATCAACAGGATCAAGGCAAGGGTCTGAACCCAGCTGACTCCAGGAGTCCAAACTACCTCACAAGAAAAATAATGTTCACTACCTACAGAGATCATTAAGAAAAAAAACCCTACTAAATAACCTGGTATAAAAATGGACAAAGGATATCAACATGCAATTACATTAACATGCAAATGGCTAAATATATATTAAAAAGCTCAACCTCACAAATATTATTAAGATTGATAATATCTAGGGTTACAGAGAATACTTGGAAATGGGTACTCATACATGCTGCATTAGTGTATTACTTATACAGCAATTTTGGAAGGCAATCTGGCATTAATAAATACAATTTGTATGCCTTTTCAGTAATTCCTCTTCAAACATCAGTCCCAAAGAAACATTAAACATAAGCACAGAGAGCCATGTACAGATATTCACTGCAGCTTTTTCTGCAAAACTGAAATACTGGAAAGAACTGAATTGCCCAACCACAGAGAATATGCTATGGGATGGTACATAAAAAGCAAATTACATGGACTGACATGGAAAACCATGGCGATCTATCATTAAAGGGGAAAAAAAGCAAATCATAGCGCATACAGATTTTTAACCCATTTGTTAGAAAAAAAAAGGCTCTAAGAGAGAATGATAAAATATAAGAAAACGAGAGAGAGAAAATAAAAGGGAAAAGGAAAAAATGAACATTTGTACACGTTATATGGGAAACAGCATTTTTTAAAGGGGTCCAAAAGGATAGACACCAAAGTATGAACAGTATATACTCAGGGGAAGAAAGTGGGATTAGGGCCTGGGAGTTGAAGGGGACTTTCATGTTCTACCCAATATTCTTCTATATAACTGTGTTTTCGTAATCTTGAGAGGACAAAAGCAAGTGACAAAGAACTTAATATCTTGTGTTCACTCTATAATTTTTTAAAGAAGCAATATATTTAACCTGGTAAAAAGAAAACACTAAAAACTGACCAAAGAGAATAAAAGAGCAATAAAGAGAAAATTACATTTTAAGAACAACTACTGACACCTATAAAGATTCAAAGCAACTGACACAATAAATTTTATTGTTTACATAATGATAGGCTCTGGACAGAGTGAAGACAACGGCAACAATGACAACACATTTAAACTCCTATCACAAATTGATCTGTTACAAATTTCCAGTGCTTCAACATATTAAAATGTAAAATATATAAAGAAAAAAATAAGAAATATAAATACTCAGATTTTTGCAGCACAATGCAATGTCCTTTTAAAAAAAAGGTTTGCTGTAATTGGGTATTTAATTCTGACAGTAATTCAAAACACAAAAATCCCATATTTTCCTACCCTTCCCCAAAATCTGGATCTGGGGATTGCAGTATTAGAGAAGTATGCAAAAATAAAAACAACTTCAGTGCTCAGAAACAAAGCATTTTCCTTATTTTAATGCATCAAGGCGCAAAAGTTTCAATTCCAAAAAGCCAATCATTGCTATATGCGGATAAATAAAACAGATTTAACAACACTTTAATAATCAAACCCAACTAACATTATACTAAAAATATATGTGTGTGTATTTATATATATATGCAATACCTATTTTAGAAAAAAAGGTGTCTTGGTGAAAATGATTCTGAAAATATTCACTTGATGCACATTATGTACAAAACCTTCTATATAAAAAATTAAACTATTTTCAATGAAATTCCATGTTCACATCCCATTTGAAAACTGTACTTGAAAGATAAGTAGGTCTACCTAATGGTTTCTGTCTGAAATCATGGCTAAGGCAGTTCTCTTTCCAAGGGCCCTCTTTTTCACCCACTCTATGTCACTAATACTAATATAGACAAATATTACACAGATGAAATCTGACATGCCTATGTGTTATTACCTGGAATTCTGTTCACTGTTAAAACTGGATAGTTTACAGTTGCTACAAAGAATACATTTTTTTCTTAAAATATATTGTTTCTCTATTCCAAATTAAGCACTTACTTAAGACATTAAGAGGCTGATAAACCACTCCATTTGGTGTCAATATCAATAGCCCTATAAGAAAGAACTCTGTATTGGAATAGCTAGAAAAGTTTCCACTAAAGTAATAGTGCATCCTTCACCTGCATAGAATCAATTTGGCTTAATAGCTCTTTGCCCCCAGACACCAGTCTGGAGTTCAAATATGCTCTTGAAGGTTCATCTCAGATATGAGAAAACATCTCATATAGGCAATATGAGGGTATATGGAATAATAAAAGCTGTGAAAGTCTGTTCAGTGATTCTTACAGCACTCCTCATTCAGAGTAGCTGTTAGAGGTTAAGGTGGAAACAAAAATGGAAAAGACTGGGGGGCAATGAAGCGGAGTTGGTCAAATATTTACACCAGTAATCATTTCACTAAATCTTTAAGCAAATAACTGCAATGACCTGGTACCTCTAAGCTCACCATTCTACAAGCACTGAGGATTTGAAGCTTAAAAGGTGAAAAATAGAATACCCTTAGAAAAGGGGAACAAGTCTGAGGCAAAAGTTGTAGGTCTGTAAATATATATTTTATATGAACACACAACTGTGTGTATTATTCTGCATATATTTACATAAGTATTCACAAGATGCCCTGCAGTGTAGTTCAAAAGGCCTTTATCAAGGAACAAACTGATTCTAGTATAGGACTCAGAGTTCATACCATCTGTATAAGAAACAAATGTGCATATATTCACTCATGTAAACCTTATCAACAAAAACATTGCTACAACACTAGGTTAAATAGGTTTTACTAATCAGTGATGTAAACAGAACATTTCTTACACTGACAATCAAAATAATGAAAAATACACAACTGGGTTTCAAATTCACAAGAAAAAAGATGTTTAGCATGGCAAACAAGAACAAAGTTCAGATTCCAGAGTAGGGAAAAATATCAAAACTTTATAAATCTCCTGGGATGCAATTTAATTACTGCATCGATTTTAGAAAAATAGACTCATAGAATGAATGATGCTGCTATGAATTCTCTCAACCACATCAACCCGTATGTTTATCTTTTTCCTCTTTTGTTTCCAGCTGGAGGTTTCTTCAACTGAAGGAGTTGTCCTCCTGTTCCAAAACCTGCAGAGGCAGGATTGGACACCCCAAATGTCAAACCAGCTGATGCCGTGATGCCAGGATTGCTGAAGTTAAACCCAGATGTACTTGAGCTGCCAAAGCCTTATGTTTAGGGAAGAAAATATTCATATCAGAAGTTAAATAACAAAAACAAATATAAAAAAATGGGGATGAGAGGTAAATTTCTAGCTAAAAGAATATATAATCTATAAAAATAACAAATATCTTAGAATCCTAACTTTGTAACATGGAATTTTACAGGAAAATAATTTAGCTAACAACTAAGAGGCACCTTTAAAGACAGAAATTTAGTGATCCAGGCCAAAAGAGAAACCTCAGCACAAATAACTGAACTCTACAGAAAACTTCAAGTTGTCATATACTTTCCTGTTAATTAAATATGCCATGGTGCCTTCCTCCTCAGCCCCTCTAGAAACATATTCTCAACAAGTAGAAGAGAGACTTTACAACCTTTGGACCCATTCCTGTAATCCTAAGTCCTTCAAGAAGGCCTTAACCCACGATTTTCAGGGCAATGAACACACCAAAGAGTAGTACCAATTGTTCTGATTTTATAAGAACCCTTGCAAAATGAAGATCAAGAACTATCACTGCCTACTTAACTAGGAGTACCATATTTAGATTATAATTCTCAAACCACTGAATTCTACTGTAATTTTACTCTTTTGGAACTGCTGATTTTAAATACCACTTAATATTAAATGGAATTTCCTTAAAATTCCCTCAATTTAAACATAATTTAATAAGTATTATGTCATTATTTCAGACATGCTATTTATCCCTAAGCACTGCATGTTAAAACAAGCCAGTATTTATGAACATAGAGAAAATGGAGAAGAAATCTGGAATTTTCTACTCAAAGAGTCAAAAGATTATATACCTATTTCAAATGAACAAAGAATCCAATTAATCATCATCTCTAAGCCTGGTGTTCTTAAAACCAAAGGGACTGATAACTAAAGAACATCTCTTTGGGAGAAAAATTATTCTCCTAAATAAATAATGATAAAAACTGGGTTAAAACCTTTATAATGATGGGTTATTTTTATAATAATGAAGAGACTCGTTTAACCATGAAACTAGTCTTTGGGTTTAAAAGACTCTCTACTTAGTTAAAAGAGGACATAGTTACTTATTATATCAAACTAGTAAGTCTTGTTAGAAATATTTCACAAACCTTTTAGTTTATAAGAGAGATAAAACTACATGATTTGTTAGGCTTGCATGCTTCATTCAGGGGGTAGAAACTGAATCAGGGATCATTTTTGGATACTGGAAATAACAATACTTATACTTTTAAATTAAATAATTTGCATCTTTAAATTTGCCTGAAATTCAGGCCAAAAACACACAAACCTGCACTAAGACTTCCTGAGGGTTTATTTGTTGTTCCAAATCCAAATGTGGAGGCCCCTGTGGTGCTGCATCCAAAACCAGAGCTAGTTCCAAATCCTAGTGGAAGGGTGATAGAGAAATATACAATGGTATGTAAAACATAGGTTAAAGGATACTGACAAGTAAAACCTAAAATTATCAAAGGTCTAATAAATACAGTGCTATTACAGAAACCTGCGATTTACTCTTTTGCATAAGGCTTTTTGGAAGAATCAGGTTAAATCTGAGATAAACATTTTTTTATGTACTTAGACTAAATTTATGACCCATCAGTAATTTTTAAAGAACAAAGCTATAAAGAACAAGATCATATCAGTATTTTCTCTCCCAAATGGACTAGAAATGTTAATGACCATTCAAATATGATGTCAAACAGATATAAACATATCTACTTAGGGATATTTCATTAAAAAAAAAAAAGACTGACTAAATTCATAAATAAGCATGACATGCACAACAATTTAAATGCCAAGTACCATAAGGTAACTTTACTCTGCTTTTTACCAAAACGTTTTCACCTACAAACTTTTACCATTGAAAACTTGCATAATTACAACTTAGTCAATCACGTTAAATCTACTCAGTAACGGTAGGCTCCTGTCACATACCAGCCGATGTTAACAATTGAGAAATTTAGAGCGGGAGCATCATGGTTTTTCTTTTAGTAATACTATTCACAATTTAAATAAAGAAATATTTTTCATTACATAAAGTTGAAGAGGTGATTCTGCTAAGTAAAGACTGTTCCCATTCTCTTAAAAGTCAAGTGCTTTAAAAATAAAATTCAAATTCTTAGGCTACTCTGCAACAGCTTATCTAAAATACTGAGTTTGACAGTATTATGGCCTATAACGCTAAGAAATATGATAGCAAACTGGATTATAGATCATAGGACATATGCTGTCTGCCAAAATTCTACTAATTCCAATAGAGTCTACTATATTAAGTAACCTTGACTGCTCACTGGCTTCCCTCTTATGATGATGTATTTTAGTGGAAATAAGGGAACCTTATTCATATATGACAATACACTTGTTACAATACACTCTACTTTCAAATACCCATACCAGGGAATTGTGAATATGTTTGTATTTAGCATGACGTCTTGTAGAAGACTTACCTTACTAGTTAGAATTAACTTATAAAACTATTAATTGCTACATATACAAGTATGCATAAAGGCAAATATGCCAAAAACGCTCAGGAAAAGACAGAAGCCAAGCTGTTCAATTATAAAAAAATTATTTCCCCATTTAAAGTGTCATTTACAGAAGAAGAAGATAATGATTAGTAGGATGTATGTCCAGAAGTAGTTTGGACTCCAAACCAATGTTATTAAGACTACTGACTTTTTAAAGTTAATTAAATTTATTAAAACTAAGTAATTTTCAAGTTCACATTTTAGCATATTGCTTTGAAAATATGAAAATCCCTACCAATTAATTTTACTACTCTTTTGTACTTAATATTCACCAAAGATGAAATGATTTTTTTAAGTTCTAAATCTAATACCTTCTTAGAAAGCACTAATTATGTTTGGAGAACTGTTTTTGTCAGATGGAACCTTCACTTCCAAAACAGCAGACCCTCTTAGAAATTTTTTACAGGCTACTATCAATTCAAATGTATAATAGTCCATTGCAATATTAGAAAAGTGAAAGTGTACCTCCAAGGTTTGAAGAACCTAAGCCACTTGATTGCAAGCCAGTGCCAATACCTGAGCCGAATGGCGTTCCAAAACTAACTCCCAGAGATGGCTGTGGCCCTGGTATAACAAAACAAAACAAAAACAGAAACAAAACAAAACAAAACAAAAAATGGGGGGGGAAAAAAAACAAATTTGCCTTACTCTTTCAAGATTAAAGTTTCTTTATGAAATTATTTTTTAAATAGACAGTGATTAATTTTGACAAATGCTATTTGCTAAAACTCAATTTTCAGGATGTCTCCCCAGCCTTATTTATCTATCCTAACTGATTTACCTATCCAAAACAAAATTGTTTTTAAGTGACTTGTTTGTGCCATACAATTAAGAGGCTTACCACACTGAACGATGAATGTTAATTTACCCTACTAAATAATTTGAAATCTTTAATGTATTGTAAATTATAATTCTTTTAGTTTTACTTCTAGAGTTTTACTTCTAGAATGGTTTTAGATCTCCCCACTTGTTTTCTGATGAAATTACTTGGTGTAATCAGTAAAGGTTTTTATTTTCTTTTCTTTTTAAAACAAGCTCCTTATCGTTAGAGTCAAGTCTCAACTGATCAAAGAGACTGACACTAACGTGGCAAAACTATCATGTTACTTCATAAGAGTAAGTACCAAAAAACTAGGCATCACTTTTTATATGAAATATAAATAATATATACAATAAATAGATAAAAAACAAGACAATGTTTAATTTTATTAAATTTATTGTTCATTTTAAAGCAAATCAATTACACAGTAACATGACAATTCCAACTTGTTCACAAAAAGTGATAACTGAGTTCTATTATTAAGCTCTGCTACATTACACCACTTATCACCTGATTAAATAAGATAGATAATGAACATTTACAAAGGCACCGCTGTGTACCTTGACAGATTCAATACATTCAAGATTTCAATTCAGAAGTTTCTTTCCAACATTTTGGAAAATGTACTCAGATGCAGAACAATTAATTAGTCATCCTTTTCCCGTCTGTCGCTTTAAAGATTTTGGCTGAGTTTGTTTGGCAAGAATAGCATCAAACTTACTAGCCTCTCTTTTTAACTACTTTTTTTCTTTAACTAAGCAGAATACAAAAATCTAAAAATCTCTCATTTGATAAATAATTTATGAAAATTATTCAATAAATTTCATAGTACAATCTTCAGTCTTGTCTTTTTCAAGCACAGTGATCAGTGCATCTCAAAGTTGAGGGAACTGCCAAAGTAATATACAGTTTGAAATTTAAACTTTTCAAAAAAATCAAAGCCTTCAAGTTGTTCAATGAAGAATGAGGTTTGTATATTCAAAAGGTAGTGTAAAATTATAAAGCATTAAAAAAAAAAAGAGGAAACTGCATTTTGCTACACTGGGACAGAAACTGGACTTTTCAAATAGCTTCTACCCAGAAAATAAAGAATAACAACTAATAGCAGCCAGAGTTCTTACACTATTATTAAAAAATAAATTAAAAAAGGATTTAAATTTTTACATCCAGTTTGAGATCAATTTGAGAATAAAATACCTGCCTAGCAGCTCTTTTGTAAAATGTTACTATAGGAAAAAGAAACTAAGCATATTACTCTCTTATTTCTAACAAAAATAATACGTAGAAAACACACGTCCAGTTTCTTGAACACTGAGAGACTTAAGTGTCACATGTTGATAGGAGGCACTGCTGGTGGAAGACCCTAAAGAATAATGCACACCACAGCCCTCAACCCTACAAGTCATTAAAGAGTTACTCAAATAACATGCTTTTTGTTGTGTGTGGGTCTGTTTTTAAGAGTAACCCTAATCAATATTCAGGATATAGGTAATCAAGAACTCTGACAATGACAAGACTTTCCATTGCACAACAGGTACATGATACTTTGAGTTTTGTACCTTCACACAAATTCTGAAGGCAACATCATTTATAAAACTAGTAGGCAAATGTATAACATTTTTTAATATTAAAAACTCATGATAAATATCTCCCATGCCAAAGTATTAGCATATATTACACTCTGGCCACCATATAAATTAGTTTCACTATTAGAAAGCAGAATCTAAATCCTTCAGGCAAAAGTCACGTAAACAATTCAAGAAATCTGTTTCAAAATCTGAATAGTCAGTCATTCAATGAGAGGCTTAGTTCCATAAATAAAACCAAGTTAGTAGTAATATATCCCAATAATTGCCCAAAGTGAAATCTTCATGTAGAGTAACATTTTACAAAAGTTACCGTATAATATATTCACACACAACAAAATCAAGTTTAGCACTGTAATTCATATTTTCCAGAATAAATTCTACTTTCTTAAAAGTAAAACTGCATTCACAGGAAAAGGACTAAAGTGCTAAAATTTTTTAATAACTTTCAATAATACTCAAAATACCTAATGTAATTAGTATGATTATTCCTAAGTCATATTTTAAAAATAATTTTTCTTAGAAACAAAAAAATGCCTTTTCCCCAATTTGAAAAATTTTACTTACTGATTTAATGGGGAATGTTCCTTTGGTTGTTAAATACAACAAAACCACAAAACTACAAGAAACTAAAATGAAATACTTAAAGTCTCCTATTTAACACTACATCTTAAATGTCCAAACCTACACTAAAAGCTAGAAATTAGGAATTCCTAACAAAATGTCTCAGCTCTCCTTAAAAATAGCAGCTAAGTCACATGAAAATAGTCTTATTATGTAAACATCAAGAACTTTTAAAAGTGTCAAAACACAATAGCAAAACTTAATCCCAATACATTAGCTTAAAACAATCTATCCTAAGTTAAAATTATACTGATAACCCTAATGTAAATGTCTTAAGCTTTTTAAGAGGCTTCAAAAGCACTGATGGACAAGTGTACTCAAGATCTACTAATATGTCATTTACCCATGTATTGATGCTTATTTCACATATAATTAGCCTGCTGGTTTTTCATCAATTCTCTTCAGCCTTCAGAAGCAATAACCATAAATCATGCAGGCCTAATCTCTATTATATTTTTTCATTAAAAAACACCAAAGAAAAGTTAAGAAGTCACTTAAATCCATACCTCCACCTCCAAGAAAGACTACGTAGAAACCACCTTCAGAAGGTAGAAGCCTAAGAAGCTATCTGCACTTTTTACATTAATGAAGAACCCATATGCAACCAAAAGCAAAACCCCTGACAACTCAGATCTTGCACAGATCAACAGTGATGTATAAAAACAGCACACCAGCTTTACCTAACCGAATCTAGATGGTCTTTAAAATTTGTTATTGGCACTTAAAAAAAAAAAAAGAAAAAGATGTCCTCAAAGTCACAAGACAAAGAATAAGTCACTAAGTACAAAGCACAATGCAAGAATTTCTCAACAGGCTGTAACTCATGAAAGCAGTACGTATCTAAGAGACCTCATCCATCTCCCTGTAGTGGTGACATGACCAGAATAACTAACATTCTAAGATGCATAAAGGAATGCACTATGGAGCTGGGGAGGCCTTCAAAGAAACAAAAGGAAAAAGAGAAGACATAATGCAAAATTGTTATTACTACTGTTTAGCTTCTCAGTTCTAAAAATCCACACAACTCAAAATGAAAACAATGTAAGACTGTTTAAGGTTGATAAATTACAATCCTGCCAGCCGATGTGGAAGCCCTTATGTGGGTTTCAGAACTGCAGGGAACACAGAAAGCAGTCAAGTTTCCCTGAAGCGTGGCAAAAGTCACAATAAAATTAAATGAGCAAAGGCTCCTCAAGATGATTACTCTAAATCAAGCTAACACTCTCCATGACGGAGAGCAAACACCATACTCAACTCGTATTGTTTACCTTTGTATCCTCGGAGCCTAGCACGTAATAGGCACTCAAATGTACAGAACGAACATATATCTTCATAAGTCCATGAGCCCAAAATGCATGACCTCTCAAGACTGTCTACATAAGAGAACTAAAAACAACAACGCTGACAAGTGGTTTTGCTTCAAATTTAGTTGTATACCACAGAATATAATTTATACCATGACATTTTAAGTAACTGACCTTTCTCAAGTTGTATTTATTAAAATGGAAATCCCTTATATTTTAAAGAATACTTAACCCAAACCCATGCTTATCTGATCTATTGTAGGATTAATATTGGAGCTAAAAAGTAAATTGGTATTACGTTGGTTTGATTAGCTGGTTAAATAATCAGGAGAACTGATAATCACTAATTATGGGACTGATTCCTATACCGACTTGATAGGAATCAGCCACATAATGACTTTTTTCCCTCCATAACTTGAGAATGGAATTCTACACTCCAGCCAGCTAGAGAACTACTACAGAGTGCTACTGTGAGCCACTATTCACATGGGTCCAGCCATGGAATGTGGACGATTTGGCATAAACCAATCATCAGCCATTCACTGATGGTAAGTCAATTCTGTCATCTCCAAATGTGAAGAAAATTTTTAAACTGCCAGTACTGAAAACCAGAGAATGCTTCCCTAGTAGAGGCAGCCTGAATGCAATCTAGATATGCCTGTGTTTTACTCTTTTTGTACTATAATTTAATACTGGACTATATGGAACTCTCAGAAAGACACATGCTATAGGAATAAGCATTACTCAAAAATTTATGAATGAGTAAAGTAAAAAATCAATATCCATTAAAACTATATTTTCTACGTCATACTTCAAGCCTGACAAAAAAAGAGACTGCAGAAATAAAGACAATTTCCAAAAGACACAGGACCAAACTCCATACTGCAGAACTAGACTACAAAAATGTTTCTCTTGTTAGAAGTGGAATTAAACCAAGGACTAAAATTATCTGCTTTCCAGTATCTCACCAATTATTTTCATCATCTGCCCAGCTTCCCAGTTCATACTTCTTAATGTGCAATCCAGAACATCTCAAAACATCTTTTTCCTGCTCTTGCTACTGTTCTGTTCATTCTGAAAAGGTACAAATAATTCTAGCATGTACTTTCTTCCAAATTTGGTTAAGACTGTTTCCAGTCATTATGCATAAAAACAACCAAGTGATCTTCAACACACCTTTAGTCATAACAATGTACTTCATCCTAAATGTGGGTACTCTGTAATCACTATGTATGAAGAAACGAGAATGCACCATCTATCAGTATCATATATGAAAAATGCAATGTATGGCTGGATTATCTCTGACTTTAAAACAATAAATGATACAATCACGATTTTAGAATCTAATATTCTTAAATGTAATTCGGTAGTGAAACACCATGTTCTAAAGGGCATTTATAGCAATACAGCAAGTAACATTAAGTAATTCACAATATTCAATATCCAATTGATGTATAATTATTGCTAAGACTACCCTGCATTTTTTTTATCAGGTATGTTTATAATTGTGTCCATCACAATTTTTAGATTGTATTGGAACAGCTACTCATATAAATTTCTTCAGTGCTAACACAAAAGGAAGACTTAGAAAAATGCACATCAATGTTCTGCATTTGAACAGTAAGAAGCTATAACTTGAATGCATTCAGACCTGTAGCAGGCTGTTGCTGCTGTGTAAGTGTTGCAGCCATGGCAACGGCTGCTGCATTTGGCATGCTGCTGAAAGGGGTGGGTCCAGTAGTAACTCTGGGTGCATTCTGCCACTTCTTGGCTTCTGCTCGCCTGGCTTCAAACACATCTACAGCATCTCCCAAGAACATTTTCCTATAGCCAAGGTACTGTTCTTTTAGCACCTAAACAAAAGAAAAAAGAGACAGTTAATTAAGTTCTTTGTTGCCTTTGGAAATATATGAATAATCTAACTAGGAAATAAGTAAGCAGACAGAGGAAAGACACTGCCAATATTACACACTCGCCCTAAAGTGCAAATCAAAAGGAGGCATGGTGTGGTTTTCTTCCCTATTTTTGTCATATCTTTATAATAAACTGCCTAAAATATTCTGGCTCCATGACGCCCTCTTTAAAATGAGTTACCAAAGCTTTTAAACAAGCCAAGTATTATCTAAAATTTCATTTTCAATATTCCAGTTTTTCACGTTTCCCCCTCCAACACCCAACCTTTTGATAGCTTTTACATTCAAAAGGCTAAAAACTAGTAAATGCCTTCTTTAAAAGGCCTGGGTGACACGGGTTAAAATAAGAGGTTACCTTAGCAGAGAGAGCTTGGAGGGTATAAAGAGAACTTTTACTTTATCAATATTATTTGACTATTTTACAATGAGAATGACTTATGTTGAGCTTGTGTCACCAAACCAGGGGGGTGGGGACAGTGAGCTTATAATTTCAGATTAAGAAAGGTAAATTACCAAATTCATAAAGTGGACTGGTTCAAGCAGTGCAACATCTGCCCTGATTAAGGCCATTAATGGGAGCAATCCTACTTCACATCAGAATTACTAAATACTTTCATTAAAGGTTTAATCTAACTTGGATCAGTTTCAAACAACTTTTTGAAGAGATGTCGAATTTTCAGATTTCCTACCATTCTCAGCAGAAATTAGTAAGTATTAGTCTTTTTGGTCTTAACAGGTAGAGCATTTAGAAATCTATTATTTACAGTATTTAAAAGTTATCATCCCCTTTTGTGTGGATATCAGTATTTGATGTTCCAGTTCCAAACTTTCCTACCTCTATAATGTATTGAAGCAGGCCTGCCAAAAACTGAAAACTGCGGGAAATCCAGTCAGAAGTAGGGTATGTGATATCAGAAGAATGAATTTTATTAAAATTGATCTCCCCCTATTCCGTCCTCCCTTTTCTCTGTGCAACTGTGCAATTATATGCCCATACCCATGCAATGTTTAGCATCGATGGCCCATAAATTTTAGTTCTACTTCAGGTACTAGAAAATAATGACCTGCCTTAGAGACTGGAAAAACAACTGGTTTAAGGAAAGGGGAAAAAAAAAAAAAAAAAACCTGACCTCAGCCATGATTTATATAATTACTGATACAATGTCCAATTTTGTTAATGTCCATGAAGACTGGCTGGCTCAGGTAGTTTAAGCCTGTTTCAGCAGATTATCTCATGAAAAACAATACACAAGAAACAAAAATAAAAAACACTTCTTGTGAGATTTCTGTAAGTAAGTAAATCTCAAAATTATAGTTTGCTCACTAAAAGCAGCTGAAAATAAATGGCAACACAGCGCATCTGCTCACAGATCATCCTTTGGTTCTTAGGAATGTGCATTACAAAAAAAAAGAGTAGGTCAAATTGTCATGTCAAGTTTATCCAAAATGATCAGAGGTGATTTTGTGTGAATCTGTCTCACTGTTTTATGGTCATGTTACTGAAAAGGGTAGTTTTCAAACCAGAGAGGAGAAAATGCCATTGAAAAAGCATGTATACTTACAAATAACATGTCTGGAATTTGCTTTAAAATATTCCAGGGGGGAAAAGCATCTCTGTGTGGAAAATTGATAAAGCAAGACCAACAGAATCTTGATAATGGTTGAAGCTGAGTGGTGAGTAGCTGGGCATTCATTACAATAGTGCCCTACTTTCTGTGTGTGTGTATATTAGAAAACTTTCACAATAAAAATTAAGAAAAAAAAAATCTGTACAACACAGACTTCAAAGTATCAACAGGGAATCATCTTTAGCCCTTTAAAAAGCTAAAGTAATATTTATTACAGACCTATAAATTTCAAGAAAATTCGATAAAAATTCCTTCTTTAAAACTAAATTATCTAAGCGCCATTTTTCATGTGGGCGGAAGAAGTTGCTGTTTAGTTTTCGTTTCCTCGTGGGATGCCGTAGAAATGTCTTCTGTGCTGCTTCAGAGCTGGAGTTGAGGACGAGGAATATTGCTATATAAACCACAAGCTACTGCAAATAATGCTGCTTGCTATTAACATGGCTGTACAAATATCTCCTTGAGACCCTGCTTTCAACTCTCCTGGGTATATACCAGAAGTGGAATTGCTGGATCCTATGAGACTGGACAAAGACTCAGAGGAGTCTCCTGATCCCAGGACCCAACCGTGAAGCAGAGGTTCTCTGATTTCATTGCATAATGGCAAAGACACAGTTTTACAGGTTGAAACTAAATCACTGGGATAGAGATAGCTTGCAAAATTGCAGGGAGGGAAAGTTGCAGGGAAGGGAAGGAGACCCTGGAGAGAACGGGGACAGATGGGGGAGCTGAAGTAGAGGACAAGACGAGGGGGGTTCCAAACTATGGCAGGGGCGCCAGAATGGGGGAAAGCAGGAGGAGAATATAAACCCCAAGTATTACACAGTTTTATGAACAATGTACTGATGTGTACTGTTTCTAGCCCTCTCATCAACTTAATTCAAAGCAAAGGTCTCAAGGATGGAATTTTGGAATTATAGAACTGTGCCCAGTAAACAAGAAGTCAAAATCCATGGTTTTTCTCATTACATAAAATTGTCATATTAAAGTTACAAATGTTATCTCCAAAAAAAAAAAAAAACAACTAAATTATCTAAAAAATTTGGTTTGGAATTTTAAATATACTAAAGCAAAGGTCCAAAGTATGCTCATTTCAAACATGGTATAATTTAAATGGTTAACTTTTTAAAAAATCTATTACCATGTACCAGATTAAAATAAAAATGAAAATAATGGTAATCTCAAACTGTATTCTACACAGTTACTAATTTATTTAGACTCAGGTTTGGATACTTTGAATTTTAAAGGTTTTTCTGACTATATAACTCCAAGGAAGAATTTAATTATACTTGCCTAACTAGTTGGAAAAAGTATACTTACATTTAACATTTCACTTAAATTTTAAAAACTAATATTACACAAGGTATAAAATGTTCAGTGACATATTATTTTATTTATATTATTTAATAAACACAAATAGTTCCCTGTATTTAGAAGGGAAAAATGTAAGCATTTGATGACCAATAAGTATTTAAAAAATATGAAAAATTAAAGCAGTGCAAAATGATTTTGCTACTAAGAATGTTTATTTTCTGTAGTACTGCTTATAGCAGTAGAGATGGAAACAACCTGCATGTCGAACAAGAGAGGCCTAAGGAAACTATGCATGTATATACAATGAAATCCTACATAACTACTAAAAATGATGCTGAAGAAATATACATATTAACACAGAAAGTTGTTTACAATATGCTACTGAAAAAAGTTAAAACAGCTGATTGCATAGAATACTCGGATCTTTTTGGAAAAAAAAATAGATCACTAGTGAACTGGTAATGAAAACTTACCTTTACATTTTCATGAATAGACTGAAGTTGTGCAGCTAAAGCTACAAATGTTTGATAAATTTTCTGCATAGCCATTGACAAATCTATAAAAGAAAATTATATTATCACACAAATATCTATATAACACAATCGGTATTTTTCTATTACTTGAGTCCAATTTTTGGTACAGTTTAAAGCATAGGAGGAAAAAACTACATGAATATTTGCATGAATAATGAATGAGAAGACAGCACAGTGAGCACACTAAGAGCAGGGTGTCTGCATTAGTCATCAGGGGGAAGGGAGGAAGCCCTGAGACTTCTGTCCTGGTTGGCATAGTAGGAATTCATAATAAAGCACTTTCTACTTACAGAGAATAAATATCTAATCAAGGCCTTAAGGAAATTTTCTTATAGCAGCTTAAGACAACTACTAGTAGTTATTTAGAATATCTATTATGTAATAACACCTTAACCTTTCTCACCAAAACATAGTGCTATCAAAAAAAAAAAAAAAAATCACCGCAGAAAATATGTTACCTTGAGGGGTTATATGTGAGTTATTTGCTTGAGTGGCAAGATGGTTTTCTAGTTCTTCGATCTGCTGTCTGTACTGCTGAAGCTGTACCTCAAACTGCTGAACCAAGATTCTGAAGTAGCTACACAAAAACATTTACAAAGTCAGATCAAAGTTTTAAAAATATTCTTTTCCTTACATTCAAAATACCAAATAAATAAATATATGTCCCCATTTAAGTAGGCCTTTAATTTAGTCTGATGACCTAATGACATAGCACAGATATTATTGAAAGAAAAACTAAATAAGTTATCAAGGTATCAAAAATAGATGCACATCCTTACTCTAATCATGAAAAATCCCAATTAAGGGATAATCTACAAAATAGCTTTATACTCTTCAAAAGAATCAGGGTCATGAAACACAAATAAAGACTGAATGGGAGAGAAATAACAACTAAATGCAAAGTGAATAGGATCCTAGAATCGGAAAAGTACACTAGTACAAAACAGATCAGATCCTGGAAAATAAAAAGCACTTTAGTGGCAAAGTCAATAAAATTCAAGTAAGTTCTGTAGCTTGGTTAGTATCATATCTATGTTAAGGGAAGCAGGGTAAGGGATATAAGGAAATTCTCTATACTACCATTTTTCAAATTTTCTTAAGGTCTAAAATAAGTTCAATGTAAAAAGTTTGTTTTTTTTTTAAAGTGCAATTGTCAATCAGGTTTTACAAGCAAGTAC
>NW_027397069.1:71238428-71370327 GCF_003265705.2 Callorhinus ursinus
TCAATCAGGTTTTACAAGCAAGTACTTAGGGTTCTTATATTTATAATCTAAAAACACTATAGTGTTTACAGAAAAAACATGTAATACTACTACTATTCTGATAAATTTAACTAGAGAATGCCAGAAAGATAAAAGGGACCTTGAATAGCATGCAAAGCATGCTGAATGTTATTCTGTAAGAAATGGAGAACTATGAAAGCTTTTTGCAGTGGAAAATGATACAATGCACCCATTTTAAAACCAGCTCTGATGGCAGCATGGAGAACAAGACAGAGGGATAAAATACTAGAGGAAGTCCAGTGAGGAAGCACAGACCATGCTAATCTGAGTAAGATAAGAGGAGCATCACTGTCTTTGTTAATTTTCTGATTTTGATCATTGAACTGTGGTTATGTAACAGAATATTACATTTAAAGAATACACACTGAAGTACTTTAGCATAAAGGACATCACGTCGCAAATAACTCAAAACTGTTCAGGGGGGAAAATATGTATATACATATAGAGAGCAGGGAACAAAACAAATATAGTAAAAATATTAACATGTAAGGAAACTAGATAAAAGATATATGGGAATTCTTTGTTTTATTCTTGAAACTTCCCTATAAGCCTGAAATTATATCATAATAAAAAGTTAAAAGAAAAAAGAAAGTGAGGGACCAGGAATCAGACGGACCTATACCACTCACAAGCTCAGGGCTTCACCTCTTCATGCCTCAGGTTCCTCATCTCTAAGAATGGAATAGTAACAGCTGTAAAGGTTTTGTGGAAAATGAGATAAAGTATGTAAAGTGCTAAGCACACCGCTTGGCATATGGTAAGCATGTGATAAATATTAGCCATTATTCTATCTAGCAACACAAAAGGATATAAAGAAAAGAAACAAGACAGAGATCACATGGCAAGTACACAAATACACAACCTACATGATGAGACTGCAGGTGGATTTTTTAAATTTTAACTTATCTACATCTTCTAATTGCTCTTCCTGAAAACTTATTACCTATATGAATAAAACTATGCAAGTAAGTAAAAGGGTTAAACTATTTCTAGAATGCCCTGTTTAAGGAAGGGATGATCATAAACTTATTTTTAAATTAAAAAGTCCTTATTGGTAAAAACATAAGTTTCTACTATCTGCAAAATTTAATATAGTGGAATAGGCCCTGTACGTAACAGGCAAAATAAACTATAATTGCATAATAGTGGTTAAAAGCTCAGATCTTAGCTGTCACTTACCCTCCAATAAAATGAAGGTAAGAACTGCCTTCTTAGGGTTATTATGAGAATTAAATGGAGAAATACATGTTAAGTGCTTATTAACCCAGGTTTGCTACAGAGTAAACTAAAAATTCTTAGCCTGTGTATTGTACTGTTTTGCTTTCTTAAAGTGAGAAAATCTAGTAACTTACTCAGCAGGAGCTGTGTTTTCATGTTGGAGTCCAGGTGGTGTTTTCTGGGTTCTTAAAGCTATTTCAGCATTCTTTAACTCCTAATAGATCAATAGATCAGAGGATTAAAAAAAAAAAAAAAAAAAAAAGACCAGTTAAAAATACCAATCTTCTCTGGACTGAAACTTCAAACAATGCCACTCTTATGCTATGAGAACATGCTATGTTTAACCTGCTTTACAAGTTGCTAAAACCTCTTCCCAAAGAAGACAAAGTACATCTTTAAAAAACTTTATGATAAATTTATAATGAGCTGCTGATCTATTTTAAGAACTAGGGGGACTCAGGGCGCTTGGGTGGCTCAGTCGGTTACGCGGCTGCCTTTGGCTCAGGTCATGATCCCAGGGTTCTGGAATGGAGCCTTACCACAGGCTCCTTGCTCAGCAGGGAGCCTCCTTCTCTCTTGGCCTGCCACTCCCCCTGCTTGTGCTCTCTCTCTCTGACAAATAAATAAAATCTTAAAAAAAAAGAAGAAAAAGAACTATGGACTTCTGCAAAATTCATGAAGTTAATTCATCTACAGCAAAAGACTCTGCTATTATTTAAAAATCTTTAATATACAAATATAGAAAATGCTGTTTTAAAAAAGCAAGGTAGTAGCAGTAATAACGCTGAGGCTGATGCAGCAGCAGTTAACATTCTGGCAACTTACTAAGTACCAAGCACTATGCTAAAGGCCTTATGTGTATATGGTCCATCCTCAATAACAACCTTATAATGTATGTGACATCTCCCTTTATACCAATGAAGAGGGGAACTTACAAGGACATGAGGTAACTTGTCCAGACCCATGTAGCTGGAATACCTGACAACTGCATCAAAGCAGCCCCATTTTAAAGCTTACATACCTAACCATTCTTATATTGCCTTCTACTGTTCCTCAATGTCATTCCTCTCTTTTAGCCAGTGGTTTTTCAAGACTGATACTCTGGTTCTACCCCCTTACATCCCACACTGCTATTACCGCACTGATTTTCAACCTCTATTTAAGTTCTTATTTAAAAAAAAAAAAAAAAAGTACCTTAACTTTATATTCCCTGCAGCAACCTCTTGCCCTCATCTTACTGCCAAACTAAGTCTCTAACAGTCTCTACCTGTTCTTTCCACTTCCTTTTCATTCTTCACCTCAGTCTTCCATCCTATCCCACTTCAGGACAAATGCCCTGGAGAGATCTGGACTATTAACTCTGAACCCTGCCTACCTCTTGCCAGGCCCAGACTCATAATCTAGCTCCTATAATACTTAACTGCTTACAGATCCTCAAACGTGCCTATTTCATGGCTCCATGCCTCTGCTTGGTATTCTTTCTACCAGCCTGGTGAACACTCATTATGTTCAAGATTCAGCACAAAGGTATCCTACTCTTGACAGATGATAAAAGTGCCCACTTGAATTCTTTGTGCCTCTATCATACCTTGTACCTGGAACATGTTACCCAACTGATTTAACTCATTCTCCCTAGTATATTTTAAGTCTTTTGACCCCAAACACTTCTGTCGAAGTGCTCTGTGTATAACAGATGCTTAAAAATGCTCACTGACTGCATGTAACCTCAACAAACCACTGGCACCTGCCCTACCCAAAAAGAAGAGATTTAAATTCCTTTCTTATTTAAACTCTTGAGTTATGTAATCAAAAAAATGAAGGATTTAAGAGATTTTGCTTTCATAAGATTCTGGTCAATCACAACACTGCTCCTCAGAATTGCCTGCATTTCCCAAAAAGGCTTTCTTTGAAGAAAAGGTTTAGGGTTAAAGAAGACTGATAACTATTTCACTAAGGGAGTCAGAATATTTTCTCAACTGATAATTCACTAAACTGTTGGTAGAGCAATAATTCCTGAATTAGAAATAAGAATCTTAGATCAAATTTCTTTGATATCATCTACAAAATTTTCTAAACTTGACTTAGGTGACTTTTCCTTACAGAAACTTTGACTCATCCCCTTCTTCATTTGCCACCTTTATACTCTACCCAATCTTTTATTATTTCATTTACACCACTAGTCTTTTAGTATCTTTGGGGTTGGGTCTTTATCTCTGAAAGACTATTAACAAGTCTGATACATAAAAGGTATTCTACAAATATTTATGAATGGAATCATCCAGTGCTAGAGTTACAGTGAATCCCATTATAGCATTCATTTCTCTTTTTCTTGAGTTTGCTTCCTCTATTACTGTGCTAATGACCCTTCCCATATAATTTCATATATTTCACTTATGAAATTTGTAATTTCATGTAATGTTTAATCGGAGTCTAAACATTCTCCACTGTCTAAAAGCATAACTAACATTTCCTTCCTCCTAGAAAGATGATACATACATATCTGATGATGTATACAGAACGATAAGTGGAAAAAAAAAATGGGAGAATATCTTAATCATATTTAACTAAAGAGTTTGTAGGCAACCAGGAAATCTGAAAGCAGACAATAAGGGCTTTGAATTCCTTTTAAACATCATAGTTTAGAATAGCTACTTTAGTAACACATTTTTATTAAAAATATCACAAAGTATTCTCTAATAGTTGACTTGAAGACACATAAGCACATACAAACTTCCAATTTTAAATCAAATAAGTCCTGGGGATTTAATGTACAGCATGGTGACTATAGTTAATAATACTGTATTGTGTATTTGCAAGTTGCTAAGACAGTAATCGTGAAAGTTCTCATCTCAAGGGGAAACATTTTTTTAACTAAGTATGGTGGTAGATGTTAACCAGATTTGTTGTGGTCATTTTGCAATATATACAAATATTGAATCATTACATTGCACACCTAAAACTAATATAGTTTTATATGTAAATCATATTTCAATAATAAGGGATATATGAGCACCTTTAAAATTTTTACTTAAATTATTATCACTTTATGAAGAGCATAGCACTCTGATAAGCCCATGTTTTAAAAAGGCATATAACAGGGGCATCTGGGTGGCACACTTATCATGAGATCAAGCCCCTCATTGGGCGCCCTGCTGAGTATGAAGTCTGCTGGAGATTCTCTCCCCCTCTCCCTCTGCCCCTCCTGCTAGTAAGCATGCACCCTCTCTCTCTAGTTTGCTCTAAAATAAATAAATCTTTAAAAAGGCATATCACATAAAGTTCATTAATAGATGAGGGAAAACTTTAGGGAAAGATTTCTAGACTGCCACGATCAGATCAAGCATATTTTATAACTGTGAAATATAAAACAAATCATCTACCATCATTCTTCCCCAACAATGTAGATAAGAACTATGTACTATGTATTTTATATTATACCAAAGAAACAAAAAACAAGTACACGAGTGACAAAAAACATGAGCCTCATTAACATTTTTAACAAAGACATAAGACTAGCAAGTCATCAGAATTATTTATAAAGCACGATATAGTTTTTATTTAATCGCTGACAGATTTTTAGAAACATATTTTTCTGCCCAGCTTGTATAATATAGCAATTTAGCCAGCAGGCACTCTTAGGAAGCAAACTAGTTAAGAGTATCACCTCTAGAGTTAGATTACCAGGGTCTGAATCCAAGGTCTTCCATTTATTAACAAAGCTCTCTGCCCATTTTCTTATTTATATAGATAAAAGTGCCTACCTCATAGACTTGTCATGAAAACTAAACTGGACTAATAAATATAAACTGCTTAAAATACTGCCTCATAAACAGCAAGCACTCAATACAAACTAGTAACTACTATTATTACAGCAACTTAAAAGTATACAAGCTATATGACTTTCTTATAGTATATCTGTATCAAGTCTTATAATCTATAAAAGAATGATTTCCATTACATAAAACAAAACAAAACCCTACAATAAAATGACTGTAAGTTAGTTTACCTGAGCAGTTTCTATTTTCAACTTGTCGATATTGAGGGTGTTTCTCTGTAACCCACTGGCAGCCAGTGACAGAAGCTGCTTCAGAGCTTTAATATCTTCTTGTACTTTAAGCATGGCTTTTGAAGACATTCTACTAATTTCTTCTTGTACCTGCTTTTGTTCCTTCACAAATTTCCTAAGAAGATATATAAAACTGACTTTAAAAAATACACCTTTGGTTTCCTACAGGAAAAAAGTACATTTACAACAGGTTGGTCAGAGTCCTAGTGTTTTAAGAAGGAAATATTAAAAATTCATCTACAGTTCACATGTTTTCAGAATGACAGTAAAAAAAATTTAATTCCTATTATTCTGCTTTCTCTGTTTATAAAAATATTAAAATTTTTACCCAAGTTAAAATGTTTAAGAGGAAGAAGAGATGTTCCCCCTAAAATTTATTCTAACGTTCTTCAACATGATTTATCTAATTATATTTTACACACTTACTGGAGATTTTCAACATCCTGGCAGATGACAGGAGGTAGATTTTCATCCTTCAGTGCTTTACTATCCCTAAGAAAAATGCCACAGATGTATTAAAGCCATTGAGATTATAAAAAGCTAACAGCTGAGTTCCACTAAAGTATGTGTTAAAGCAGAGGAAATAAAGCAAATATTGCCCATTTATAGCTTTCATGGTTGATTTCAAATCTCTTTATAAAAAACCGTAAGTTTCCTGACCTTTAAAGTAACTTTAACACTTCATTTGACAGGGAGATTTCTTTTCTAAAAAGAATGGCATCTATCATTAAGTACACATAAATGCATCTGATCAAATGTTTAAGAAAAAAATTAGAAAACACAACAGATTAAATATTGAACTAAGTTCCCCTGGCTCAAAAATTCTATGACTGACCTTTTATTCAGTTCAAAAATATTAAAGCATTCATTAAAGAAAGTCTACAAAACTTCTCATGAGATGCTCAATCTATTTTAATAATTTCAATTTGTTCTTCAACAAAATAAAAACTTTATTTTTCAATAAAATATATTTTATTGAACTATATTTATCAAACTATATTTTTTTTCAATAAAAACTAGGAATAGGCTAAGGGAATCATAAATATTTAATGAGGATAGGAATAGGTGAAATTTGGCATGCTGTAATGTAATTATGAGTTAAATTTCAGTCACAGATCTGCTACTACTTCCTTGATATAACCCTAAGCAAACCTCAATCTCTCCCAGCTTTCTCATTTATGTAATAGGGCTAAAATATACACAAGATGTTTTGGAGGCATGAACTTGATCATTTATTTACAAATGTTTTATTTAATGTAATACAAATTAGGTGAGAAAATATAAGTGGTAGTAAAAATAGTGATCTTCAAACATCTATGATGTATATGGAGGCTTTTCTCCCTCTTCATCAGAAGAAAATAAATGGCACTGGTATAGTAGCTTACATATAAAAGGTATATATATGTAAAATTGAGCATAAAGCATTCTAGAAAGAATTGGTTACAAATTTTCCTAATAATTAAAAATTAAAGATCTGACCTTCCAAAATCTTTGCATATGTTTATTATTTTATTTTAGACAAAAACTGATTCAAAGAATTTTTCTTCTAAATGCCTATATGGTTTCATTTACTTCAACAATACCACCTGCCTATAAATTAACAAATAAAATTCTTCAATTAAAAATTGTAAACTTACTCTGGTCTTGTTCCTGTTTTATCACCTAGAAAATTCAAGAAGCTTCATGTAAGAACAGGTCATTTAACAATGTATTCCAAATTCAAGTTTTAATTTAACACAAACTAGGGTATAAATAGAAAGTGCTACACATTTTTTAGACTGCCTCTTATACACCATGTGAGGTCATGAGTTGTCATAAACTCCAAACAAAACATGTTATGGATACATGTTTGTGTACATATAAACAGACAGTTATGTAGCTGATTTGTATCTATTTCTTTCAAGGACAAGAATCTTCCTCTTTCAACTATGTTCCATGAAAAATGTTCTTGCTTAGCGCAGTTTAACTCCTGAGAGTTTTACTTGATGCTTTCTTAGGTTCTATCAGTTTAGAATACTAAAATATGTCAGATTACCTGGACATCTCTAAATACAAAAGCAGCAATTTTTTTTTAAAGATGAAGTTATTAATGTGTGCAGAAATATCAACTACTTTCTCACTAACACCTATTTAGTGGTTATCATTAATAGTATATGTCTGAAAGTAGAAAAGAAAAATTTTCTGTCAGGAAAATGCAGTGACTCCCTTTCTCCTTTTCCAAAATTTATTTCACACTACAAAATAAGACCTGCTTAATTAAGAAAATGCAGGAACACACAAAACTTCATCCCACCAGAGAACCTTAATGGTTCCTCTTGTAAGCTATTTCTGCACTTACACACACATTTTTAAAAGCAATCAGGATAATTATGTTATGCTAACATATTTTCTCACCATGTTGTAATTAAGTCTTTTCCAAGTCACTTAACATATTTTAAATGACCACAGAATACTGATGACATAGCTGTATCAGAACCTTTACGTCCAACCCTCTTATTAACATATGAGCATTCACTATATAAACAATGCTGCTATAGTCAATGTCTTTATCTCCAAATACTGGTGCATGACTTTATTTGTATTCCAAAAAAAGAGTAATTTATAGGTCAAAGATTACATCAGGGAAGGCCTCTGACATCAAACTGATCCTTTCAAACAATTGTTCCACTTTATCTTCCCACCTACTATGAATAAGAGTACTTTATCCACCACATCCTCAACAACGAACATTTTTTTTAAAACAATCACTGCCAGTATATAGGTGAAAAATGCCGCTTCATTATAATCTAAATTCATATTTCTGACAGTACTAAGTAAAACATTTCAAATGTTAATTAGACAAGTACATTTCTCCTTTAGCGAATGGCATATTCAGGCTATTTGTACATCTTTTAGGTATGTTTCTGACTTCTAAGAGCTATTTCAACATTAAGCATATTAATTCTTTGTCTCATATATATATTTCATGTGTCTATTTCTAAAATCAAACCCTAATTTTAAGACACATCTCAATTTCAGATGTTAAAATGTTAAAAAATAAGCATCTAGAAATCAAGTACTTTTCTTCCAATTTGTCATTTACCTTTTGCCTTTGTCCATGGGGTTTGTTTACCTCTTTAATCTAACTCTAATTTATTTTTCCATATTTTGTATTTCACTGATTCTAAGATCTTTCTCTTTCATAGTTTAACATTTCTGAAATTGGTACCCATGTTCTACAGAAGGGGGTCTTTGACTGGATGAGACACAGTAATATAAAGTAGGGATTTAATTTTTTTTCCAAATAGTTCAACTTTTTTATTCATTAATGTACTATTTTGCTCTTTCCTTCATATTCCATTTTTATTATATTCACAGAAGTTTATACAGACAAACCTGTGTACATAAAACTTAGGCCTGTTTTTAGTCCACCATGGGCCCTGACTAGTCTATCTAGCTTTGCATCTGTAACACCTGTGGACTGCTATAAAAGCTCCCTAACAGCACTCTGTATCTGTTCTTGCCCTCCTGCACATTATCTTCCAAATGGCTGCCAGAATGCTCTTCAAAAATGTATCTCAGGGCGCCTGGGTGGCGCAGATGGTTAAGCGTCTGCCTTCGGCTCAGGTCGTGATCCCGGGGTCCTGGGATCAAGTCCCGCGCTGGGCTCCCTGCTCAGCGGGGAGCCTGTTTCTCCCTCTGCCTCTGCCTCTCTGTCTCTGCCTCTCATGAATAAATAAATAATCTTAAAAAAATAAATAAATAAAAACGTATCTCATGTCACATTATCCACATCAAAATCCTAGCAGGTCTCAACTGTCCTCCATGTAATTACAAAACTCCTTTAAGTGGCACACACGGCCCTTCCCTTTATGACGTCTGGAATCTGATCTTCCCATGCTGTAGCTTGCTGGTCTTCCAGCAGTTCTTCAAAAAAGATCATCCTCATCTCTAGATC
The DNA here is from genome assembly GCF_003265705.2 of Callorhinus ursinus. Taxonomy (NCBI): domain Eukaryota; kingdom Metazoa; phylum Chordata; class Mammalia; order Carnivora; family Otariidae; genus Callorhinus; species Callorhinus ursinus. The sequence goes on from NW_027397069.1 coordinate 71,247,710, forward strand.
TTGCTCTATGCTGCCCCCACTTACAGAACATTGCTTCCTACCACTCTTCATCTATTAAACCCAATACTGTAGGTCCAGGCTAACTGATACAGCTACTACAGAAACAGAGAAATCCTTTACATTAAAAAAAGAATCCCTTGACACGTATAGCAGGTTAAAGGGAACTGATGTGGTACATCAGGTCATGTATATTTATTCTACATATTCCTTTTGTTCAACTCTAAGGCATAACATGAGAGGAAGACAATTGGGGAAGGCGGGGGCGGGGCAGGGAAAGAGGGGAGATTAACTCCTTATATTTCTCTTACTCCTTTGCCTCAATCAGCTCTTTCACAAGGAACCTAAAAGCAATTACAATAAAAAGAGAAACAGTTTCATAATTAAAATCAAAGTAGTTGGAGGGTACCAGACTGCTCCAGCTGAGTAAAAAAATAAGCTGCTAAAACATCTAAGATAATTTTTCTAATTTTGAAGTTGCTACAAAGAAAACTAAGTAAAAACAAGAGAGACCCCTATGTTTAAAAATCAATTTTCATTCAAATAAAAATAATCCCAAATTTTCTAAGTTTAAAAGGATTTTAGGATACCCAACTTTTAAAACAGTACTTCACCCTAGAATAATAACTGTATAATAAAAACCACGTCCAAAACAAAAAATTCTTACACAGATATATGGACACGGCATATTTTACACCTTCATCTATTACCTCATTCTAAGTTCTTCAGAGGGGTTCAACGCAATATGCATGTATATACCCTACTGAAACATGCTTTCACCAGAGGCATAAGAGACATTGCAAGACAAAACAAAAAATCATGCATAGGGACAACAAAACTAAAACACTTTTTTTTTTTTTTTAAGATTTTACTTGTCAGAAAGAGAGAGAGAGCAGAAGCAGGGGGAACAGCAGAGACAGAAGCAGCAGCAGGCTCCCTGCTGAGCAGGGAGCCTGATGTGGGACTCGATTCCAGGATACTAGGATCATGACCTGAGCTAAGGGCAGACACTTAACCGACTTGAGCCACCCAGGCGTCCCTAAAACACTTTTCAAAATGAATCTAGATTGGCAATTTTTAAAAAGAATATTCGCATGGCAAGGGCACAGTGAGAAGAGTATTTTCATACTGGCTGGTGGGAAATAGATTGGTAAAACCTTTCTGAAAAGTGATTTCACAATATATACCAAGAGTCTCCAAAACTGTCCCTTTCTTTAAGCCAATGATTCAGTTTCTAGGTATTTGTCTTAAAAAAATAACCAAAAATATGAATGAAAATTTGTAATAAAAGCAAACACCTAGACAGCATCTACTATGTGCCTGGCTCTGCTGAAGTCTTATAAATAGTAATCCTCAGACAAACGTTGTCAAGTAGGTACTACTATTTTCCCCCACTTTACATAAAGAAACTAAGGCACAGAGGGATAAATAACTTGAATAAGGTCACAGAGCTTGTAATAGTTGGGGGGATTTGAAGCCAGATGATTTCAGCTCAAGTCTACACCCTTAAACTACAATACTATTTTGCCTCTCTCTATAAAGATGCTCAATATGTTGAGCATTCTACTTCCTAGAATAAATGAACTGAAAACAAACACTAATAATAGAATGATGGTTGATTAATGATATACCGATTCATAAAGCTGATATTAAGCAGCAGTAGAATACCCCTAAAAGAATTACTGAACTGACAAATACCTGTGATATAATACATGAGAAAGAACAGATTACAAAGCAATGCAGTTGACCTTTGAACAATGCAGGGATTAGGGGTCCCAACCCCCCAGGCAGTTGAAAATCCGTGCATAATTTTTGATTCCCCAAAATCTTTACTAATAGCTTACTGCTGACCAGAAATTTTACTGATAATATAAAGTCAGTTAACATGCACTTGGTATATGTACTATATACTGCATTCTTACAATAAAATAAAAGAAAATGTTTTAAGAAAATCATAAGGAAAACACATTTATAGTACTCCACTGTTATTTATTGGAAAAAATCCACATATAAGTGGAGCTAAACAGTTCAAAGCATGTTGTTCAAGGGTCAACTTGTATACCCTATATGTGTGCATGATCCCAACTTAAGAATATATATTAATACACACATTAAGATAACTACATAAGACATATGCACATACAAAACCCAGTTTTCTACAATAAAATCTTAAACACACAATACACACAAAATTTGTGAAATATAAAGCAAACAAATTTAAAAGTAAAAACTTTACTACTGAATATATAACTAAAAATCTTGCTGACATAGGAATTTAAGTTACTGTTAGAATATAACATTACTTACTCTTTTTATCTGATGAGCTACAAAAATCTATACCACCAAGACCTTCATTGCCTGCAGTTGAAGTAGCTGCTGTGGTTCCCAAAGTCAAGCCTAAAGCATTCTGTCCAAGTCCTACAAATAAGCCAAATATAATTTACAAAGTTCACTGAAAGTCTTTATAATGATTTTCCCTTAATGACCAAAGCTCTCAAATTCTTTTAAGTTGGATCCCGTTTTTCTTCATACTTGATTTAAGTAAATAACAAGGAATAAGTCTGGAGCGAGTCAATGGTATATGTAGTTTGGATGATGTAATTTTAACTTTACTTTTTAGGTAATTTTTTTAAGTATAGTTGACACACAATGTCACCACACAATGTCACATTAGTGTACAACAGTGATTTGACAGTCTACACATGCTATGTTCACCACAAATGTCATTACCCCATCTGTCACCATACAACATTATAATAACATTGATTATATTCCCTAGGCTATACCTTTCATCCCTGTGACTTACTCATTCCATAACTGGAAGCCTGTACCAACCCCCTCCCCCTTCACCCATTTTGCCTGTCTTCCCTACCCTTTCTGGCAACCATCAGTTCTCTGTATTTATGGGTCTATCAATTTTTCTTTACTGAAAACGTCAGAGCGTATCTATTAATTCAATAAATGTGAACATACTACCTATTGTTTTTTTAAACCCTCCTAAAAAAGCAGTTTTAGTTTGTGTATTTTCAGGTGAATACTTCTTGTCTTCCAGTCATGCTTTGGAATTGTATACTTTTAAAATAATCTAATACTGGATGTGCTAATTAACTTGATGGGAATTTACAATGTGCATGTATATATGAAATCATCATGCTCTACACTTTAAGTATCTTACAATTTTACTTCTCAATTATACCTCAATAAAGCTGGTGACAGATAAACAAGTAAATAAGTAAAATAATCTACTAATGATTTATAAGATTTTAGTATAACATAAAGCAAATAGTTTTACTATTAATGAAATTTAAAGAGCTGAGAGTTGGAAGCCTTACAGTTCAAACATCATCAAAATTTTATACTCCTAAGTTTTCTTAACAAAACTTTATGAAAGAAGTAGACTTCATTTATTTAAATTCTACCTCACTGACAAAAGGAACTGAAGGGACTAAACTATAGTTACTCTTAAGTCATTATTGTATGCTTGTGAATCAAGTAGCAAAATTTTAAAGACCATGCATTGGCAAATCATCTAAGTACATGCATTTCCAAGCTGACACAACTGTGGTTCTTTTTAGACAGATGCTATTTACTTTAGAAACAAAGGAAACGGTAGGATGTACTGGATAAGAGCATGGCATAACTGAAAACTGGATTTAAATACTGACAATGTGTGACAAAAAATATAGCTAAATAAAGGTCCATTTTTTAAAAACAATCAATGGCATCTTTAGGTTAGCATAACCATAAATCAAGCACTGACGTGTTAGTCTAGAGCCTAGTAAAAATTAGAAAAGGCCTAAAAACTCATCAGCAAGACACAAAAACAATCCTCCACCTCCCCTTTCTGCTATTTTTGTGTTTTGCTCTCATAGGAATCTTTGGGAGAGATGTTTAAATACTTATCCTGCAAAGAATGTATGTTATAGTCATCCAGTGATTTGGTTATTAGGAGACATTTTGAATACCTACAAGGTTAGACAATAGTGACAAAGATAAGTATCTGAAAGATCAATGCAAACTTAAATGCTACAAATTTTTAGATTATCTTCACCAACTCCTTTTTTCCCCTCCCACTGACCAAGAGTTTCTTCATTAAATTTAGTATCTGAATAGAGTACATGAAAGAACCGTTTAATAGCCTGAATTATAAACTGAATTATAAAAAATATATTTGTTATATAATTATATATATGATATATAATTATAAAAAATATAAAAAATAAACTGTTTATTTATAAATAAACACTAGGTCATACTCCTTCATCTTTCCCACACAACCAAGTATTAGACACCTATAGGTGTTCAGTAAAACTTCTGAAATAGCCATTATAAATGAACATATGTATTATTGGAAATTCTGTGATTTCAACATGTTTCAATGTTGAATAACATGTTTTTCCTAACTCATAAATTGTTAAAGAGAAGTTCTTGATGTTCTATTGCTATGTGAGATAATCATACAATGTTTTCAAGTCAGAGGAAAGCTTTTCTCACTCTTACATTTTATTATATTATATACAGTATCATGTTTCCTCTATTATTCATTCCCAATATTCAAAACATCCGTAGAATCCTTAACATGAGGCTAATTTCAAAATAAACGTGTAATGAAAAATCAATCCAAGATAAAAACGATTAGGTATTCTCTGCCAAGTGAACTGGTACTTTAGTATTTTGCCTGACTATGATAAACTTAATACTTGTGTTCTAAAACGTTGTCTTCAAAGCATGCTAATACCCTTTCCTGATGTCTGTAATGGAAAGCTATGCTTAAAACCAGGGCTTAAAAGGTCAAGTTGTTTTACAATGAACTTAGATACTAAATGATCCAAAACTATGCAACTGCCATTTATTAAAAAGGTAAGTTTCTCTAGAATAGTTTACAGACTCCTTAAACAGACCCTTCTTTGCTTCTTTATTTAGTCAGTCAATATTTTTTTTCAGCATTTATTTTTTTTAATTTTTATTTTTTTATTGTTATGTTAATCACCATATATTACATCATTAGTTTTTGATGAAGTGTTCCATGATTCATTGTTTGTGCATAACACCCACTGCTCCATGCAGAACGTGCCCCCTTGAATACCCAGCACCAGGCTAACCCATCCCCCCACCCTCCTCCCCTCTAGAACCCTCAGTTTGTTTTTCAGAGTCCATCGTCTCTCATGGTTCGTTTCCCCCTCTGACTTACTCCCCCTCATTCTTCCCCTCCTGCTATTTTCTTCTTTTTCTTTTTTCTTAACATATGTTGCATAATTTGCCGCAGAAGTACAGATCTGCAACTCAACAGTCTTTATCTAGTCAGTCAATATTGAGAAGCAGAAAGATTTATTTCTATAATATGGCTAAGATATCCAATTATGTATGAAAAACATTATTTTATAATTCAGTTTTCATACCAAACAAAAAACACACAGGTTAAAGAGACAAAGTGGTCTGTTCAAAATGTCAAAATACAGATAAAGTAAATTTAAATATAAATACTATTTTGGAAAATGAGTATCATCAATTACCTGATGTCGCTGTATTTGAACTCTGGAAAAGCGAACCTCCCAAACCAGCTAAGGCTCCCCCTAAGGAAAGGCTTGTTGATGCGGTGGTAGTTGTGGCTGTTGTTCCACCCAAATTATTTAGGGTAAATCCTGTAGATGCTATAAAAAGTGAAACTGTAAGGCTTCACAAGGAAACATCATTTCTAAGAACACCAGAGAAAATGCAAAACATTTCCAAAAAAAAAAAAAAAAAAAAAAAAAAAAAAAAAAAAAAACCTCATGTCCATGATAAAATTCGCTCTTAGGAAAAATTACTCACTAAAGATAAAATTATATATACTTAAGAATAAAGACAAATAGTACCTTAAAGCAAAAACTAGTGACAGAAATAAGAGTTCTGGGTAATACTAGAATGGTATCAGGTAACTGATTCCAGACAGTGATAAAGAGTTTTCAACCCAGGACACCAACTTCGCCTTCAAAAGCCAGGCAAGGTTTAGGCAAACTCTTTATCCTTCCTTGTCACCAAAATGCTCCTTTACAAAAACTATTAAGTTTTACATTTTACCTCTCACCCTGTCCCTGCTTTGCTCTGTAAATAGAGACCAACTTCCAGGATGACCTCTGTTGCTTTAAAGCCCAATGATGACCTTCGCAAATCAGCAATTTTATAGGTCAAAACTGCTGATTAAAATAAAAACTTTCCAAAACTGAAGTTAGCTTTAAAAAGGTGGATACCTAAATTCACTAGCCAAAAACAAAATAAAATTCAACCACAAAACGTGACTTTTTCCATTCTGCCTCACCTGCTGGAGTTGATGTCAGAGCAGACGAAAGAGTAAGACCACTAGCTGAGGTAGAAGTAATAGGGAGAGCAAATGGTGTGGCAGATGCGGCAGGTTTAGTGAATCCTAAACTGAAACCTGTTGTAGACGTAGATGTAGTAGCTGGCGTTCCTGTGTCAAACAAACAAACAAACAAACCCTATTTTACCGTAACTGTGTATGTATTATACCAGTTTCAGTCAGGATCCCTAAAAGTTTGTGATCCTACTTTTGTAGATAGAAGGATATTTGGATATATATGAAAAAGGGAAATATAGAAGTTGGAACCAAATCATGGTGAATACTTAAAAGAGGACCCTATGATTTAAGAAAAGCAAAAGAAAGTCCAATCAGTATGGTAATATTGAAATCCAATTTCAGTTCTATCCCTGGATTTACCTAAAACAGCATTTATCCTTCCTTTTCTTTATACTCAACAGAAAAACATCCCTTCCCTCCAAGGCTATTTAAACCACCATTCTCTACTGCTTCTACTTCCTTCTGTGTTTCTGTCATCTCCCGCTACGCCTTTCAATCTGCTTTTGTCTATCTCCTTCCTCTGTTCACTTCTCAAATGATACTGCCTATGGCTCCAGACCTGCTCCCATACTTCCCAACTGCAGAATTTCCACTAGGGGAACATGGGTCTAAATCTACACCTACCGGAGTCTCCCCTGGTTAGTTCCACCTGGATGTCCCTTCCCTTTGTACCTCAACGTCTCCTTATACAAAAACGTTCCTAAATCCCCTGCCATGGTCCACTCGGTTGTTCAAGCCAGAAACCATAATCACCCCTGACGTTCCTTCTCTCTCCTGCATTCTACTAGTCACAAATCCTATTGATTCCACTACAGAAATATCCCTGGACTACAAGCATCCTCAAAACCCTTAGCTCAGGTCATCTCCCTCTCAAGAACAATTACAGTAACCCCTTAATTTGTTTTTGTGCTATCAGTCCTTCTAAACTTAATTCTTTGAATTACTTCAGTTACTTTAAAAATGAGAGACCACCACCAAAAAATAATACCCTGGTGATTCTCCCTGACTGAAGGCTCCCATTAGCTCTATACTACCTCTACACTAGAGTCAAAAGGCGTGGCACCCACCTGCTCCTCACACCCCCTCTCCCTACCACTCCCATTTCTGAATCCTAAACTGCAAGAACCGAGTACTTTTCCTATTTCTCTGGATCCCTTTATGACTGGGCCTTTCCACTCCTCCATCAGGAATGATGTTTTCTGCCACCCCAGATAAACTCCTACTCTTATCTTCCTCTGCCTTCCTTGGTGCCTTTCATACCTATGTTAGAGCATTTATCAGATCACACAAGAACATATTACTATAACTGCCAGTCACCTTCACCTCATAACCCACTGAATGCCTTGCTCATGCACTCAGCAACTGACATCATCAGTACCATCCTCCCCACCAGTACCATCACCACCACAACAGCTAATACTAAATGTTTAAAGCATTATGTATACCTAAGGCCACAGAGTTAGGAAGTAATAGCTGCTCAAAAATATTAAATAAAGAAATACATAATGACCTGCATTTTGGCTTCTCCTCAAGGCACTGAGAGAAGCAGCTGCCAGAAATTAAACTTCTGGATTGCCCTTACCACAACCAGAAATTCCTGCCAGAGTACAGTGCTTTGAAATCCTGTATGGGTTCTCCAATGTCAGAAAATAAGAGAATCCAACTGCTTGCCCTTGAAGCCAATCCTGTCCAAAAACTCTGGTAGTAAACAGATGTGTTACACCTTCTGCTGGTAACAGGTGAGTAGCATCCAAGTGAAGAAAGTCCACCAATCTTTAGTTTATTTAAACTTTTTATTTAATGTCAGTTCAATTAATAAATCTAACTGAGTTTCCTCACTGTCCTCTCATTCATTCATTTCCTTTGACATTATTAACTGCTGTCCTACTTAACTCACATTCCCTTTGGCATATCATTACAGAGAACTATGATGTTTCTGAACTGGAAAGGAATCCAAAAACTTTTTAGTCCAATACACCCCTTTTATAGGTAACTAAAAGCTGCCAGATACTCTGACCACCTAAGACCTCACAATGATTTGGAGGTACAAGCAGGGTTTAATTTCAAGACTTCTGGCCTACAGTCTGTTGCTTTTTTTCACTAAAAGGATTCAAATGACTACAAAATTCAGTGTGAAATAAATCTCCACAGAAAAACCATATCTGTATTTAAGGGTTTTTTTCTGAATTAAAAAGTCATTGACTTTTTTAAAAACTCCAATATTGAAAGGTTCTGTGATGAGTGAATGTCTGTGATCTATATTAGGTTCCTTACATGCTTCCTTCTATACCCCATCTCTGTGAGATATTAAGAAAGAGAAGAATAGAAAACCACAGATCTGGGATCTTTCCTCAAAAATTCTTACCCAGAGTTAATCCTGTAGTTATAGTTGTTGCTATTCCTGGGGACAAAAAGAGAAATAAAATTTAATCATCAAGGGAAGATGACATTTTTTGTCGTTTATCACAAGGGCAAGACTTGGGAGTCATCCTCAGGGTGTGATACTACAACAACCAGTATCTTCCACCATAACGACTAAAACAAACATTTTTCCTATAGCACTGGTTTTCATATTACAGGCTGTATATAATTTGTTATATTAGGCAATAAGATTTATAAATGCAAACAACTATGGCTTATAACAACATTAGGCAAGAAGTAAAAAAGCTACTCCAAGCAAACACTGGCACAGAGTTGTCTCAAGAAGTTCACTGGCTGCTCTCATATTTACTCCTGCAGTTCTTACATTTTCTATGTATGGCTGTGAAAAGTTGCAGTCAAAGCTGGAAGGTCAATGCAAAAAGTGGTAACAGAGACCAAGAGGCCCTGAGGGTAGAGAATAAAGAGTAAGTAAAGAAGTAAACTTTTTAAATGGCAGCACCAGTGAAACATATTTTTAACTTAATAATAACCAAATGTCTGTAAGTATTAAAAAACAAACACCTTTTTATTATTGAAATGTCTACCAGAAACCTTGACTTCTTGCTCTTTTCCCATCGAAACAACTGTTTTAATAATACAAAAACTTAGGGCGCCTGGGTGGCTCAGTTGGTTGGGCGACTGCCTTCAGCTCAGGTCATGATGCTGGAGTCCCGGGATGGAGTCCCGCATCGAGTCCCTCCCTGCTCAGCAGGGAGCCCACTTCTCCCTCTAACCCTCCCCCCTCTCATGGTCTATCTCATTCTCTCTCTGAAATAAATAAATAAATAAAATCTTTAAAAAAAAATAATACAAAAACTTAAAACATCTCTTAGGAAGGTAAATGATAATATTATAGCAAGACAGGATGCTGACTGTCCCATATATGTGACTAAATTAATTAATGTCCAAATTGGTAAACTGGCTTATCTTCACTAAGGTTAAACACTGCATTATATAATCTAATATAAAAATTAAATTAATTCATTATACTTAAAGAGGTGTATCTTCTTCGTGTCAAGTATATATTTAAAAAGTTATTTAAAAAAAGAGATCTTATTTCTTTAAATGTGTTTTCCTTCCTTTTTTTTAAGATTTATTTATTTATTTTTGAAAGAGAGCTCCAGTGTTGAGGGAGCAGGGGGCACGGCAGGGGGACAGGGAGAAGAGAGAATCTCAAGCAGATTCCCTGAGGAGCCTGAGGCCCAAAGAGGGGCTCATTCTGCAACCATGAGATTATGACCTGAGAGGAAATCAAGAGCTGGACCCTTAACCAACTGAGCCACCCACCCAGGCACCCCTAAATGTGTGTTTTCCTTTACACTAAAATACATTATAACCAATGTTGGGCCTATCACTGGCCCTTAATTCCACATCCCTATATATTTTTTCATCTTAGTATTTACCATTTTTTAGGTCTATCACCAAAGACAATCCCTGTAAAGGGAAGAGATATAGAAAAGAACTTGAAAAAGAATATCCCATACCTATTCCCTGAAAATGTGACAATCCTCCTTACCTGTATTTGTTCCTCCTAGAGTGAACCCAGTGGTAGGTTTTGATCCAAAGAGCCCAGTGCCAAAACCACCTGAAGGAGCAGATGTAGTTGCAGGCGTTGCAGTGCTTCCAAGAGTTCCAAAATTGAGCCCCACAGAAGGGTTGCTTGTTTATAAAAAAACACAAAACAAAGTCTACTAGAGCCAGTATTTCCTTAAGAAAAATAAAAATTAACTCTTCAAGGTTAAGTACTTTCTTTCATTTAACACATTCAATATATCGCCATAGGATACAAAAGGAACTAACAATTTATTTTTAACAAACCAAATTCAAATATTTTCCTGTTCTCTTTTAAAGTCACCTACAAAAGATTTCAGATTCCAAGTAATCATAAACAGTACCACATATTCTACTTTTATAAGTTTTATTGAAAGCTATATTTTAAAATGGCCATAGAGAAATCCTATGAATATGGATCATTTTCCTCTTGAATGACTAACGTATAGTTCACATTTCTAAATACATTTGTTCTTCCCCAACTACTAATAACATAAAGAAAAATAAAACATACTCAGAAATAGAAAAGTTATTCTAAGTTGTCTTCACCACCTCTCTGTTGCTATACCACCGTATTTATGGAGTTGGGCAGGGAGTGGGGGATGCAGTTAGTTTTCTTGCCACCAAAACAGCAATAAGAACTGGGGTCGGTGTGGGAAGAGGAAAAGGACTAAACATAACCTGGCAAGAGTAAATACAAAGCAAAACTACCCACTATCCAGATTATGTGTTCGTTCATCAGCAGAAATCCTCTTCAGAGTTCTTGAAAGCTTAAAAAGAACAGCTGATAATAACAAGGGATGTGAACAAAGTTCACAAATTTCAACTGTTCTTATCAAAACTCAGGGGCTCATATTTGCTATCTATAGGTGGGAGAGCAAATTATAAAAATAAACAAAAAAATCTTAACGACTTGACACTCCAAAAATTGTGTAGGAGAGTTAAGAGAGATTATAACACATAACATAATGGGAGCTCCCACTCATTCTATATAGGTATCTTTATTCCATCTGCCTGCCCTTCCATACAGACACAATCACCATAAAAGCCAAGGTCAGTTTTTAAAAAGCTTAAAAGTCTGGGACATTTCAATTTAAGGAGGCAACAGTGTTATGGCTGGGTTCTAGTACCAGCTCCCCAACGTCCTGGGACTTGTGTGACATAACTTAGCCTTTTTGATCCTCTATTTCCTCAGATGCAAAATGGGAATAACAGTGCCCACTTAACAGTTTTGCAAAAGATTAAGAGATTGTGCATGGTGAATTAACCTCACTTAATAAATGTTGTTACTACTGTCATCAGTAGGAACTTAATAAATTCAACTAAACACATTATATACAAGGTATTATGCCAGCCCATCACCGTGAGGGGAACAGAACCTGAAATCAGGCATCAACAATGAGTAGGGGGGAAAAAGGGGAGTGTACCCTATGTCTTAGTTTATCACTGATTTTAAAACAATCTCTAGGAGCATAGGTGTGTGAAGTACAGAGGGCTGGCAGAACAGGGTTACAAGGTCTCACCAACAAAGCACAAATCTTTAAACACTTAATCAACTGAAATAAAAAGGTATCTTAATAAACATTATTGGAAAATTTTGAAGACCTCAAATTAAGAAAATGGTTATTATGCTCTCCTCCCTCCCAAATAATTCAGTGATCCCATTTGGTTTTACTGCTATTCCATAAATATACAAAAGATGTACAGTGAAATTATGTATTTTTAGACAAATTTCTTGACAACCTTAAGATAACTGAAGACACAATGAAGTGTTTCATAATTAAATGTGAAAACATTACCAAAGAAATACATCAAAGTGGTATCTTCTTACTCAAGAAAGCAAAAGAGAAATTTCTCGCAGGAGAGAAATTTACTTAGTTTAACAAAAGCTACCGCAGACAGGACCAAGTTTTGCCTCAAACCACTATTATCTGCCAATGACTCATCAGGATGTGTTACAGAAAAGCCAAGTTGTCTCCAACAGGTCAGGAATATTGTTTTAACTTCTCCAGCATGCCCTAATGTGGACTTAGAAAGTAACATTATTGAGCACTTACCAAGTGCCAGATATGATGCTAAGTACTTTACATGCTTTACCTCATTCAACAACTGTGTGAAGTAAATATATTATACCCCTTTTCCAGATGTGGGAACTGAGGCATGGAAAGTAACTTCACTAAAATGATTTACCTAAAGAGACCAAATCACCAGATGGCACTAGGGGAAGTCAGGTCTCCAAACCAGTACTCCACCAGACAAATGTTAGACTGTGTCTCCTTTCGTTCATTTATGTAAGTCCTTCTAAAGTTTATTTTCTTTATCTCTACACCCAGTGTGGGGCTTTCACCCATCCCGAGATCAAGAGTTTCATGCTGTTCTGACTGAACCAGCCAGGTGCCCCTTATCTAAGCCCTTCTAAAGACTGTGTACATGTTTCTAGCTGATCACTAATAATTCCTTTACTCAATTAACAAATATTTATTAAAGCCCTCTTTGTGTGCCAGGAACTGTCACAGGGACTGAGGATGGAGTGGTAAATAAGACAGTTATTTACCTATACCTATAAATAAGACAGATACAGTTCAGTAAGTTTCCAGTTAGTGAGAGAAAGAGATTAATCAATCATGCATTCATTCAAAAAATGTGTATTGAGCTCCACTATGTCTACTAAAAAAAAAAAACAGTATGAAAAGGTCTTCACTGTCATGGAGCTTCTATTCTATTGCTGGGATCAGAAAATAAGTCAACAAAAAACACAACGAACTGATTACAACTGTGATAAGTGCTATGTTACAGGGTATTATGAAGATGGAAACCTCCTGTACACTTGTAGATCTAAAAACTGCCTCTCTGGAGATGTTAACATTTGAGTCCCAAAAGTAGACACTAGCTTGGCATATGAGGCAGGAGGTAGTAGGGGAATTCCAATCAGAGGGAACTGCTCCCAAGTGGGAAGAAGTTTGGCCAAGCCTACCTGAGGAACTGAGAAAATGCCCAAGTTGCTACAGCAGTATTTTTCAAACTAAGATTAGGAGTATAAAATCAATTTAGTAGATCATAACTGGCATTTTAAAAAATGAAATGGAACAGAACAGAAAATATCAAAGCGCATCACATAAATTAAGGGTAAATATCTTCCTTTGAAACTTTCAGTTATTTCTTTGCCTTTAATTTTTTTCATGGTAGGTCTGTATCACTGAATTGTAGCAAACTGAAATGAGGAGTTGGGCTCAGGATGAGTCTGAAGAGGTTCCAGATTATTTGGATCTTGTGGATCATGGTAAGATTTATTTTTACTTCATTCCAAGGATAATGAAAAATCATTAAAGGAAGGCAATGGGAATTTTAAAAAATGCCTCTGATTATGTGTTAAAAAAAAAGGCTTGACATCAAAGTTGATTTTTCAAACAGCAATTGCGATTCCACTGAAGTAATCAAAGTAGGAGATGATGGGAATAGTTTTCATCAAATACGAGAAGGGTTACTGGTTGAAAACTTGGAAGAAATCCTAAGTATTTTCATAAGAATGTAAGCTTCAGGAGAGCAGGACCCTTATTTATCTCACCACCTAAAACAGAGTCTATTATATAGGAGTGTGTTCAATAAATATTTGTTCCATGAACGACAAGAGCTTGCAACAGGATGGTGGCACTGGAAGTGAAGCAAATGGAAACTGAGTAATTAAAATTATCAGGCCTTGCTGATTAAAGGTGCAGAGAGAAAAGGAGGTATTAAGGGAAATTCCCAGATTTTTTACTTGACTATGTAGTCTGCCCCCCTCCTTTCGAATACAAGGAAAGTATTTTTGCCTTTTTAATCTACAATCACATCCCTCAACTTCAGGAGATACCCTGTAACACCTTCTATGCACACTTCTTGATTTCATTAACTCCTTCACTTTTACATTTTTAAAAAGACTGAGTTCTAAACATTAAATCTCTCACCATGAAAATGACGTTTAACTATTTTGTCTCTTTCTGGACCTCTGCTAGCTGTATTTTGTCACCGCCTGAAGTGGTGGTTTAGCAGGTTGCACAAAAACGATAAATATGCTATACTTACATTTTTCAATGTAAGCAGAAGACAATGTGAGTCATTACAACACAACACTCACGTACACTAATTTGCACATACTGTTCAAAATTATCACCAATAAATTCTACAACACGTATTTAAAACAAGAAACTACAGTAACAAAGGATAGGGTTCCATGAGGTACAAAGATGTGAGCTCGTTTAAAATACCACTTAGTCATTAAAGCATTGGAATGTCCAAAACCATATATCTGCAACTGAATCTGAATTATCAGAAATAAACTTGTAATTGTCCTCCTTAAAATTTTCTATTGTCTTTTTCTGAAACCCCAGAGTTGCCACAATGTCGTTCATTCGTTCTGTGCCTCAGACTGCCGCACTAAGAGGGCTCGGCGTGAAATCCCAGGCCCTTTCACCCAGCCAGACCCCATTCGGTAGGGACACTGTGTGAACCATCGTGGATTCTGGGGACCTCACAACCCTGTGACCATCCTCCCCATCAGGCCGCCAAACGGCAGGACTACGAGGCTGGCGCTGCGCAAGTATTTTTTTTTCCAGGCCCACCAGAAAGGAAGCCAGCGGGAAGAGAGAGGGACGGGCCCACCCACGGGAGTCTCGCTGGGAGGACCCGGGCCGGGAAGGCGAGGAAGCGCGGTTACCTAGATGCTCCCGTCCCGAAGGAGAAACCGCCGCCTGCCCCGGTCCCGCCGGCGGCTACGGTGGTGGAGCCCAGTGTGCTGGTTCCGAAGGAGAACCCCGTGGACATGGCTGCTGGGGCTCAGCGCCGTCAGGTAGCTGCAAGGGGTCTGGGACGCTCCTCTCTCCTCAAAGCCAAGGCGGGCCGGGCAGCATCGCTCTCGCCCAGCCGCGACCTGGCGGGAACCTCAAGCCTCCGTGGTTGCGAAGACGAGGCCGAAGTGGGTGGGGCAACCACCCGAGAGCACGTTCCGGCGCCCGCCGCGCGCACGTAACCCACCAAGAGCGAGCCCGCTGCGCAAGGCACTCTGGGATGGGGGTGGGTTGCGCGCCGCGCAAAGCGTCCTGGGAGGGAGTGAGCTGGGGGTGGGGCCGGTCCTCTTAAGGGGTAGTCGCCTAGCGTTGAAGACGAGTGAAACCGTTTTCTTTAGTTCTGAATTGGCATATGTGTTGACGTAATGTGTACTTTATGGCTGTTGAATCTTAATTATTGCTTTACGTCTTTCCCTACTGCTAAAAGGGATGCGCGAAATCCCAGAGTGGGGAAGGCCCTACTGAGCAGTCCAAGCCCTGCTGCAGAAAAGGAGGCGCGCTCAGCCTTCGTTTGGCTGCCGTCCCTTCCCGGAGAGGGACAGGGAGCTTCTCTGCTCCCGGACGGTTCGGAAATCAGTCGATAATAATTTACTGATCCGCTCCACAGCGTTTGGAGCCCGTTAAGCGCAG
Organism: Callorhinus ursinus; assembly: GCF_003265705.2. Classification (NCBI taxonomy): domain Eukaryota; kingdom Metazoa; phylum Chordata; class Mammalia; order Carnivora; family Otariidae; genus Callorhinus; species Callorhinus ursinus. The sequence goes on from NW_027397069.1 coordinate 71,263,487, forward strand.
TCATTGCGAGTTGCCACCCAGGAGGCTCAGAGAGCGGCCTTTGGTGGGGGGTGGCCGAACTTGGTGGTGGTGCTGTGCAAACCCCCTGGACGTCAAAGGATGTGGTCAAGTCCACGAAGTTTTGCAGCGTATCCTGCTGGGTAGGAGTTTGGGACCCCCGGCCCATCGCGGGAGGGCCCCCCCCCCCCATGGCTGCATTCTGGCTTTGGGCTTTGCATTGCTCTGACGCCCCTTTGCTACCTACCAGAGGAACTGCAAAGTGGACGGGATAAGTACAGAAACAAGCACAATATAGTGCGGAATTTAAGGGTTCCATGAGCAACCCCTAAACATAAGAAAAATGTAGATTTAAGGAAGAGATCCTGGCTTGTAGAAAGATCAGGAAAGGCTTCGTGTCTGTGGTGCATTGGGGTGCTGTCATCATAATGTGGGTCTTCATTCAGAGATTGTTACATCCCGCAAAAATGGTTTTCTTACCTGTGATTTCTTACAGTAAAATTCATCCCAAAAGCAACCACCAGATTTGCTTTCGTAAAACATAATTCTCACCACTGCACTGCCTTGATGGAACACCCAGTGGCTCTTTAGTCTAGCATTCATCCTCCATATGACAAATCTTTTTAAGCTCAGGTCTCAACAACTCTTAATGCAGGACTTTCTCCTCTGTTGAGGTTGGGCATTGCTGCCTCCTGTAGACTGAATTGTGTCCCTCCAAAATTCATGTGTTAAAGCCTTAACCTCCAATGTGATGGTGTTTGAAAAGAGGGCCTGTGGAACGTAATCGGGGTTAGATGAGGTCATGAGGGTGGGGTCCTCATGATGGGATTAATTCCCTTCTAAGAAGAGATATGAGAGAACTCTTATTTCTCCACTTCTGAGGACACAGCTAAAAGGCAGCCTTCTTAGGCAAGAAGAGAGCTAATGGGCACCTTACCTTGAACTTCTCAGCCTCCAAAACTGAGAAGTAAATTTCTGTTGTTTAAGCCACCCAGTCTGTGGTATTTTGTCATGGCAGCCTGAGCACTTACACGTCACCTCTGCTTGTTTAATTAAAAAACTAAATAGCATTTTAAATATTATGGAAGTCACCATAATAATAATAAAAAAGGGACATATTTGAACTGTAGTTTAAAGAAAAATTTCATAGTGATTGAACAGGAAAAGAAAAAATAAAATATTGAGGGTTTTAGAGCTTCAGTGATCTAGAGAATGCTATTATCAGTGATGATTTATAAGATGGTCAATAAGAGGACTATGGGGAAAAAAAATCTATGGTACTTTTGTCTGGAAAAGAAAAAGATGATTTTTGGAGGAAGATAGAATATGGCTCCCTACATCTTTTAATCCCATTGTGTATTCTTTCCAAAACTTTTGAAGAATATCAACCTAAAATTAGTAAGATCAAAATGCTTGGCACAGGGGCACCTGGGTGGCTCAGTGGGTTTAGCGTCTGCCTTCCACTCAGAGCCCCGAGTGGGGCTGTCTGCTCAGCGGGGAGCCTGCTTTTCCCTCTCCCTCTGCCTGCCATTCCCCCTGCTTGTGCTCTCTCTCACTCTCTCTCTCTGTCAAATAAATGAATAAAGTATTTTTAAAAATAGTTGGCACATACAATTTATATGTTAATTAACAAAACATGTAAGATTAGCAAGAAGGAAAGAGGATGTGAAAATGTAGTAGGGACTAATATAATATTTCGTAATAGGGGAAACTGATGTGGGCTATATAGGAATTATCTTTGCAATCATTCTGTAAATCCAAAACAATTTTTTAAAAGTTTATAAGGGGCACCTGGCTGGCTTAGTTGGTAGAGCATGCAACTCTTGATTCTCAAGGTCATGAATTCAAGCCCCATGTTGGGTGTGGAGTCTACTTTTTAAAAACAAAATAAGTAAAATAAAAATGTTTATAAAAGAAAGTAGTGAGAATATGACTTAGATAAAAGTTTGTGTTTTGGGGGAGTCACTCAAATTGACAAACTATTCTTTTAACTTTATAAAAAGTTTTAGTATGGGGTGCCTGGGTGGCTCAGTTGGTTAAGCAACTGCCTTCGGCTCAGGTCATGATCCTGGAGTCCCGGGATCGAGTCCCACATCGGGCTCCCTGCTCAGCAGGGAGTCTGCTTCTCCCTCTGACCTTCTTCCCTCTCGTGCTCTCTATCTCTCATTCTCTCTCTCTCAAATAAATAAATAAAATCTTTTTAAAAAATAAAATAAAATAATAAAAAGTTTTAGTATGGCATTTTTGTCTTGTATCTGGCAGAGTAGTTTAAATTATGCAGCAGTAACCCCCAAGATGCCACAGAGAGGAACACTGCAGAGATGGAAAGTGGACTACTTAACGAACAGCAGTATTACAATCTATTACATGCCTCTAGATACACCGAGTGTAAAACCGGACCTCAAAGACCTTTTCTCATAGAGCTTCTTCTGTTTGTCCTATTAGCAAAAAGAAAACACTTCGCATCCTTTGTTCTACAGAAATAAAACTCCAAAGAAAGCAGTTACTATAAGCCAGTTATTTGGTTATTCAATGGAAAGCTTGAAGTAAAATGTCAACATAAGCTTCATGCCTATTTAAGCCTAAAGCCTATGCAGCCAGGCAAAACCATGCAGCACAGGTTTTTGGCTTAACCATCCTTATTTAGAGTAACACATTGTATTCCAAAGGATGTTTCAGATATTCCTCCTTGACATTGTGGGACCTGAACCCATGTATCAATTCTATGTGAATTACTGCTTTCCAAGAATGAAGCAAATGATTCAAACTCTAAATTATATAGCAAACCACTTTGTTTCCCCTTGTTTTTTATATTACGAGAATCATGCTAAGAAACCCTATCTTTTGCTGATTTACTGGCTGTATGGTGACCTTGTTAATGTCACAATCAAACTGAATTATCTGAAAGGCAATAGCACTGTGAAAAATTTTAATTTTAACTTGCATTAAAATGTCTAAAGAGGCTTGTTTCCGTGGTATATTCAGATCAAGATAACTCTGAGAAGGAAATTGGAATCTTGTCTATTTAAGAGGAGCTGCAATATGTATGGTCTGATCCTCTGAAATATCCAAGAGAGAAGTTGTAATTTAGAGCCTATATATAACCAGATGACATCTGTCTTGAATTTATTCCTGGGAATCTATTGACTTTAAAGATTTAGATAGTGTCCTTCCCTTTTAAAACTCCTATTAAATTTTCAAAAGATCCAACAACAACAAAATGTATGGAGAGATAGAGCAATAATGAAAATTTGACAAAATGTTAATAATTGGTGACTCTACAAGAAAGATACATGGATGTTCATTGTACTGTTCTCTCAGCTTCTCTATAGGTTTGAAATTTTTCATAATGAAAAGTTGGAGCCTAAAGCTGAAACAAAAGTTTCCAAGAATAGGTCCAGTAATGATCTGTTTCCTGATAGTTTTCACCCATCACCCAAGAAATGAAAAAAAATGAAAAGCAATATAGGGAGTTTTACATGAAGCTAATTTTATTTATTTATTTTTAAACATTTTATTTTTTTAAGTAATCTCTACACCCAACGTGGGGTTCAAACTCACAACCCCACAGTCAAGAGTCACATGCTCTATTGACTGAACTAGCCAGGCATCCTGAAGCTAATTATATTTAAAGTGTAGTCATTTGTTTTGAAATTGTGTCCTTCCTATTGGTGAGTGTGGGTGATGGGACGGTTTGCTTTCATGACCTGATAACAATAATGGATAAGATCAGGAAAAGAAACTTGGCAATGTCGGCATAAAATAAATGAGGGAAGCTATCTTGTTGCCATTCATTTTCATGCTTCTCTTTTTCCCTCCAAAAAAAAAAAAAAAAAAAATCCCGATTTTGTTCAATGTGCACACATTTACCTGTGGCCAATTAGGTGTATGTGGGAGACTTGAGATGATACTCACCTCATGTATGAATATGACTCATTTAAAGGAGTAGCTGCCGAACATCCCTTTTGCCATTGTCCTCCTTCTTTCCTGCTGCCTGGGACTTAGACACATGGCTGGGTCTCCCAATAGCCATCCTGGTCTGTGAGGAACTTAAGAATGAAAGTTATATGCTAAGGAGGGTGTAGCAGAAAAATAGTATCATAGAATCATCATATCAGCCATGATTTGCCTACCTTCAGACTTCTTTTACTTTATTTATTTATTTATTTATTTATTTATTTATTTATTTATTTATTTTATTTGAGAGAGAGAGAGAGAGAGAGAGAGAGAGAGAGCGTGCACGGAGGGGCAAAGGGAGAGGGAGAAGCGATTCTATCACTGAGCAGGGAGCCTGACACGGAGCTTGATCCCAAGACCCTGGGATCACGACCCAAGCTGAAGGCAGATGCTCAACCAACTAAGCCCTTCAGACTTGTTTTAAATGAAAGAAAAAATCAACTTCTGTGTTAAGTTACCATAGTTAGGGCTCTGTTATTCATAGCTAAATTTTTTTTAAAGATTTTATTTATTTATTTGACAGAGAGACACAGCAAGAGCAGGAACACAAGCAGGGGGAGTGGGAGAGGGAGAAGCAGGTCTCCAGTCGAGCAGGGAGCCTGATGTGGGACTCGATCCCAGGACCCTGGGATCATGACCTGAGCCGAAGGCAGACGCTTAATGACTGAGCCACCCAGGTGCCCCATAGCTAAATTTAATATACCAGTTTAAGTAGGAACCCACACTAAAATATAAATTTTACATGTGTTAACTGAAGAAACAGGAAACATCCAAGATGAACCAAGGTCCAGATTATCTGTAGGACTGGAATATAGTGATAAAGGCAATGACAAAATATCCTGTTATCTAATTGTCTGGAAACATGATAGCAGAGGGCACAGTCAGGTTCTAGTCTCAAAAACATGGGAGCCAAAGAGGGAGAATGTATCTGCATTTACTGTTCTCATATTTTAAGGAAACAAGTCACTGTACCTGATGGACTCAGTGTCCACTGTCATGAAACTGAAATACATTCATAAGACTGTTCCATAGCATGCACAAAATTTCCCTCAATTCTCTTTGATCAGTTTGCCCATAGCTTGATTAGACCTCTTTTGATTACAAAGAATAGAAATCTGCTCAAAATAGTTTAAGCACAAGTGTGTATGTATGTGGGGGAGACATGGGACTACAAAGTTACTACTGATAGGTCTTATTATTGAGACATAGGAGACAGACATGGAATACAGAGAAGTTTCAAGTGAATCTAGAAGAAAAGGAATAGCCAGGCCTCAAGTATATCAGAAAGGAACAGCTAGCTCATAAGAAATGAACTGGAGAGGGTTGCACTTATTTCGGAGAACTAAGAAGATCTGGAGGTCCCAGAGGATGGGTGAAGGATTAACTAACTGATTGAGTGTCCAAGGGAGACAGAAGGGCGTTCAGGCATCTGCCACACAAGAATCTGAGACCCAACTCTGAAGGAGTAAAGGCTAGTAAGCAAGCAGGGAGAAAGTGAAACAAACTTGGCAAAACAGATCCCTCCCCCCACCCTATCCCCAACTCCAACCCCACTGTTACCAAACTAGGGAGGTATAGGGAAAAAGAAGCCTTGAATAGGATAAAGGGGCAAGTTTATATTTATGTTAAAAATCAAATTTTTCTAAACCCAGAGTAATCAGTACAAAATTATCAAGAGGGGTAAAAGGAGAGCCAACAAACAGCCTTAAAGGGTAACGGTGAAGAAAAACCTGCTGCCTGTTTCACACCATAAGAATCCAGCGTTCAATGAAGGGCTTACACAGAATAGAGCACGACCGACCACTGTATCAACCAATGTTAATAGCCAGTGTGGATGGACAGAAAGATCAGACATGGATACCACTTGGGTAAATCATCAAGATTTACTTATCTAAAGGATTCAGAGAGAAAGTCACACAATCAGGATACAGTGAAAAGTGATGAGTAATTTTCTTTAAGACAGAATGAGGAGCAAGCCTCCAAACCCTAAAAATGCTGAAAGAATGAGAGTCATACTAGCCTTCTGGAAATACAAATACTTCTCCCTCCCAGTATGAGACTGAGGCATATCAGCTAACTTGGCTATGTGCACTTTGCTGGGCCGGGCGCATGACCTCACCTGCAGTTATAGAATACATAATGTGATCACTTGCATACAGCGTACAGTCACTCAGATAAGAACAAATCTTTCCTCCATCGCCCATCCTTCTCAAATGAACACAGCCTGATCCAAATAAATTCCTAAACTCAATGCTGAAGAGTTAGAATGAGGATCAGCAGGCATGCAGATATCTCCAAGGATTCTGGGATGCATTCTTCTTAAAACACATGTGCACACACCTATTATTTATTGAGCATTCATTGAGGTCAGCTACTAAGCTTGAGCATTCCTCTTTATTACTTCATTAACTAACACAAATAACTCAATGGAGAAGATGATGGTAAGTACTACCACTTACAGATAAGTAAACCAAGAGTTAGAGAAATAACTTTACTAAACTCACACAGATAATGAACAGCAGAAATGAGTTTTGAATTTAGATAACTTTGGTTCCAGAAAGAATTCTGATCATAGATTTCATCTTCTGCAAGAATATACCTAAAAATAAAAGCTAAGAAATGAGTCAGATGAAATATTCTTGTTCTTTTAATGACTTACGTTTATTTAAGAAGCACCCAAATTAAGAAGTATAATTGCTTTTACATCTCATTAGATGGCAAATAGTAAACATAATTATAAAAGCATCAACATTTACTTTTAAAATATGAAATGTTATCTCACATGACAATCATAGTAGTATCAAGCACCTCTTACACATTTTGTAGGGGAATTAAGTTTTTTTTAACAGTGTAAAAACAAACATTAAGCATTAGGGAGAAATGAATGCAGGAGGTTCTGATTCCTTATTATTTCAAAACATCATGATTGTTTATTTAATGCTTTGTTGTGTATTTGTTATTTTTGATGCAAAAACCACCATCTTTAAGTGGAAGTTCAATTAAGAAAATGCTATTTAATTAAAGTCATCAATAACTAGTCACATCACTATTTTAAGTGGTTTTTGTAGGTGCATATAAGGCAAATCTAGGTGTCCCCTAAAACTTGGATGAAAAAGGAAGTTAATAACTATACACATCAAAACAAAACTAATCAGGGGTGCCTGGGTGGCTCAGTCAGTTATGCGTCTGCCTTCGGCTCAGGTCATGATCCCAGGATCCTGGGATCAAGCCCCACATAGGGCTCCCTGCTCGGTGGGGAGTCTGCTTCTCCCTCTGCCTGCTGCTCCCCTGGCTTGTACTCTCTCTCCCTGTGTCAAATACATAAAAAAAAAAACAAAAATAAGCACAAACATTTAAGGACTCCATAGAAAGACAGCATGGTGTCTAGACCATATCTCGATATGAACTTAGTTGGCCGAATGGCATAAAGAAACAACAGGGCCCTCAGAAGGAGGCTTTTTCAGCAATAAAGCCTAAATTAGGGTTACTTGATATATCCCTATAATAATGAACCTTCAGGGCTGCCTCCAGAGTCTTCCCTGGCCCAGAAACACTACTATCTTGTCCTGCAATTGATACATCCCAATAGGATTTACGGATGCATCAAGATTTTGACTAAGTAAGAACAGCCTAGCACAACATTTTTTCCCTTGCTCTGAATTCATCCTGACTAAGCAAACTTCTCAACAGTAAAGTGTCTGTATAGCTTTATAGGAAGAGAATATGTTGACCTCATTACTGTCTGCTTTAAACTCTATTTCTCATGGTCAATGATTAAGTTGGTATTTTGATATTCACCAGTCTAACCCTAAGAAGCAGATTTCTCCTTGGCTGTCTGGTCTTCCTTCGGGTTAGCCTCCGTGGACTTCTTCATTGAAAACTGTAACTGTTATAAGTGCCCTATTTGCATAAGCGATGAGATGAAGATAGCAGGAAATACTTAATCTGATTAATTTTATTGTGCTCCCACTTTTTTTAGGGTAAGAGAGGATTTAGGAACACTGGTGCACATTGAAGTCCTCTTAAACTGGACCATATGTTTGATGAACATTAATAAGAACAAAACACATCTAAATGAATGAAACTCTTCTCTTTTCTAGTGTCTCTATTTCCCTTGAGTGAACCACCCCTTTTTAGTGACAGAGGAATTGGGGCTCTTTGTTTCTTGCGGTAATCGCTGAGGGTAGAGCTACTGACAGAAAAGCAAATGGTCTAGATCCTTTGGAACCTGTGCATGGTGCCTAATTGGGGCTTCTACTCAATTTCTGCTACTCCTGCTAACAAGACATCTGTTCCCAGACTTCCTTGTGGGAGTCTTCAAAGTCATTCAAATGCACAGTCCCTTCAAATAGTGATATGGGAGATCCCCAACAAAATGCTTGCCTCATCGTTCTATAACTTGGCTTGCCAATTGTCAAACTCTCCTACAAAGATTGTTTCTAATTAACATTTTATTACTTGAAAGGTTGGTCAAAGATCATCAGATATTAAAGAACAGTTGTGACATGAAAGTCAGAAACCAAAACAACAAACCTAGAGGGAATCTAGAGGGAATAGAGATAATTTGGGAAGCAAAATAAATAAATTAGTTTATTTTTATGGTATCTCATACCTAGAGATATGAGATCCACAAAATCAGAACTAGGTGCTACCAAAAAAAAATTGGAAAAAGGAAAATGTATATAACCAAATGAACTCTTAGCCTGGAAGGAACAATATTCCGGTAGCAATAGGCACACCTAGTGCTCAGATCTTGGATTCTAATATCATTCCAGGTAAAAGGATTAGATCTCTTTGGAGGAATGGTTAATTATAAGAGCTGGGGTGGAAAAGATGCAAGATGAGCCTGGAGCATATTATAGTGCCAGAAAGTAAGGAAGTGCTCAAAAACAAAAACAAAAAAAGCCCCACCTATGTTGATGAGATATGTCAAAGGGACATAGGAGCCAAGTGAAAGATTTCCTGATGGTCACAGCTGGAACAATTCAAGTAAGAAAATAAGGAATTCTCAGATTATAAACAAAAGTACCAAATGAACATCCATGAGTTCATACTGATGTAAACAAATGATAGAATGAATGAATGAATAAATAAATAGAGAAGAATAGAAAAATATCTTGTGCTGAAGAATTCCAAATAATTTATGTAGAAACACTGCCCTACAAGAGGGGAAGAACAACTTCCTACTCTGTAAGTGTAGACTGTGAATAGTGATCTCTTTCAAAAGAGGACACTATAAGGGTGCCTGGGTGGCTCAGTCGGTTAAGTGTCTGCCTTCAGCTCAGGTGACCATCCCAGGGTCCTGGGATCAAGTCCAGCATTGGGCTCCTTGCCCAGCGGGGAGCCTGCTTTTCTCTCTGCCTGCCACTCCCCCGGCTTGTGCTCTGTCTCTCTGACAAATAAATAAATAAAATTGTTAAAAAAAAAAAAAAGGACACTATAGAAATGGGGAGATAGTACCTTTATGGAGGAGAAACTTGACAAACATTACCTCAGTCAGGTGATTAAGGTGAACATCAGCAGCGATTAATCATGTTGGGTGTATGTACCCTTGACATGATGTGATAAAAATGGCACTTTATCTCTATGATCTTCCTCCTCTAAACCCTGAACCCTAGTTCAACTATGAGAAAAACGTTAGGCAAATTCCAGCACAAGGGCATTCTACAAAATACATGACTAGGACTCTGCAAAACTGTCAAGGTTATAAAAAAATCAAAGAAAATAAAAAACTGTCATAGTTGAGGGAGACATCACTCCTAAAAGTAATGTGATATCCTGAATAGAATTCTGGCACAGAAATAGGACATTAGATAAAAACTAAAGAAATCTGCATAAAATGTGAACTTTAGCTAATGATAATGTATCCATATTGGCTCATTAATGTAACAAATATACTAATGTAAGATACTAATAATAGAAGAGACTAGCTATGAAGTATGTGGGAACTGTCTGCATTACCTTTTCAATTATTCTGTAAATCTAAAACTGTCCTAAAAATAAGGTCTATTTAAAATTTAAAAAGAGCTCTTGGAAATTAAAAATATAACTGCAGCAATTAAAAAATATTAGAAACAATGGACTATAAAGTTATAAGAATTTCCCAGAAAGTATATTAGAAAGACAAAAGCCTAGAGAATAGAAATAAAAGGATAATAAAATTAGAGTCAGACCAGGAGTTTTCACATCTGATAAAAGAAAGAAAGGAGAAAGGGAGGGAAATAGGAAGGAAGAACAATGAGGAACAGAAGAAGAAAGGGAGGAAAAAGCAGAAAAAAAATAGAGAAAAAGGAAGAAAGAGTAATTATCTCAGAAATAATACAAGAAAATTTACTAGAACCAAAGAAAATGTGTTATTAGGTTAAAAGAGCTTAGCATGTGTGTAAACACTAGATGGGAATAAAGGAGAAAACCAAGTTTCCTTATTTTAAAATTTCAGATCATGGGGGTAAAGAGATCCAAAAAGCTTCCTGAGAAAATAAAGCAGGGATACCCACAGGGAAATGAGGAAGTCATCAGGTTTCTGAACAGGTACATTGGAAGATAGGATGTGTTTCTGGGAGCTCTCAAAATCCTAGGAGAATTTTTTTTCCAGCACAGGTAGACCCAACCAAACTATCCATCAAAGATTTGCCTTTCACCTTACTTCAGGAAGTCAACAAAGAATATACTCCACCAAAACAAAACAGAACAAAGTAAGCAAATCAAGAAGAATAAAACATAAGATCTAGGAATTCAACACAAAAGACTTACTAGGACATTTCCCCGGCTGATGGTGAAGGGGAGTCCCAAAGATAATATCTGTTTGTAGGCCTAGAGAACAACTAGACCAGACTGGAACAAGAGAAGTAGAGGTTCCTAGAGATATCTAGGGACCTCTAGAAAGATGTCTCAAGGAAAAACAATGGACCTGAGAAATTATCTGCCAGTGTTAGCCATGAGGAATATTGTATCTAGTGTGAGACTAGTTAACACGAGAGTCAAAGAAGCCTAAGCAAACTACTCCAAGAGGCCACTGAGCCAGAAAAAAATTTTTAATTATATAAGAAAGGAAATGTAAGTAGTGTACTTAATTTGGATTAACAGTGAGCAGTATATGAGAATAATAATGACAATATGAATGGGCACTTAATTTTTTTAAAGTGTTAAAACTCTAGGAGGACAAGAGGAGGGAGAAATGTGAGTCTGGGAACAGGGAGGTTGCAAAATAGCAAAATTCTGACCTTCCATTAAGGAAGTAAACAGATGATCTAAAACTGAAAAAAAAAAATCAAGAAAGAGTCCCCTAGCTATGTTACTTAGACATATGCAAGTAAAAACAGAGGAAATAGACAGAAATCAAGATGAGTGCTTTGGGGAAGTAGGAATAGTGATGAAGCATGGGATAACCAAATTTTGTCATAAGCTTTATGCTACTCTTGAACTTTTAAAACCAGTACATTATTTTGGAAAAAAGTTCAAATTTCCTACTCATAGACTTTTCCCAATTGTGAAAATAGCATACTTGCAGAAGAAGGCATAAAGTATGTAAGTACTGTTTACAAACTAGACACCCTCATCTCTAAACACCACATTGTAACTACCACTCACATCAAGAAACTGAGTCCTGCAAGCAGTTTAGAAGTTAGAAGCCCTTCCTCAATCACACCCCATTGGTAACCATTATCCTTGCTATTGTAAGGATATATTCTTTACTTTTCTTTATAGATTTAACACCTACATGCTCACCCCTAAACACAGTTGAGTTTTGCCTATTTTTGAACTATGATATAAATGGAATCATACCATATGGATCATGTTGTGCCTTGAATTTTTTTTTAATTATTTTTTAAGTAGGCTCCACACCCAGCATGGGGCCCAGAGCAGGGTTTGAACTCATGACCCTGAGATCAAGACCTGAGCTGAAATCAAGAATCAGATGCTTAACTGACTGAGCCATCCAGGTGCCCCTGTGCCTTGCATCTTTTGCTCAACCTTATGTTTAAATTTTCATCCTTGTTACATGTAACTGAAGATTGTTCCTTTCCATTGCTGCATAGTATTCCATTTTTTGACTATATCACCATTTATCTGTCTCTTTTACTGTTGCTATTGTTTATAGTTTTGGGCTATTAGAATGGGGCTGCTATAAACATTATTATACATGTATCCTATGCATATGCTTAAGATTCTCTAGAGTCCCCATTTAGGAGTGAGCTGATGGTTCCTAGGCTATGTACATGTTCCATTGGATAAGGGGATGATAAACTGTTTTTGAAAGGCTTTGTAACAAATTGCACTCCCACAGCAACCAACATCTGAGAGTCCATGCTGTTACATATCTTTGCCAAAATGTGTTACTATCAACATTTTTTAATTTTCCTGATTAATAATAAAGTTAAATACTTTTACATATATTTATTAAACTTTTGGCTATCCTATTTTAAGTCCTGTTCAAAGGTTTTTCCCATTTTTCTGTGGAGCCTCTGCCTTTTTCTAACTTATTTGTAGGAATTCTTTATATTTTCTGAATATGAATCCTTTTATATTATACATGTTAAAACTGTCTTACACTTGGGGCACCTGGGTGGCTCAGTTGGTTAAGCCTCCAACTCTTGACTTCAGGTGCGGTCATGATCTCAGGGTCCTGGGACTGAGCCCCATGTGAGGCTCTGTGCTCGGCACAGAGCCTGCTTGTCCCTCTCCCTCTGCTCCTTCCTCCTACTTGCTCTCTTTCCCTTTCTCAAATAAATAAATCAAATATTTCTAAAAACTGCCTTAAACTCTACGGTTTACCTTTGTACTGCCTTATTGTTGTCTTTTTTCTTTTTTAGGAATAGAAATGTACAATTTAAATATTGTTCAGTTTATTATCTACAATGTTTTTATGGTCTGTTTTAAATATTATTCTCTATAATAAAGTCATGAGAATATTCTCACCTACCCTCCAAAAGTTTATTATGCTGCTCTTCACATTTGGGTCTTTAATCAACATGGGAATACGTAGTGTGGGGTAAGGATCAAATCTCATTTTTTGACTCATATAGATAGCAAATTTTCTCAGCCCCATTTACTGAAAAGAGAGTTTCCCCATACTGATCTGCAATATCACATTTTTCATAAATCAAGTATCGACATATATGTGGTTTTATTTCTGGACTCTCATTCTGTTTGCCTATTCTTGCAAGATGCCACCTTACTTATTGTAAATTTATAAAGTCTCGAAAATTCCTTTGGGAAAATCTTATCTTCTCATTCTTTCTCAGAATTATTCTTAGCCCTTTACATTACCATATATGTTGTAGAATCAGCTTATCACACATACATACTGACAACTCCCCTGCACCTCCAAAATATATACACACACCTATTAGCATAGTGATTGGGAGTACATTGAATTTGTAGATAGATTAGTTTGGGAAGAATTGATATGTTTTAAAACTGAGTTTTCTATTCCATGAACATAGTGCATTCTTCCATTTATTTAAGTTTGTGTGTATGTGTGTGTGTTGGGGGGAAAGAGAGAGAGATTGAGATTGATCTATCTCAATATATCTATCCATCCATCCATCCATTTACGGAGTTTTATAATATTCTCTATAAATATCTTACACATATTTTGTTAAATTTGTTCATTGACATCTGATATTCTTTTTGTGCTGTGGTAAATACATTTTTTTAAAATTCCATTTTCATCTTCTACTAAATTGGAACTTATATGCTGTTTCTATTATTTTAGCAGTTACCCTAGCAATTAAAACATATAAACACAACTTTTTTTTTTGAGAGAGAGAGAAGGATGGGGGCGTGGGAGAAGGGGAAGAGGGAATGGGGGGAGAGAGAGAGAATCTTAAGTAGGATTGATCTCACAACCCCGAAATGATAACCTGAGCCAAAATCAAAAGTCAGAGGCCTAACTGACTGAGCCACCTAGGCAACCCTAAGCATTCCTACTCTTAACCAAGATGATGCAAGGATCCTAAGATACTTTATTTCATTCCTCACTCATGTATTTGAATTGTTTTTTCAACTTTACGGAACTTCATTATTATTGTTTTATGCAGTCAGTGTTTATTTACATTTACTCATTTCTTTACGTTTAAAAAAATCTTCATTTCTTTTGTATCTTAGATCTTCCATCTGTGATCATTTTCCTTATTCTAAAGTATAATTTAGAATTTGCTTTAATATGGGTCATGGCAGACTCAGTCTTTTGTTTTGTTTTGTTTTTTGGAAAATGAGTTTTCCCCCCTACTCTCATTTTCTGAAAGATAGTTTTTTTCTGGGAAAAGTATTTTATTTATTTATTTATATTCATTTTTTAAAAGATTTTTTTCCTAAGTAATCTCTACACCCAACATGGGGCTCAAACTTACAACCTGGAGATCAGGTGTCACATGCTCTACCGACTGAGCTAGCCAGCTGCCCCTGGGAAAAGTATTTGAGATTGTCAGTTGTTTCTTTCTGTATATGGAAGATACCATTGCAATGTTACATGGCTTCTATTGCTGATAAGAAGTCAGCTGTAAGTTTAATTGTTGATCTACTGGAGGTAATTTGTACTTCTATTCTGGATGCTTTTAAGATCTCCCATTGTCTTTGGTGTTGCCATAGTGAATTCACCATAGTGAATCTGTAGTTCATTATTATGTGTCTGGAGATGGATTTCTTTTTATTTATCATACTTGGAATTTGTTGGCTGCTTTATACTGTGAATTGATGTCTTCCATGCATTCTGAAAAAAAAATATCAGGCATTATCTCTTCAAATATTATCTTTGCCCCAGTTGCTCTCTCTTATTCTTGTGAAACTGTGATCAGGTTTATTATAGATCTTTTGAGTCTATCCTTCATTTTTCTTAACCTCTTTTCATATAATCTTTTTGTCTCTCTGTATTCCTTTCCTTTGTGGATAGTTTTCTTTTAGTTATTTCTGGTTTTCTAATTCTTCTTATTTGTCTAACTTATTAAACCCATCCAATGAGCTTTCCATTCCAATTTTTATATTACATTTGTAGAAGTTACATTTGGTTCTTTTTCATATTTGCTATATCGTTCAAAAATCATTTTCCCATATACTGCAGACATTTTAAGTATGTTTCATTTCTTTAAACACAACAGCTGCTTTATAAACAAAGCCTGATAATTATAAAATCTTTTATTGCCATTATGTTGTAACTGCCAATGATCTCTTGAGAATTGTTTCCTTATGTACTAGTTATCCTTTGAAAACTAATTGTGAGAATTATTTGAAACCTATTGTAGAGGGATAGTCCAACCAAAAAGGGTTTGTATTTGCTGTAATAAGATTCCTAGGCACTACTAATTCCAAACACTTTCAACTATATTCACAGCTTGACATTTGGGGGAAGTTTTTTATGTGGTAAGAATCTAGGCTGTAAATCCATCTATTAACTTTTTGTGGTTGCAATATATCCGAGACAGGCAATTTCTCAATATCAATGCAAATTTTCTGACGTATTCTAGGGGTTAGGTTGGTTGTGTTTCCATATAGCCCTGGCTTTATGTAGGAAGAGTACCTCATTAGACTCCCCACCTGGAATGGGCCCTAGATTTTAACTTCTGAATTTCATGTCCTGTAAGAAATGGAAATTGTCCTCTTGCCACAATTTCACTATCCTGCTTACCTCTCCAGGTATACACTTTCCCTTATAGTTTGCACTTGTACATCCTCACTAAATTGTCAGTTACCTGGTGCTTTACAGAACTTGATTTCTACTTTGTTATTTTAGTTTTTTTAAGGTAGGGTCATTTCCTAGCCTATTATATTATCATAAATGGAACTTCTATATGGATTTTGAAAAACAAATCAGTGTAGAATAGCTGTTAAGAAAACAGACTCTAGAGTCAGACTGTCTGGCTTTACATCATGGATCTAGGCTTTATCTTCTCTGCGATATTGGGCAAGATACTTAACTTCGTTGTATTCCACTTTCCTCGTCTTTAAACTGAGGAAAGGAATAATATTTTCCTCACAATGCAGGCGATGTATTTGGTATAATTTCTGCCTCTTGATAATCACTTATTACCTCTCTATGAAAATTGGTGAGAGAGAAAAAAGTGAGAAATGACAAGAGAAAAGAGTGGGAAAGGATAACTTGGTATGTGAAGGCAAACTGTAGGGGAACAGGGAGTGGGAAAAATGACAAAAATGTGGGAGAAACAGTATACAAAGAGGTTTTATTAAAAAAGTCTTGATGTATGTTATTCAATATAATTCAGCCTATTTTGCTTTCTCAAAAGATCTTCAGTAAGGACCTACATTAGTTTCCAATGTGTGTTTTTTAAAACAGGATTTGTGTTTCTTTTGGATATGATATTGTACCAAGACTGCTGTCTAGGTGGCTCGATCTTATTTTTATTTCATATATACCTGCAGGAGTAAGTAATTTCATCACAAAGACTGCTGTGTTAAATAAGCGCTTGCTTGCCAATCTGTCTGAAGCAGAGCAGGCATTAAAAAAAAAAAAATCCCAAACCAAAACAAATCAGCACCAAGACAAGTTGAATTAAATAAATGAATGAAATGCTGGCAAATTTTTAATTAGAAAAGAAAACTTAAGGTATTAGGCCTTTGTAGCACCAAACACAGCAAGAAAGATGATGTAAAGATGATGATGTTTTACAAAGAGCATTTTCTAGTTACAGTAAGTGAAACTGCTTAGTACAGAACCCCTGGGAAACATAAAGCAGGGTTCTCCACCTCTTCGCAGGTGACATGTTGGTCTGGATAATTCTTCACTGGGAGGTGTGTGTCCGGTGCACTGTAGGATGTTCAGCAGAAGAGCTAGCCTCTACCACTAGATGCCAGTAGCACTCTCCACACGTGCACCCAGTTGTGACCACCAAAAATATCTCCAGATATTGCCAAATATCCTCGGAGGGGCAAAATCACTTCAGACTGAGAACAACTGAAATAGAGGAATTACAAAAAATCATCCACAATCCTCCCACCAAGAAACATAAACTTTTTGTTTATATAAATAAAAATTACAAAACAGTGTCACATTGATCTTATTCTATAGCCAGCTTATTTTTCACTCAGTAAACAGCATCAACATTTTTGTTATATAATATTCCTCTGCAGCATAATTTTTTTGGTAGTGCAAGTACTTAATAACAAAATAATCCTAATTCCTCCTTCCTCCCTCCCATCCCTTGTATCATTGCTGTCCTTCCCTTCATTTCACTTATAAACACATACACAAACACACATGCACACATGTGTGCACACATACATAATCAGATACATTATTGCTATTATTATTTTGAACAAAATGCTTTTTATTAGATCAATAAAGAATAAGGAAATGTTTTTATTTTACTTTCACTTATTCCTTCTCCAATACTCTTCTTTTCTTTACATAGATCCAATTTTCTGACCTATATCATTTTCCTTCTCTCCAAAGGACTTCTTTTAACATTTTTTTCCCAAGGCAACTCTACTGGCAACAAATTTGCTCAATTTTTGTTTATCTGAGAAAGGCTTTATTTCACTTTAGTCTTTTCTTGCTTGTGCAGCCTCATC
The DNA here is from genome assembly GCF_003265705.2 of Callorhinus ursinus. NCBI lineage: Eukaryota > Metazoa > Chordata > Mammalia > Carnivora > Otariidae > Callorhinus > Callorhinus ursinus. Next base: position 71,280,968 of record NW_027397069.1, read on the forward strand.
ACAACTGAAGAGAAGTAAAATGTGATTGTTATCTTTGCTCTTCTATTGGTAGACTATTTTTCCCCTCTGGCTTTTTCAGAATTTTTTCTTTATCTTTGACTTTGTATAGTTTGAGAATGATATGCAGTTTTCCTGACATCTATGCTGCTTAGTGTTCTCTGAGCTTACTGGGTCTGACTTTTGGTGTATGACATTAATTTGAGGGAATATCTCAGACATTATTATTCGAAATACTTGCTTATGTTCCTTTTTTTCTTCAGATATTCATTACGTGCGTGTGTTTCACCTTTTGTAGATGTCCAGCAGTTCTTGGATATTCTGCTCTGGCTTTGTTTTTGTTTTGTTTTGTTTTGTTTTTCAGGCTTTGTTTCCTTTGTTTTTCAGCTTTGGAGGTTTCTGTTGAGATATCTTCAAGCTCTCTGTGGATAAAGATCTCTTTCCTTAGCCATGTCCAGACTATTAATAACCCCACCAGAGGCATTCTTCATTTCTTTTGCAGTGTTTTTTTTTTTTTTATCTCTAGCATTTCTCTTCAGTTCTTTCTTAGGATTCCCATCTCTCCGTTTACATTGTCCATCTGTTCTAGCGTGTTGTCTCCTTTATCCGGATAAATTAGAGCCTTTAGTATATTAAATCCGAATTGTTTTAAATTTTCAATCTGATAATTCCAACATCCCTGTCATATCCAAGTCTTGGTTTTGGTGCTAGCTCTGTGTCTTCACATGTTTTCTGCCCTTCAGTATGCCTTGTAAGTTTTCCTGGATTGTTGGACATAATGCACTTGGTAAGAGAAACTGCCCAGTACTGGCGCCCGGTAAGGCTGTTACTTGTGGGTTTCTATTCCCTTACGTTGTGTATTTTGCCTGCCCCTCTCTCTAATTCTGGGGGTAGCGGTTTTCCCTGTGACCTCAGGTTTCTTGCAGATCTAAGAAAAGTTGATGATTTTTCAGTTTGTTCAGCTTTTACTTGTTAGGATCTACTGCATATTATTATTATTATTATTATTATTATTATTATTTTGCCCATTGAACATTTATTTATTTAAGATCTACTCCATGATTTTTAATGGAAAACTTGTGTGTATGGACATAGTGCGCTTTTACATAACTAATTGTGGAGTATTGGGAATTTTGATTGTTTCAAATAAGGCTACAGTAAATGTATCTGATGATCGATCCTTAGAATAGATTCTTGGGGGGGTGTTGGTGAGCCTCCACCAGCAGGCGGCGCTGTAGGACCTACGGCGGCCCGGGAAGAGCCAGACGCCGCTCTCCCTCGGAGGGCACTCTGCCCCGCCCGTCCTCTCCCCTCCGCGGTCGCGGGTTTGGGGAAGTGTTTCTAGGAGACGGCGCCCGCCGGCTGCGCCTGCGCGGTTGACGCTGCCAGGGGGCGGGCTGACGGGCCGCGGCGCTGGCCGGCTGGTAGTTCCTTTTGGGCCTGGGTCGTTGGGCCTGCCCGGGTTCTCTCGCTCCATGGTACGCCTGTGAGTCACGTTGCCGGCGGACGTCTCCTCGGGATGGAGCACATCCGTACGACCAAGGTAGTCGCGGAGAACAATTAGCCGCTAGCCATGGTCTGACCCGGCAGAGGTGGGGGGCGACGATAACTCGGCTGGCCGGACCAGGGCTGAGGACCGGCCGCGCGGGGGCCTGCCCGGGCCTAGTCTGGGAGGGCAGGGGCAGTTTGGGCCAGGGTGGGTGCGGAGGGCTCCTGTACCTATGGGAGTGGGAGTCCCGCTTTCAGCCCTTGGTGTTGGGGTGTGGATGATTTGGGCTGCTGGGGGTTGAGTCCCATGAATTGGGTCGCCGCCCTCTCAGCGCTACACTTTCTTGGGCAAAATTGGGGCTGCTTTAGCTTCAGCTGCTTTCAGGCATTCGCCTCCCCCAAAGACCGGAAAACGGGTGGGTCCTCAAATCAGCATTGCAATATTGTGTAAGCTTTTCCTTGTTCACGTTGAATTGTCCCGTGTCACAGATTCTTGATGCAAGTTTTGGAGGCGCTGAGGTCAGCACTCTGCTCCACCTCACTTTGTTGTCTCGGTCTCCATCCACTCATTTAGGTTTGGTACTCCGTCTCTTTGCTTCAAAACTTCATTGTCTTTAGCGTCAATGGTTTAACAGAGGAGTTACGGAGAAGGAAAACATGTTATCCCATATTTTAAAGTGTCCGATGGAACTCTTTTTCAGTTGATCTTATTAAATCCCATGCTTAATTTTTGCATGCGAAAGGCATTTATTTTTAGGAACGAACAAGTATTCGTATAATTCCATTACAAATGTTGAAACTGAAGGAAATGGTATCAAAATATTACCAAGTTACGTTACCAGGAATTAAGTTCAGCTTCAACCTTGGGAGGGAGAAAACATAAATCAAGACAAGAAGAATTGAATAACATAATTTTAAGATCGCCTGGGGCCTAACAAAATTAGGAAGAGGACCCACTGTGAGTTTTGACTCCTCTGTTTTGCTAACTCCATCGCTCCATTGCCGCGCATCCTAAAATTACCGTTCATTTAGAAAAAATAGCGACAGACGTTATCTTCATTTGTTCCATGGAGAATTTGAGGTCTATGTCATTAAAATTTTTCACGAACCTTTTTAAGGTGTTAGGGATTTTGTTAGAGCTTGTTTATAACATTGCATGTACTATAATATTTGAAGATGCTAAAAACTAGTCCCTTTTTAAAAACCTTTTTTTTTTTCCTTAAGGGAAGAATGGTAAAGAAACTTTAATTCTGGTTGCTGGCTCTTAAAGTTTGAAAACAGAAGGGTGGTTAAGTAAATAACCAAACTAGTAGAAAACGCAGAGATGGAAAAGAGGGCTAGAGCATGCATCAGATCAGGTTCTCGTTCTGGTTGCAGGGTTCCGAATGTGTATTATATAGTAGTTTTTCACAGTGGGCCTATCCTGATGGTTTAGTAAGGTCCTTTTATGACTTTTTAAGGAGCAGAAGATTTCTGAATAATTTTCTATTAAAATTACTTTTCAAGTTGTGCTCTTTTATTACTTTGAGTTATTTTTCTAGCATGGGATCACCAGTACTCTGAGATAATCATAAGCGGCTATAGGTAGACTGCAATTAAACTAGTACTTACTAGGTCCCAGTTATGTGCCAGGCATAGGACAGATACTGGCTGTAGAGCAGTGAGCACGATAGACATGGACCTCACTGTACATTCTGACAATTGTGTGAACTATAATATTTTCTTAAATTATGACTTAAAAGATTGTTATGAACATAGCCTATTGCATTATTATACTACTTTGCATAACCTTCACTTGGACATGGTTAATTTACTGCAAAAATGATTGTATTTCAAAACTAAAAATGAATTGCTTTAAGTTTACTTAGCTGTTTTGAACTATGCAGTTTAGTCACTATGATCAAGAATTGACTGTGGAGTAGTTCTATGTAACTATTTATTCTATGTGGAGACAACTGTATTTGAGAAGTAATAATTACCAGTTCTTGAGCAACTCTGTGTCCATGTAGCCAGCTGTGCAATATTACTTTACAATATTTACAGTTTCACAAGTATGCTAATTTATACACAGTTGTCACTAATTTCTTTTTTTTTAAGATTTTATTTATTGATTTTGGCAAAGAGTTGTCACTAATTTCTTAAATAACCCTGCCAGTTAGGTACATTATCGGCATTTGCAGATGAGAAGGAAATAGGCTTGGGGAGTTGAAGTAATCTGCCCAGTTATCTCATGAGGGATAGAGTTAAGGTTTAAACCAAAGTTTGTCGTAATTTTTTTCGTTACTTCTCTAGTTTTAATCTGATTGTTAAAATGTATTAATCTTCAGAAATGAATCCTAATGAATTCTAAGAGCTTTTTTTCCTCTAACCCTCTTCTTGACATAAGTAAATAATATTTATGTGGTATTTTTTTGTATTGTTTATGGTCATTGTTTTTTTTATTGTTTACAAACCAGAGATTTATCAGATAAAGTATTTTAGCTGAGTGCTGATTAAATGGCTTTATAGTTATAAAATTCAGGAACAGATATACCATCCTGTTTTGGTCACATTTGGTTTACTTACTGCATAGCATCACTAAAGATGTCAAGTCTAGTCTGAATTTGAATTTCTGAAAGACTGTTTCCAAGCTCTGCCTATCACTTTGAGCTCTAATTTGGCCATAATGAGATAGTCTTGCCAAGAAACAATGGGAAATATGCAGAGACAGTTCTTCTTTATGCAGTCTTTCTCCTTTCCCTGCCAGGCTCCAGTGCTTTGGCTGACATCATCTGTTGATGTCAAACGATGTTGTGCTGTTTGTGAATGGAACTTTACAGAATGTAATGGAAGAATGTTTTCCTAAACTATATATGGAAGACGGCTTTCTACAGTTTGTTAAGGAATGGAATGTCCCAAGAAAATCTGACCCCATTAGGGCTCAAGTTGAATTATTCCAAAAGTAATGCCTACTTTGTTCTTAGCTTGCTACGCATTTTTGTCATTAGAATGTGTGATCATAGGTGTATGTACACAAATATGTGTAATCAGTTACAAAGAGGGAAAGAGATGCAAATAAGAACCAGTAGATTTGTGGGGAGCACCTGAATGCTTTTCCTCCCATAAAGTGCTATTTTGACTCACTAATATTATTCCATTTTACAGGTGAGAAAACTGAAATTTGCAGAAATTAAATACCTTGTCCTGACTCAAACAGCTAGTTCTAATAAGGAAGAGATGGAGCTGGGAACTTGAATCCAGGTCTTTCTGATTCTAGTCCTGTTCTCTTAACCATAGCACTCCTCTGCCTCACAGAGTAATTGTCTAATCAAGAGATTTGAGGGGCACCTGGGTGGCTCAGTTAAGTGCCTTCGGCTCAAGTCATGATCTCAGAGTCCAGGATCGAGCCCCACATCAAGCTCCCTGCTCAGTGGGGAGTCTGCTTCTCCCTCTCCCTCTGCCCACCCCCACTTGTGCACCCAGACACGCTCCCTTCTCCCCCTCTCTCTCACGTAAATAACTAAAATCTTTTAAAAATTAATTAATTAATTAATAGATTTGAATAGTGAGGTAGGTCAGTGTGAGTAGGACTGGAAGGAAGGTAGGGGATGGAGGAGAGGAACTTAGGTGGTAGGATTTTGTCTAGTAGGTAACCTATTATGAGGGTGTAGGGTTAGGGAAAAGGTATGGTCCAGAAGAATAGATTTGGGAGTTGTCGGTGTTTAAGTAATCATTGATGTTTTCTTTTATGGATGAGTTTATGCAAGGAGTACACGTGTAGAGGCTCTTTGGAGAAGAGTGTGAAGGTTAGAGCCCTGGGAATACTTAGAAAGGGGCAAGCAGAGGAAGAGGAGTCAGAGAAAGAGTACTAGGGATATAATGGGAAGAGGTGAATCACAAGAAGGGAAGTCTTCCCTATTCTAATTTCCTTCTTTGCTCCCTCTTCCTCTGCTCTTTCCTTTTCTTAGGGCCTGGTACTGTTCTATGTACTGGAGAAATGGTGGTTCCCAGACAAAAGTCCCTGCCATTCCAAAACTTACTTTCTAGTTGGGGGAGACACAACAGTAAACAAAGTTAATAAGCCAAATAATAATATAGCAGATGGTAGTAAATGCTATGGAGAGTGCCAGGGTGAGATTGGGGGAGGACGGTTGTAAATAGGGTAGTTAGGGAAGTTCTTACAGAGATAGTGACAATTGAGTACAGACTGAAAGTGGTGAGGGAGCAAGCCATCTTCACAGGGGCGGGGGTTGGGGAGGAGTGGCTGGAAGAGTCCCAGCAGAGGGAACGGCAAGGGCAAAAGCCCTATGTTGGCCATGCCTGGTTCGTAGAAATCAGCAAGAGGACCAGTGTGGCTAGATCAGAGTGAGTGAAGGAGAGAGTGCAGTAGGAAATTAAAAGTTGCGGACAGCAGCAAGGCTTGAAGGCTAATGTGAATCTTTGGTTTTACTGAGTGAGACAGGAAGCCATTCATAGAAAGTCACCTGTATTCAGTGCTGCAGAAAAGCAAAGTAAGATAGGACTGAAAAGTGTCCTTGGATTTATGATCTATTTTGTTTGGTGATTTATGCAGCCAGACGCTGTTGTAGGAACTTGGCATACACGAACAAAGAAAGATGAAAACCTCTGTCCTTTTGAGGGTTACTTTCCACTTCCCAAAGGCAACTTGATGCTCTTTTTTTTTTTTTTTTTTTTTTAAGATGTCAGTGCTGTAGAGTGTGGAATAATGATACTAAGAGTCGCGAATGGGTGCCTGGCTGTAGGGGCAGCTCACAGCAAGTCAGAAAAGCCATGACAGTGTGTTTTCTACTTCAGTAGCCCTGTCATGTAGTTGTAAAGTACAACTGTTGGCTACAGAACATTGATTAAGATGGCCATCGGTCCTTTCTTGTCCCAGAGACCACTTGGTGTCCGAATTTTCTGGATGTAATACTGAATATTTGTGATATCCTCTGTTTTTTCATTTCCATTTGTAATCATTTCCTTTGTAATCAGCTGAAATTTGAACTTCCTGTTTCGAGTACCTTTTAGTGCAGGCCCAAAGTTGGCAACAATTCAACTAAATGGCCCTCAAAGTAATGTGTTGGCATTTCCCATCCTTACCATAATGACTACACCCTCCAGTTCTCTTCTCCCTACTCTGTTTCTTCTTTGTTCTTTCTCTTCCCAAAACTTTGTCCTTCTTACCCATTCTCTTTTTGCCTGTGATAATACCTATAATTAAAGGGTCCTGACACTATTTCCGTAGTGTCTCAGTGCTAGTGACCTGAAAGAGTCGTGATTGCTTCCTAAATACTTGACTTAAAACATTTCCAGGAAAGCATTGGGAAAAATATGTAGCAATATCTGTAAAGTACTTTCAGTTCCCTGGTGAAAAGGGGAAATATGAGGCAGCAGTTGGTGCTTGGAAGTTGGCTAAGTCTCTGGTTTGAAATTTGTATGCTGATAATTTTAGCAAAGAAAAAGCTCTGCTTTCTTTTGTTTTTTACATTTATCTTAGGATTTGCAGCTAAGAACAGAATAATCAGTAAGCTCAGAACCTAAAGTTTTTCCAGAACCTAAAGTACTAAATGAATGTTTTGGAATAATGTTCAGATTAATTTTATTATCGGTCATATCCATATAGCGATTGCCATATTGAAGCAGTCATGTAATGATTTTTCTATTATATTTTCTTGATTTGAATATAATTTTCCATTTACTAAAGTAATAATCCTCAGTTTATTAAAGTCCTATATAGCCTCTTTTCTCTCAGATTTTTCTCTAATTTCCTTCTTTGCTCCCTCTTCCTCTGCTCTTTCCTTTTCTTAGGGCCTGGTACTGTTCTATGTACTGGAGAAATGGTGGTTCCCAGACAAAAGTCCCTGCCATTCCAAAACTTACTTTCTAGTTGGGGGAGACACAACAGTAAACAAAGTTAATAAGCCAAATAATAATATAGCAGATGGTAGTAAATGCTATGGAGAGTGCCAGGGTGAGATTGGGGGAGGACGGTTGTAAATAGGGTAGTTAGGGAAGTTCTTACAGAGATAGTGACAATTGAGTACAGAGGTACTCTTTTTGTACCTTATCTTAGTGAATGGCAACCAGTCTGACAAGCTTAACATCTTCAAGAAGCCTCTATTTCTCCTTCCTTCTCACATCCATTTTGTCATCTGTAGATGGGCTTCTGCTTTATCCTGTCTATTGCAACTTAATCTGGGCCTTTATCGTATCTCTCCAGGCACTCTTAGATTACTTTGTTAGCCTTTTACCTGGTTACCCACCTCCTGTCTCTTCTCTACTCAACATTTTCTCCACATTGCCATTGGAAAGATCTTCTTAAAAACCATATCTAGTCATGGCTACTGTGCTTAAAATCTGCTGTATCCTTTTATCTGCAACACAGATACTCTACCTTAACAGGTGTTTCTTTTTCATCAAATATTATTGTCGCTCCCCTTTTGTGTTCTCTCTCTTCTGAGAATTCTGTATTTTCTGTGTTATAGTTAAGAAAATTTTGTTCAGCTTTGCTTTCAATATTATATTAGGAAAACAGTTTTTTCCAGCTGTAGGACACATTAGAATATTGAATTTGGTTTTAAAGTCCATGTGCCTCCTCCTTCCTTTCTCCATTTGAATTTGAACATTAGTTTAAGACAGAGGACTGTCAGGGCTCAACTTACCTCATCAGCTTACTGACTTACTAACAGTACTCATTTTTGCAAACATCTGAGCACTTTATTGCTTACTGTTTGTCAAGCAACCTTGGCGTCAAGTACCTACATTTATTATCCAGCCTTACTACAGCCCTCAAAGAAGAGACTGTTGTCCTTATTTTATAGATAAAGAAATGAGACCCAAACAATGAATCATGGAACAGTACACCAAAACAAATTATGTAATATATGGTGATTAACATAACAATAAAAATAAAAAAAAGACATTAAAAGAAATTAAGAAATAAAGAAAAAAGAAATGAGACCCAGACAATTTGGCCTTTAGTTGATAGCCAGTCAATTTCTGTGGAGTGAATCAGTAAACTGTCTTTCTTGAAAATGTTTATTTATGTGGATCTTTTCAAAAATGTGTGTGTATGTGTGTGGGGGGGGTGGGGTGTGCATACACCCATAATGCAGTTGTATATTTTAAAGGACCATAGTTGTAAGAAGCTCTTTTAAAAAATGGGAGGACTAGGGCGCCTGGGTGGCTCAGTTGGTTCAGCAACTGCCTTCGGCTCAGGTCATGATCCTGGAGTCCCGGGATCGAGTCCCGCATCGGGCTCCCTGCTCAGCAGGGAGTCTGCTTCTCCCTCTGACCCTCTTCCCTCTCGTGCTCTCTCTCATTCTCTCTCTGTCAAATAAATAAATAAAATCTTAAAAAAAAAAATCTTTAAAAAAAAAATAAAAAGTGGGAGGACTGGGGCACCTGGGTGGCTCAGTCAGTTAAGCGGCTGCCTTCGGCTCGGGTTGTGATCCCAGGGTCCTGGGATCGAGCCCCTCATCGGACTCCCTGCTCAGCAGGAAGCCTGCTTCTCCCTTTGCCTGCCATTTACCCTGCTTGTGCTCTCTCTCTGTCAAATAAATAAATAAAATCTTAAAAAAAAATACATTTCTCTCCAAATCTTAAAAAAAAAAAAAAAAGTGGGAGGACTACACAAACTGGAGCCTTAAACATTTGGGAGAAGAGCATAAAGATAGAGAAGGAACCTAGCCTAATGTGAGTTAAGAGCAAGAGGGATTAATTTGGAGTTGCATAAAAATGACCTGGTGAGCTTCTTAAAATACAGATCTTTGGGGGCGCCTACGTAGCTCAGTTAAGCGTCTGATCCCAGGGTCCTGCTCAGTGAGGAGTCTGCTTCTGCCTCTGTCCCTACCCCTGTGCACGTGCTCTCTCTCTCTCTCTCTCTCTCTAATAAATAAAAAACCTTTAAGAAAAATACAGATTTTTGGTCTCCATCTCCTGAGATGGCCGAGTGAAGTTAAGTGGGGCTTAGGATTTGTATTTATGCAGAGTTTTGGAGATGATTCAGATGAACAGCTAGGCTTTGGGACTTGAATGTAGGTAATCAGAATTAAAGATCTAATAAATGGGATTTCAGATAATTTTGGATTTAGAGATGGGGGAATCAAGAAATAGGCTTGGAGTGTTAGGATGAGTATTTTTAACTTGAATTTCCAATCTTGATAGACAACAAGCTCGAAAGAACTATGTAGTGTTATGCAGCTCTAGAGGAAGAGTGACTTTGTCTTAATTGGGTGATAGGGTGGGAATAGCAGACTGAGAGTCCACACGTATATTTAAAAACAAGAAAAGCCAAACTATAACTGTACATTCTTAGTAATTTTTCTGCTTATTTTAAGTTTGTTTATTTGTAAATTACTATTTACTGTTCACCTTCTATGTAGGGAGAAGGTGGCAGAGAGAAATGAGGGACAGTATAATGTTACAAAGAAGAACTTTATATAATAAATCTCTTGGATGATTTCAGCAAGAGACCACTGGTAAACTGTGGGCACCTTCTGTTTTCCCCTGTGGGAAGTGTTTCTATGGCCTTTCCCCCTAGTTCAACAAATATTTATTGTGTCAGATGCTATATTAGTCATTAGGTAGTCAGACATAAATAAGAGAGAGTTCTTGCCCTGGGGTATGTTGTAGCTTTAGTGGGAGAGATGGACACATGAACTTTATATGATGCTTTATAATGTAGAAACTACTCTAACAGTAGTGGAAGGTGCAGATTTTAAAAGTATTTAGGCTATAAAATTGATAGGAGTTAGTGATTAGTTGAATATTGGCGGTCAAGAGGAAGTCATAGGATGATTCCCAGATTTCTAATGTGGGTGATTGGATGAAGATGGAGTCATATTAATTCAAATCAGAAATATAGGATTAGGAACCTACTTGTGAGGGGTGAGGGAAAATCAGTTTCATTTTCTGTATGCTTAACATGAGTCTTAAGACATCCAAATAGAGCAGTATGCATGGTGGGAAGGTGTTCTACCTCAGGAATCAGACCTATGACATAGGGTTATTACTGTGCTGTTCCGCTTACTAGCTGTTACTAGCTGTGTGATGTTGGGACATTTAACATTTAACTTCTCTAAGTCTCAGTTTCCATACGAAATTAATAGTACTTACTACATAGGAATTGTTAAAAGAAATAATGTATGTTAAGCACTTATCATAATACTGGACATATAATAAGACCTCAATACTATGTCAGGAATTATTATTGTTATTATGTGTATAGCAGGCAGTGTGAACTCAGGAGAGCTCAGAGTTGGGCATTTAGTTTGGAGAGTCACTAACGACAGTGGATAAGATGCCTATAGAGAATGGAGCCCCTGAATAAGAATAGTAATGAATAGGGGATGGACAGAGGGTTAAAATTCAAATGAAAGTAGTGTGATTGTTTTGCATGTAGATATTTGTGTGTAGAGTATTTGTGCCTTGTCAAAAAATTATTTATGGCTTGTGATTGAAGCATAACAAGAAATATTTATGACCTTTTGATTAAAAGACTTAATCAAACTGGGTGTTGTGTGTAAGTGATGAATCACTGAATTCTACTCCAGAAACCAATATTGCACTGTATGTTAACTAAATAATATTTAAATTAAAAAATATGTGGACTCTTAAATATGAAAACTGTTTATACCATGTACCTCCTTCCTGTTCCCCTTAATATTTGTGTTATTTTTTTACAGAGTACCTTTATTGGTTGTATTTCTAACTCTAAACAGTCCCTGTGTAACTTGTGGTTTACATATTCCCCAAGATGTGTGAAATTTAATGTTCAACATTAAATAAACTCATGTTTTTGAATAGAAAGAAGAAGAGCTTTGAAAATGGTACATTTAAATCCTAGGATAACAAAGAATTTGTGTTACTTTTGAAATGAGATATAAGTTCCTTTTCTTTTTTTAGGTTGAGCAAGTGAAATTACTTGACCGATTCAGTACCAGCAACAAGTCACTAACAGGAACGCTCTATCTTACGGCCACACATCTATTATTTATAGACTCTCATCAGAAAGAAACCTGGGTAAGAAGGGCGTCTTCTGTACTGCTTACCATACTTAGAGTAATGGCCTTGGCCTTTTGCTGTATTTCATTTTGATCATGTACAAAAAATTTAATCATTAGTTAACCTGTTTCAACAAAAAATTTTTCAAAGTCACCTGATCACTTCTACCCTCCCTCCTAATAAAACAAGGATACAATATAGAATGTGAAACTCTTTTAGAAGATATAGCAAGACTCTTTTTATCTGCATTAATAATTATAGAATACCTACTTGTTCCTTTTAATTTTTAAAAATGTAATATATGTACATGTTTAATATTTAATATTAAGTTCACATGGCATAGTCACAGTGTTTTTTTTTAAGATTTTATTTATTTATTTGAGAGAGAGAATGAGAGGGCACCTCATCCATGGTATTTTTATACAAAATTACAATTACAGTGTTTTTTTAATTGATTGTAGATCAAATAATACAGTAATGGATATTTTGTATATATTACTTCCTGTATATGTGCCAGAGTTTCTCAGCGGTGTCTGCCTGGGGTAAAATTACTGGATCTTATAATAAAAATAAGTACATATTTTCCTTCACTAAATATGGCCCCTTTCCAAAATAGTTGTCTCAAAATATTCTCAGTAGAAAGTGATACATTGTCCACAATAGCCAAACTGTGGAAAGAGCCAAGATGTCCATCGACAGATGAATGGATAAAGAAGATGTGGTATATATACACAATGGAATATTATGCAGCCATCAAAAGGAATAGGATCTTGCCATTTGCAACGACGTGGATGGAACTGGAGGGTGTTATGCTTAGTGAAATAAGTCAATCAGAGAAAGACATGTATCATATGACCTCACTGATATGAGGAATTCTTAATCTCAGGAACAAACTGAGGGTTGCTGGAGTGGTCAGGGGGTGGGAGGGATGGGGTGGCTGGGTGATAGACTTTGGGAGGATATGTGCTACGGTGAGCGCTGTGAATTGTGCAAGACTGTTGAATCACAGATCTGTACTTCTGATACAAATAATGCAACATATTTTAAGAAAAAAGAAAAAGAAGAAGATAGCAGGAGAGGAAGAATGAAGGGAATAAGTCAGAGGGGGAGACGAACCAGGAGAGATGATGGACTCTGAAAAACAAACAGGTTTCTAGAGGGGAGGAGGGTAGGGGTTGGGTTAGCCTGGTGATGGGTATTAAAGAGGGCACATTCTGCATGGAGCACTGGGTGTTATGACAAACAATGAATCATGGAACACTACACCAAAAGAAATGATGTAATATATGGTGATTAACATAACAATAAAAAATTAAAAAAAATAAAATAAAAATAAATAAATTAAAACAAACAAAAAAAAGAAAGTGATACATTGTCCACCATTGTCGGCAACATTGATATTGTCAGCTTTAAAATTTTTGCCTCTTCGGTGGATGTGCAATTGTGATATTAATTTGCTGATTACAAGGAAGTTGTCCTTTCAGATATTTTGGCCTTTAGATTTCCTTTTCTTTTTCTCTTGGGCTATTTGTCCTTTTATTGACTTTATGAGTCTGGTTTTTAATGTTTTGTCAGGTATGTGTGTTGTAAATAACTTCTCCCAGTGTGTGGCTTGTCTTGTGTGTATATACATCTTTGAATTAAAGTTTAAAATTTTAGTGTATTAGACTTTTCATTTTTTCTTTTATGGTTTATGCTGTATTCTGACTTAAGGGATTCTTTTTTTTTTTTAAGATTTTATTTTTTTATTTGAGAGAGAATGAGAGATAGAGAGCACGAGAGGGAAGAGGGTCAGAGGGAGAAGCAGACTCCCTGCCGAGCAGGGAGCCCGATGTGGGACTCGATCCCAGGACTCCAGGATCATGACCTGAGCCGAAGGCAGTCGCTCAACCAACTGAGCCACCCAGGCGCCCTGACTTAAGGGATTCTTAAAGGCATAAAGATTCTCCTGTATTTTTTTCTAAAAGCTTACATTTTATATTTCAAGTATAAGTTGTTAACACATATGGGAAATATTTTGTTGGATGATATAACTTAGGGATTCACTTTTGTTTTTATTCTTTTCAAATGGATACTGGCGCCATTTATTGACAGTTTCAATGCGTTAATGTGTAGTATCAACTCTGTCATAAATAAAGTGAGGGTTTGCTTTTGACCTCTCTATTCTGTTCTTTTGATATATTGATTCCACTGTATAATAGCATACTGCTTTATTGACTCTAGCTTTTTAATACAGTCTCTCTTTTATTGTACTCTCTTGATTTCCCCAGGAAGGCCATCCAGTTGATAGGTGATTGCAATAAGTAAGTCAAGATACTTACCTGAGATGTTGATCTCGGGGAGTTGTATTCCTCGAGCACTGGAGCTCTTCCCCATCCAGTGTTGGCCCAGGAACTGTCAAGGGTTTTACCTAGCAGGGCCTTGTTAAATCATTAGTCACGTGATCATCCACTCTGTCTACCCTGCCTTTGTCCGTCTGACTTAATATCTTCTCAGTATGTTTTCCATCTCCTAGAGATAGGGAAGTTTCCCATAGACCTCTTCTTGCATATATTGTGAACATAGTTTGGGGAGCAGCGAAAAAAGATCTATGTTATTCTCTCCTATTGTTGTTTTATCAGTGTATTCCCATCTCTCTCTCCTGAATGAAATCTGTTTAGTATACTCGATCCATAGAAATGAACATTTTAGATCTAGAAGGGGACTTACTAACTTTTTTTTCTCATTTTACAGGTAATTCTTTTTTCAAGATCACATAATTAGTTAGTGGCAGAGTCAGGTCTCTTCAACATTTTCTTCTTGCAAATGATTTTGGGTCTTAATTAGAATCATAAAAGTGATACATTATAGTAGCTTATTGTCTCTTATTCTCTATTTAGATGTTACTATTAGATCATTTTGAGTAACTTGGCACAGGCCTGCTAATATAAATGTTACTAGTGCTAAATCTTAGCCATAAGTTGGGCCATGTGTAGTGTATACTAAATATGTTATGTATACTTTTAATGTCTGTAGAACAAGTTCTTTTCTTATTAATCTTTTTTAAGCTTTTCTTGATGATTTTATGCATTTAATCTTGCATGTGAACTTTAGAAAATACATATAATTAATATGATTAATATCAGCATTTAATATTATAATTACATAGTACATATGTATGATATAAATAATCATCCATCTCTTACCCTGCCACAGAAAAAGACAAAAAGCAGTTTGGAATTTTTTACTGAACTTGTATCAAAGTTTTAGATTAATTTGGGATGAACTGATTTCTTTCCATGATGGAGTTTTTATCATTCAGGAACCTGCTATGACTCTAAGATCTTTGATTTTCTAGAAAAACTTTCTATAAATATTTTAAATTCATAGGAATGGTATTGAGAAAAAGAAAACTTTTTTTTTAGTAGCAAACAGAATATTAGAACTGGTATGAATGATAATCATATATTTAAAATGCCATCAAGTATTGAGTTTATAGTAGGACTTTCTGTTCATTCAATAAACATTGTGATGGAGGTATAAGCAATGATACTTGTATTGCTGGTTTGGTCAAGTTTTAAGTTTGGATTTATAAGATACAACATTTGAAACTTTTTTTTTTTTTTTTTTTTTTTTTGAGCAGGGTCATTATAATGCTCCAGATACTGGAGGTAGAATGGTGCTCAACTGAGCTGTAGTATTGCTCCCTACAAAGTTCCCAGCATCTGGCTGGAGAAATAGACATTCACCATACAAGGAATTACTCATGTTCTAAGTACTGTGAAGGAAAAGTATAGGCATAAGAAAATGGACAGGACCTAACTTACTTGGGAAGGGCCATGGGGGTTGTCAGGCTGTTCTTCTTGGTGATGATGTTTAAACAAAGGCCAGAAATAATACTAGGAGTTCCTAGATGAAGAAGTAGATCTACAATTTCCCAGTTAGTAAGAACAACTCAGTGTGTGTAGAAGAGGTTGGTGCATTTGAGGAGCCAAAAGAGGACTCTGTCACTCGAACTTGATGTGGGGAGGGACTTGAAATGAGTCTAGAGCCTAGAGTCTGGGAAATGACATGACATCACTTTTTTAAAAATCGCTTTTTAATGGTCACTCAGCTGCCTTGTAGAAAATGGACTAGAGGGGGTCAAGAGTAGATATGGAGAGAGCTTTCCTAAAAGGCCACTTACAGTTACCTAGGTGAGAAACAATGGGAGCATTGCAGCTAGGGGAGTGACAGCAGACATGGAGAGAAGTTGCAGAGATAGGTAGGAGATGCAGTTCTCGGGGTTTGATGATGTATTGAGTATGTGGAGTGATGGAGGAAGTATCAGAGAGCATAGTTCGGCTTAGGCATTCAGTCACACGTTTTGAGTACTTTGTTTGAAGAGGGCATTTCTAACATGTATTCTGGAAGAGAATATGATATTCAGTGCCCTTTGATGATGATGATGATGATCATGTTTTTTCCATGCTGTAGATATTGCACCACCATATTGCCTTAGTAGAGAAACTAGCTTTGACTACTTCTGGATGCCCACTGGTGATTCAGTGCAAGAACTTCAGGATTGTGCATTTCATTGTTCCCAGAGAAAGAGATTGCCATGATATTTACAATTCTTTGCTACAGCTGTCAAAACAAGGTACTGTTTTTAGAGACCAAAGCTTACTTAGTGTTGAGATGGATTATCTAAGATACTTAATATGCCATTGTTACTTTATACTTGAAGTTACTCTTAAGTTCTTGTGCACTCTATTCCAAAAAGTTTGACTTGGAAATAATTAGATGCTTCTGATCTGAATCGTAAGAATGGTTTCCAAAGAAGGAGTAAGAGTAAGGAAAAAGTTAAACATTTAGAGTACAGAGTTTAAAAACCATAGATTTTTATTAATGTTTTTAAAATTTGTTGGTAGCCAACAGCACAGCTTTTTTTTTTTTTTTTTAAGTGGGTATCCACAACCAAGGGGAATAACTTGGAAATTGATTGCTGAATGAAAAGTTAAGGAAGGTCAGGCTCCTCTGGTAGCAGTGGGACCAGTGAATTTAACTGACCAGAGTGGAGCATAAGGGAGATGACCAGAGGGAAAAGAGAGGGTGAATCCTACTTTACTAGAGGTGGGAGTGAGAGGAGTGTAGGCCAGAAAGAGGAATCCTGTCACTATGCCTTTGGGATCTGGAGGCTTTCTTCCCCCAACTTGACTTGAATTATGTAGATCTCTCCAAGAGACAAAGCACACTGGTTACTGAATGTTACTTTGTTGTTGAACACCTGGACTGCAGTGGTCTAGGAGCAGGTGTACACCCTTCTCTCCTAACACATAAAGCCTAGGAAGTTATCCCCCATTGTCCCAAGTTAAGCCAGATCTTATTATAAAGATGGTTCTGTCACTTTTGGGGACTTAATATTATTCAGGAGTAAGTGCTCTCTGGAGCTCTCTGCAGCCATTGCCAGTTTTGGTCAACACTGTCCTATAGGATTGTATATGCAATTTCAAGTTCTATATGCCACCTCTAATTTTTTATCACAACATTAGTATTTCCATTTTATATCTCATTTGGGAAGTGTAGTGAGTGAGAAGTGTCTGTGTCTGTGTCATTAAAACTTTAGTTTTAAGAAAAGGAAATACTACACTAGAGTATTTAATATCAAAGTATTGTTTATTAGCTTTTGCTGATATAAATTGAATCTCTGATATGTATGCCTTTAGATATGATCGTTTGAATTAAAGAACTGAGAACATAAATTGAATTCAGATAATAGTTACCTCTTTGAAAATTTTAAAGAAAAAATGGAGGGATAAAGCTGAAAAATTACTATTATTTGTAGAGTGTTAAGTCCTAGAAGTTGCATTGTAACATTTATGTATTTTGTATACTATAGCAAAATATGAAGATCTCTATGCATTCTCTTATAATCCCAAACAAAATGATTCGGAACGACTACAGGGTTGGCAGCTCATTGACCTTGCCGAGGAATATAAGAGGATGGGAGTGCCGAATTCAAACTGGCAGCTGTCTGATGCCAACCGAGAATACAAGGTAACTTTTTATTTACATTCCAGGTAGTTAACATACAGTGTGATGTTAATTTCAGGTGTACAATATAGTGATTCAGCACTTCCATACAGCACCCGGTGCTCATCACAAGTGCGCTCTTTAATCCCCATCACCTGTTTCCCCCATCCCCACACCCACCTCCCTTCTGGTAACCATCAATTTGTTATTTACGGTTAAGAGTCTGTTGGTTTGCCACCCTCTTTTTTTTTTTTTTTACCCCCCTTTGCTCATTTGTTTTGTTTCTTAAATTCCACATATGAGTGAAATCACATGGTATTTGCCATTCTCTGACTGACTTATTTCGACTTGGCAATTCTTTGGAGAAATTCAGAATTCATAGTAGCAAGTTGTCTACATATTGCTATGTACTCTTCTTGCATTTAATAAGTTTTAAAGTTTTTTAAAGGTGATTTTTAACCTCATAGTTTTTGAAATGTGAGTAGAATGGTTATGTTTTATTTGATTTTTACAGATTTGTGAAACTTATCCCAGAGAACTTTATGTTCCCCGAATAGCAAGCAAACCAATAATTGTTGGTAGTTCCAAGTTCCGGAGCAAGGGAAGATTCCCAGTTCTTTCCTATTATCATCAAAATAAAGAGGTAACAAGAGAAGATTTTCTTTTTTTATTTTACAAATGTGGTATAACCCCTTTTCAGGTTTAAGTATCCAAATGAACACTCATTTATACATAGGGAGGTCATTATAATGTTGCTGATAGAGAAGTGTTGGCTTTTCTCTTGATTACGTTTTTGAAATTTTAAAATTACCCTGACATATAGAAACTTTCATACTTGTCATCTTTCTTTCCTCCCACATCCTCCTTCAGTCTTTCTTTTCTTCTGGTAGGGACTTAAAAATAATGAGATTAGTGAACACATAGGTTCTTCTTTCCTGTGGTTCTCTTTTGATACTGCTTATATTTAGGAAAACCAGATAGTTTTGACAAACCAACTATTGAGAAAAAGAAGAGAACCAAGGGTATTTCAGGCTCTCAGTTTTTATAGAAAGCTCTTCCAATCAGAAGGATTTTGCAATACGAAGAGGTGGAGGAGACATCTTTATACTGAGATGCTGTAATAGGGATTGCTCATTACAGCAAAATTTTCCTTTTGTAGCTTGTAACAGTAGACCACAAGATCCTATGTGTTAGATGCTTTATATGCATGAAATCCCATGATAATTTTATAAGGTAGGCTCTGCTGATTTCTTGTAACTTTCAACCTGTAAAGAGAGGGTAAATCACCTTTCCTATATCTAACAGCTAGCAAGTTGTGGAGTTCCATGCCAGTTCTGACTCCCACTGCTTTGTGACCTGATTTTTTCTCCTCAGGAAGCTTTTAGAATCTTTTCTCCCCAGTGTCCTGAAATTTCACAGTGAAGTGCCATGGCGTGTTTTTTTAAATCTATCTGGGAACTCACTTTTGGGAAATTACTTCTCTATTTCTGTGGTAACTTCTTCTCTTACTTTCCTTTGTACGTGTGTGTGTGTGTGTGTATGTTACTTGGCAAGTGGGCCTCTCTAAACCTCCGTTTTTCTTAATTTTCTCTCCTATTTTCCATCTCTTTCTAGTTTTTTAGAAGATTTCCTCAACTTTTTTTCCAGTCCACCTCTTTATTTTTGCTATACTGTTTTTAAAATCTAAGAACTCTTTCCTATTTTCTGAACTTTTTAGACACTTTTCTATTCTTGGCTATGATGACTGGGTTCTCTGAAGACATTAAGGATTTTTTTTGAAGAATTCTTTTGCTCCCCACATTAGTTGTCTGTTGCTCAGAGTTCCTTTTTTCTGTTTATTTTGTTTGTTTCTCATGTCTTTCAAATATCTGATTCTTGGCTGGCCTCTCATACTTAAAGAGTGAGGTACCACAAGCTTGTTTAGAAGTTTGTGTGCATGAGCTATCTCTATCTTTGGATTATTTCTGTTGTTAATTTTCATCCCAATATGTGTGTTAGTTCTGTCCAGGATTCAAGTGTGCGAAGGCGGATGGGAGGATCTCATATTTTGTTTTGTAGGCTTTACTTCATCCTCTTGTTGTGGGGGGTACAGGGCTTCGCTCCCACCCACATCTGTGCATATTGTCCAGAGTCTTCAGGTTAATCCTTTTCATAGAATAAACTTTGCCTTCAGGGCGAGGGAGGATCTGGGAGCCTGAATTAGCCCCTATATGGATATTCAACCAATTCTGTTTTCAGTTATACTCCAGCTCAGGCTTTCAGAGGTACCAAATCTTGAGCCTTTCTGGGATTTTGCTGCTCAAAATGCTTGCTTCTTGTTAACTCATAACAATTTGGCAACTTTCTTTGTTCTGGTAAATTGGTCATTACTAGCTTGTACAATCTGCTTTCATTTCCTGAAATTTTATTAACATCTCTACTCTATTTTTCTCTCCTTTTCCATTCTCTTTGATCTTTTGATTTTATGCATTTTAGATGTCTTTATTAGGACTTTAGTTGCGTTTTAGAAAGGAGCCAGAGGTAAAAAGTAAAACTTTAAACAAATTCCTAATCATAGTTAGGAATAACAAAGTCATAGGGAGTTATGACTGGTTATGGCCTCTGTTTGACACACCCATGTTTGTATACATTGTTTATTGGAAAGCTGAACTCAAAATAGATATTCACTGCCTAACTTAAATCAGAAAGTACGTCTGAAAAGAATTTTACAAAGCAATCCTCATTTTCTTCTATTTTATTAAATTCACATGGTTTTATTTTGTCTGTGAATTTAAAATGTGAATTTATGTATACTTTTTTTTCCTTAATGATACTATGGTTGGAATGATTGGGTAGAGTTAAGTTGGAGTTGGTATGGATGAGATTGGAGATAAAATATATGGGTCTAAATCTTCTAATCTTTTTTTAAGATTTTGAACAAAAGTAAATATCTAATCCACCATTCACTATTTCTTACAGATATTTTTACCCTCTTAGATTTATGTTTTAACTCAAATTTGAATTGAAGTTCATTTTTCCCATTTTGTGTCTCATTTTATATTGCTGATTTCTAGAGATCTGAAAGCTTTTGGAATATAAGAGCTCAGATGTTGCTATTTTTAAAAATCCTGTTCTATCTTTATTGATTAATCCCTTACTTGAACTTGAATTGAAAGTATCTTGTAATCTAGAGCATAGCATGCAAGTATCTTAGTAGGTTACACGATAGAGAATTGACCAAGTGTTGCTTCTTAGGACTTAAGATTTTTGCATCAAACTATGTAAGGAGGCATTTCACTTTTTCAGAAGAGAATATTAGGAAAACTTATGTAACATCAAGATGTTCACATAGTGTTTAATTCAAATAGGATTTCAAGGTTAATGTCTTCTAATTATCCTGCCAACTTTTAAACAGATTACATGTTTGATTTTAACTTTTGTTTTTCTTTTAAGCATTTTTTTTTAAGAAATGTTTTAGACATCTTTGGATAATCTGTTGTTTTCTGTCCTTTTAAAATTAGGCTGCCATTTGTCGATGTAGTCAACCACTATCAGGATTCAGTGCCAGGTGCCTGGAGGATGAACATTTGCTTCAAGCCATTAGTAAAGCCAATCCAGTCAATCGCTATATGTATGTCATGGATACCAGGCCCAAAGTATGTGTCTTGAATCTAGTACAGTCTGTTAGTTTAATTATCTTTGTTACTTTAATTAATGAGAGTTAATCAATTTGCCCATATTTAACCTATCTGAATCCTGGTTTTAAATTGACTGAGGCTAATGATAATGAGGAAAGCAATCTTTTAAAGGATACCAACTTAAGAGACCTGTTTCCCAGATGGTGATTTCTTATGTCTTCTGATTTATATATAAATTTAGAAAAACAGATTTTTATATTGGGAACTCTTGATGGTGTGGAAGACTTACATTATTGTGAAGAAATGTTAAATTGTGTGTTTGAAAAATTATATGAAAATCTTATTAATTTTTTTGGTAGACTTTTTCATGGTCAAAACACTGTGTTTGTTAAAATAATGGGCCTTAATTTGAAATATACAAGAAAATAAGGAAAATAGTAAGTTAGGAAACATTGAACTAGAGAATTATAAATAGTGAACTGGTACATATATACGATGGAATATAACTCAGCCATCAGAAAGGATGAATACCCACCATTTGCATCGACATGGATGGAACTGGAGAGGATTATGCTAAGTGAAGTAAGTCAAGCAGAGAAAAAACAATTATCATGATTTCACTCATACATGGAACATAAACAATAATGCGCAGGACCATAGGGGAAGGAAGGAAAATCTGAAGGGGGAGAAATCAGAGAGGGAGATGAACCATGAGAGACTATGGACTACGGGAAACAAACTGAGAGTTTCAGAGGGGAGGAGGGTGGGAGGAGGTGTAATAGGTTGATGGGCATTTAGAAGGGCAAGTGTTATGATGAACACTGGGTATTATATGGAACTAATGAATTATTGAACACTACATCAGAAACTAATGATGTACTTATAGTGGCTAACTGAACATAATAAAAAAAATCATTCTATAAATACTAGTTGGAGTAGAGAAAATATATCATTTTATCCTCACTACATATTTGTTATACAATAAAAAGAGATCATTTTCACCAATTCAAAACAAAAAACCACACTGGATTTTGAAGACACAGTGCAAAAAACACTAAAATATTCTATAATATTTTAATATTGATTACATGCTGAAATGGTAATATTTTTTCTATTTGGAGTTAAATAAAATATATTACTAAAATTAAAAAAAAATAAATAGTGAAGAGGACATAGTTCCGTTAGGCATCTGTAATGTTAGGTTCCGTTTTTATCATTGAGACAAATGTCAGAATCCCTTTTTCTTTCTATAAACACAGTTAAGCAACTAATTCATATAGGATCCTGAAACTAAAGTAATTAAAATCCTCAAAGGTAATAGCTAACATTACTTTTAATTTTTATTATAGCATCGAATGCAGAGCTGGTGGGCTACACAAAAGGACATTGGCAGAATTATAGTGAGGATTTCTTCAAAAATC
The DNA here is from genome assembly GCF_003265705.2 of Callorhinus ursinus. Taxonomy (NCBI): domain Eukaryota; kingdom Metazoa; phylum Chordata; class Mammalia; order Carnivora; family Otariidae; genus Callorhinus; species Callorhinus ursinus. The sequence goes on from NW_027397069.1 coordinate 71,303,469, forward strand.
TGGAATGATGAGAAAATAAGAGAAAGCGATGAGAAAAAGCGAGTGAGCGATATAGAGCACAATTTTAGGCAGCTTTGTTGAAAGGAATGGTAGCTGTTTAGAAGTTATTCTCATCATTATGCATTCTCACAAAAGATAATGGAGGAAACAGAAGATGGGATTAATATGAGTAAATTAAGTATTAAAAACTAGAAATTGATAATTTGATAATTTTTTATCTTGTTAACAAGAAAAGACTTTCTTAGAAGTCAAGAATGTTGGTGATATCTCTTGTAAGACAAATTTTATTTTTCTTCCTTGTTTAATCTGGGTGGATTCATTGGTCAGAATTACTTCTAGGTAATACTAGGTATAAAAGATGGTTCAAGAGTTTCTGAATATGAGGCCTGAGGGTGATCTGTTTCCCAGGACCTAGTACCTCTATTTGTATAATTGACTTCTACACAGAAAATAGGCCTTTCTTTGATTGTTTTGTTTGTACTATTTAAACTTCAACTTAACTAGTAGTAATGAAGCATTTTAATATCTAACTCTCACCTAAGTCATCATAGGTGCTGAATAACCAGTGAGTCAGTAGGTAGAATTGAACTGTTCTTTTTACCAACCTGGGCCCCTATCTACTGAATGAAAAGCTACTTTTTCTTCCAATTTAGGTTTTGTTTCATCCAAATTCATAAGAATATTTTGTAAACTGTAATAATGTGCAATATGAAATCCTAGTCTCAAAGAATTAAACATACCAAATCTGAAATGAACCTCTTGACAGCATTGGGCGTGGGCCTGCTGGCAGTCTGTCTTCCCCTTAGAGACCAATTTTGGCCCAATTCTTGGAGATATATCAAGCTAGTGGATTATATGCCATATATACTGTGTGGGCCTCCAGTAATCTCCAATATGGAGGACCTCAAATAATCTGACGTGTATTTCAGATCTGATTTTTCAGGGTCCCTGTGGCTCTCTGAATGATCATATGTTCCACAGGCTTGCTCTGAAGTGAATCTAACAGGTTCATTCTATAACCGGAAACTTCCCAGCTTGGCTCATCTCTGAATCATTTAGGATTCAGATAAGAGATACTTCTTTCTTTTTTACATTTTGAAATATTATAAACATATGGAAAACTGACTAATAAGTGAATTAGTTTCATAAATTATTTGTGGTGGAACTTCTTCTCTGACCTTTCCATTATATAGCAGTCATGTTGTTACTTTATATAAAGTATTCTTCTTTACTCTTAATAACATATGTGACACTTTTACTTATTAAAAACGGTAGCATATTCAGTTTGGAAGAGTTCTTTAAACTCTGCTAAAATGTGGTTTATTTAGTATTTTCATGATGTTTTGGTAAACTAAGTTAAGAGATAAAACCAATTTGTCTCTAAATTTCTAAAACTTTAAATTTTAGCTGAATGCAATGGCCAACAGAGCAGCTGGAAAAGGTTATGAAAATGAAGACAACTATTCTAACATTAGATTTCAGTTTGTTGGAATTGAAAATATTCATGTCATGCGGTCCAGCCTTCAGAAATTATTGGAAGGTATGATTATTTTTTGCCTTTGAGGCAACTTTGTCTAATAGAAATATAATGTCAGCACATTATAAAATTAAGGATTATGTAATTTAAAATTTTCCTATATCCACATTCAAAAAAGTAAAATAAAGTTGAAATTAATATATTTTGCATAATGTATTAAAAACATGTTAACATGTAATCAGTATAAAAAATTAGTAATGACGCATTTTAGGTTTTTTCCCTTAACTCTTAAAAATTGACTAGTTTGTATTTTACACTGTTACACCACATCTCAGTTTGGATTACCCACGTGTCAGTTTGGGTAGTAGCTACTATATTGGACAGTACAGTTCTAATGGTTTTGCAAAAAAAAATATTCTTGCTTAGTCTGTACAGTGAAGATTAATTGATAATAATGCTCCATTTAAGTATTAAGGTATCTTTCCAGTTGTGGTATGGAATTTTAAAAATTAAAATATCAAACTTTTAAATTAAGCACTTCATACACCAAATTTTTTTTCTTAAAAGAGATTGGAGCTTTTTTTAAGCACAAGGAATGACAGTAAATTGTACCCAAAAAATCCAATATTGAGGTTCTGATAGCATCTTTTCATTTATAGAGTCTCGTTTTTTATTTTGTCCTCTTCCTCCCAATTCACTCACTCAGAGCTTGAGTAGGAGAAGTGGACACTCTAGCTGCATTCTAATGAAATGTTTTTTTCGCCTTTTTAGTCAATGGTACCAAAGGGCTTTCTGTCAGTGATTTCTATTCTGGTTTGGAGAGCTCAGGATGGCTTCGCCATATCAAAGCTGTTATGGACGCTGCAATCTTCTTAGCCAAGGTAACTCTTCTTCGTTCATATTTTGTTTGAGGATTTATAATGGTTGGGAAGGAATGCATTTATCCTGTTGGGTGCTGCTACCCTTTCCAGTCAGATAACTTTTATGTTTTACCTCTTTAATGAGGCTTACTTTAATTTGAGCATTAAAAGATCATGTAGTACTTCGTGTAGGGATTTAAAAAGAAACCCCCAGACACTTTGGAAACAGCAATTTTGGTTTTGTTTTTTGTTTGCTTTGTGTTTTGTCTTGTTTTTTTGGCAATTATGCTATGACAGCGTTATCATTACAGTCCTTGCTCTCCCTTGTAATGCAATACTTGCTAGTATAGTTTGAGTAAGTAGACCTTAATTGATGTACCTAAATTCTGCTATAATCTAAGTATGTGATCTTTCTTTTCAGGCAATAATGGTTGAAAATGCAAGTGTGTTGGTACATTGTTCTGATGGTTGGGATAGGACTTCCCAGGTTTGTTCCCTTGGCTCTCTTTTATTGGATTCCTACTACAGGACAATCAAAGGATTCATGGTAAGGAGTGATTTGGCTAGACCAGTGATTCTCAAATAGGAATGATTTTGTCCTCCCAGGAGACATTTGGCAATGTTAGGAGAGTTTTGGTTGTGACAAAGAAAAGGGTACAACTAGCACTTAGCTGGTAGAGGCCCAGGATACTGCTAATATTCTGTACCACAGAGGATAGCCCCTGCAATAAAGACCTAACTGGCCCAAACTGTATTTAGTGCTGAGGTTGAAAAACCTTGAGTTAGACTGATTTCCATTTGTGCCATCTCTTTGACAACAAGTTTTGAATATAGAAGTTTTTTTTCTAAAATGTTATAGTAGAAATATTCAGTATTTTCCTCTCCATTTTTATACGACAAATGTGAATGATGTAAAACAAGGCAGAAATAGGAGTACTTAAAAATTACGTTCTAGAGGAAACTTTCTATTTAAAATTTCTAATTGAATAGATTTTCTGCTTTGTGAAGCTAAAGCCCTGGCTCCTGTTTTTTGTTTGTCTTTTAACACAAGATCAGATTAACTTATGTTTTCAAAATTTACATCTTAATTCACGGCAAGTAAAGTAAGCGAAGAGACGGTAGAAAGTTTTCATTAGTTTAGAATAATTAAGTACAGTGCCATCCTAAAGCAGGGGAAGGTTTAACATCACCAGATCCCTTTCAGCACCATTATTTGTTGGCACTAACATATTGAGTCTTGGACAGGCTGAATGGGAAGTACTGCTGATAAAATTATGTGCAGCTTACCTTAAGGGTGTAAGATGAGGAATGCTTTCTCTGCCATGTTTGGCTTTAATTGTTTGCCAGACGTTCAAATGAAATCATGTAATAAATGCCCAGGGACAGTGTGAGAGCTTCCCAGGCAAAAGGAACAATGAAAACCAAAGCATAGCTCTCTGTTGGCTGAATGCAAGTGATGTGTGATGGCGGAGTTCAGGGTGTTAGCACGGGGAGCTTGGGTGCAGAAGGATATAGTGGGATGAAGGCCTCAGGAAGAGAAGACTGGAATTTGGCCTTTACCCTCTTTGGGTAGTGAGAGCCATTAAAGGGCTTTAAGTAGAGGAAACAGTAACTTGCTTGGATCTGCTTTGTAAAAAGATGGCTTGGTGTCTTCCAGGTGGAGGGTAGTGGAAATGGAGGCTGGGAGACCAGTATGGAAACTGGAAAGATAACTCCGGAGAGAAAAGAGGGCTAGGAGTAAGGCAGTACCACACGAATGCAGAGGAGGTCATAGGTTCAACCTCCAAGGATGCTGAGAAGGTAGAATCAGTAGGAATTGTTCCTGGATTGGGTGTGAGGAGAGGAGGCCTCTTCCAGGATGATTTCCTGTCTCTGGACTTAGTTGCTAGGATGGATGGTGCTGTTCTCTTGTTCTCTACTGAGAAAAGCAGAAGTCTAAGTTTAGTGAGAAAGACACTGAGTTAAGTTTTAGATGTGGATGTGTAGAGGACCGGCAGAGGGCCTGCAGTAAAGTCTGGGGCTGCAGCCTGAAGACCACTTGCCTGAGGTCATGCAGGTGTGGAAGTGGCAAAGCTAGGATTTGGGCCCATGCAATATGGCTCCAGAAACTGTATCTTTCCCCGTCACATTATATGGCCTTCTGGAAAGATTTATAACAAAGAGAAGCTAAAGGTGGCTGTTTTTTTAAATCCCTGGCATTGAGTACTACCTTCCTCTCCCTCCCTCCCTTCTTTTCTTTTGGCGTGTGTTTCTCCATCTCGTCATTTTGTACAGTAGGAATTTAACCTCCCTGTTCCAGAGTGTGCTCAGCTGAAAGTAAGGAACGTGTTGCCTCTCGGTGCTTCTTCAGTGAGGCTTCTTCTTTCCCCTTAGTTGTGGAGTTTGTTCTGTCAGTCTTCAGGCCGATTTCTGGGGTATTCAGCATGATTTGATAATTATCTGTTTGTGTTTAACTGACAAGACCAGCCTGGGGTCCTCCTACTCTGCCGCCATCTTAGCTTCCCCCACCAAAGGTGGCAGTTTTGACTGAAAAGAATGTACTTGGTGATTATATAATGAAATTATGAGATATATTAAATACTAAGAAGATAGGTTGTATAAATTAGACTGAAAAAATTAGAAGCCTATTACTTCAGTAGAGTTGTGACAGAGAAAACAGATAAAGACAGTCCATTCAAGAGGTTAGATATCACCATATGAATTTGAATATACACTTTTTATTGGTGTCTTTATCATTCTTTTTCTGTTAAGTACCGTATAAGTAATGTACTAGTAAGCCAGAAGGTTTAAAGCATACACCCCAGTCTACCACCTACAGTTCACACTGTTAACATTTTGATTTCCATTTTTATAGCCTTTTTTCTATGCAGATATCATCATTAGACATACAGAAATGTAAATGTGCTAGCGCTTTATAACATGCAGTTTTTACTTAAAATGTAATAAATACAACCTAAATGATTTAAGTCACAGGACTACCGTATTTCTTTTATGTGTCATTTTTACTCTTTGTTAAACCAGTCTCTAATCCAGGTTCTTGCTGTCTTTTGTCTATAATTAAACAAAAGTTTGTTTTGTTTTCAACCATAAGTTAAAAGGGTAAATGCTGTTAAGATAATAGGATTTAATCCATTTTAAACAAAAGAAATTGAAAATAGTTGTAAAATGGGTTTCACTTTTTCTCATTAAGGTTTTAATAGAAAAGGATTGGATCTCTTTTGGACATAAGTTTTCAGAGAGGTGAGTCATAGTTGTACATTTATATATTTTGTAAAATTAGTAAAACCATTTTAGAGTACCAGAATATTTCTGTTCTTCATGAATTCACATATCCAGTGGTAGGTGAGAGTGCTGTCAGGTTTTTTGTATGAAAACTGATTTAATTTTTTTCTGTCATTTCTTTCAATTCTCATACCCTAGTTAAATTTTCATGGCAGTTTATTGCCTTCCTTTTTGTCTGGATTGTGGTACTTAGAAGGCAATAGATCCTTTAAAGTTGTGGTTGAAAAACATAGATTTAAATTGTTTTTAATAAAAACATTATGCTTTTTTTATGACAATAGAATAGTGTTTCAGGTTCATGTGTGTATGTTTAAATTTGCTAATATGTGAATAATTGACTTCTTTCAGAGGCATTTTTAAAAGCTTGTACTTTCTCGGGGGTAGGTGTGGCCATTTGGATGGTGACCCAAAGGAAGTCTCACCGGTGTTCACTCAGTTCTTGGAGTGTGTGTGGCATTTGACTGAACAGTTCCCACAAGACTTTGAATTCAATGAAGCATTTCTTCTTCAGATCCATGAACATATTCACTCATGCCAATTTGGAAACTTCCTTGGAAATTGTCAGAAGGAAAGAGAAGAGCTCAAGTAAGACAGTTTGCATAAAATGGGCTCTTTTTTTCCTACTTGGTTGAGGTCTAACATAAATCATAGTGGAACATAATAAAATATCTTGACAGTATGTAATAGAATTGAATTTTGTCGTAAAGATTTTTTTGTCTCTATTTCTGAAGCTAAGTGCCCTCTCTCCCTCACATCCTCAGGTTAACAGTAAAAACACATTTTAAAGAATTTGTTTTGAAATGTAGCATACATATAGAAAAGTGCATATGGCATAAGTGCGAAGCTCAGTAAATCTGAAACTCATCCATCTGTGTAACCAGCACCCAGAACAAGAAACCTTACCAACACCCTGGAAACCGCCATTCTACTCCTTTCTAATCTGAATATATATTTAGAGCAGAAAACTATTAACTTATTTCATTTCTTAGAAAGTATTGGTCACTAAGCTTTAAAGTTTGGTTAAAGATTTTTAAAAACTGTTGGTTTTAAGGTAAGATGAAGCCTTACAGTTTTCCTCCCATTTCTAAACAGATATTCTCTGGGGAAAATAGATCTGTGTTAGCTGTAGTGTGTCTGTCCCTGAGTTGGGTCTCGTACCTCTTCTTTCCTAACCAATCTTTGGGAGTAGGGGTTTCTGGCTAAATTTTGATGCAAAGAAAATGTGGGGTAAGGCTGTGAGAAGTGCTTAAATAAAAATTCTTTTTAGGTTGGGTTTCTGAGTTTAGAGTTCTTACAAGTCAATAAAGAGCAGTTATAGATTCTTGAATGTCCAAGTGACATATTAGAGAAGCTAAATCCGGTAGTAGTTTGAAGACAGCCACATACTCTCACTCTCAACAGAATTGAAGGCAGAACTGAGAGCACTTGGAAGATTCTAAAGATGTGTAAAGGGAATTACAAGTGAAATCAGAGTATGACAGGTGAACAAATCAAAGAGCATTCAGACTTTAGCTCTGTGCCATAGTAATTCACAGTAGTGTGTCATAATTTGGAGCAGGTGACTCTTAGAGTACAGAGCTCTTTTAGGAAAAACTGTTCTTCCCAGTTAGTGCCAAACATCCTCTTACAAAGGAAGATGGTAATAAAAGCACTTATTTCCTAGTAGTCTTTCTCTAAGAACTTACTTACTGGTCATCTTAGGGGTCATAGAAAAATGAGCAGACTCTCCATTTTTCCCCTGTATGTTTATTTGGTAAATATACTATCTAAACCATTCTACCCTTTATCCACTTATTTCACCTAAGTTACTCTTAGAGTTGCAATATGATTGGCATCTTTTTACTGTTGAATAATGTCCTGATTTTTCCTAATTCCCTTTTTTTTTTTTTGCTACTCACATTTAAATTTGTCCCTGCTCTATGAGACATGTTATTACAGCCCAGATATAGGGCTAAGAGAATGAGGCCCAAGAGTGATGCAAGTGTCTTTACTCTGTGTACATGTGTATGGTGATGTGAACTAGGTATAACAGAGGCCATGTTTAGGAAATGGTGTGAGTTCAAAGGAATCTCTTAACGTGTATGGTTGTGAGAGAAAATGGTAGACCTGTGTTGTGTTCGGAGAAACATGGTTTTATTTATTTCATGATTATAAGTGAAAGGAGAAAAGGGAGAATAAGAATTCAGAGACAAGGTGAGGTTAGGTTGCGAAGAGAAGGAAAAATTAAAACTTAAATCTACTTGGGAAACAATTACCTGGTTTGTAAAAATGAGTATTAGCATCTGTGGGAAAGATCTTTGTTTTTCTCATTACATTAAGGTTAAAGGAAAAGACTTACTCCCTGTGGCCATTTCTCCTGGATGACCAAAAGAAGTACTTAAATCCTCTCTACAGCTCCAAATCTCCGAAATTTGCAGTTTTGGAGCCAAATACAGTATCTTTCAATTTTAAGTAAGTTGGCATCATTGAGGTACTTATACTTGATTTTTCTCAAACACAATTTACTGAGTTGTTTTTTGTTTTTGTCATAAAGGTTTTGGAGAAACATGTACCACCAATTTGATCGAACATTGCATCCTAGACAGTCCGTGTTTAATATAATTATGAATATGAATGAGCAAAATAAGCAGTTAGAGAAAGATATTAAAGACTTAGAATCTGTAAGTATTCTGAAGTGTCTGATATATTTGAAATATTAAATTAGTGTATTTCCTTACTTATGTTCTCAGTGTAAATTAGTATATATAGAAACCTCATAAGTACACGACTGCTTCCAAATCAGATCTCCTCTACTTTCAGTATGTTAGTTTGAATTGCTTTCCCTGAATTTTAACATTGAAGTATTTGAAGTACAGTTGACCTTTGAACAACATCGGTTTGAGTTGCACAGGTCCACTTACAAGTGGATTTTTTTTTGATAAAAGTACAGTACTGTAAATGTATTTTCTCTTGTGATTTTCTTAGTAACACTTTTTTTCTCTAGATTACTTTATTGTGAGAATATAGTATTAATACATACAACTTACAAAATATGTGTCAATTGAGTCTTTATGCTATTGTTAAGGTTTCCAGTCACGAGTAGACTATTAGTAATTACCTTTTGGGGGGAGTCAGAAGTTATATATGGATTTTTGATTGCATGGGGGGTTGGTTCCCCCAACCCCTGTGTTGTTCAGGGGTGAACTGTATATAGAAAGGTAGAGTTATGAACATAATAAATATCAGGGAATCCACCACCTAGCTTTGTGAGATTTTAACATTTATCATATTCGCTTCAGATCTTTCATGTTTTTGTTTTAAGAAATGAAACGTGATAGGTATATTTGAAGAAATATACTCCTCCTTAGCCCTCCCCACCTGCTTTGGGCTGAATTTGGGGTTAATTGTTCCTGTGCATATTTTTGTACTTCTATATATGTTTTTATCCCCTATTTATAATATTGTTTTGTGTGATTTGAAATATTTTTATTTTATATTGAAGAAGTACAAAAGAATATATTTTTATAAGGCATAAAAGAGCAACAGAAACATGAAGGCACATGTACCCTTCACCGAGCTTAAGGAACTGCATGTTTTAAAGGTTGTTACACTGTCATGCTTCATTTTACTCAACATTGTTTTGAAATTTATCCATGTTGATACATGTAGCTTTAATTCTTGTGTTTTATTAATAACTACTGTATAACATTCTCTTATATGCATATATCACAGTCTATCCATTCAGCTACCGCAGAACATTTAACTTGTTCTCAGTTTTGTATTTCCATGATAACAAAGGAAGTTGAATGAGTTTGCATATATTTGCTGGCCATTTCGTTTTTCCTGTTCTCTGAATGGCCTATTCAAACCTCCACTTATTTTTCTGTTGGTATATTTGCCTTTTCCTTATTGATCTGTAAGATTCTTTATACACCAGACATTAGTTCTTTGTTAGATATCTATCTATCTATCTATCTATCTATCTATCACAAGTGGCTTTGTTTATTCTGTGTTCTCGTCTTTTTCATTTTATTTATGGTATGTTTTGTATAGATGTTTTGAATTTTAATGCAGTCAATTGCACTCTTTATGTTTTATGCCTTCTTTTGTATCTTGTTTAAGAAGTCTCTCTCGACCATAAGACTTTCTTGTAATCTTTTCTCTGTCATCACATATAAGCAAAAAGGATCGGTGAGTCCATACTTTAAAAATCCTAGACAGTTGGTATAACTCCGACTGTCGTGTCTGCCTCTCAAGCAGGACTGTTCCTTAGTCATCTCTCAGATACGGAGGTAACGATAGGAGGATGTGTAAGGAGAGAGGCAAATCCAAGACATAGGTAAATATCAGCAGAGTGGCCAGAGATCAGTCCGGGGATTAGAGAGCATGACACTCTGTCACAGAATACTTTTAAAATCTTATGTTCTGTTTGGGAAAAAAATCCTGTTGGGACACCTGGGGGTGGCTCGGTTGAGTGTCCAACTCTTGGTTTCAGTTCAGGTAATGATCTCAGGGTCGTGAGATCAAGCAAGCCAAAACTGGGAGTCTGCTTGAGATTCTCTCTTTCCCTCTTCCTCTGTTCCCTCCCCTGTTCTCCTGCTCTCTCTCTCTCAAAAATATATAAATAAATCTTAAAAAAAATTAAAAATATAAAAAAATTCTGTTGTGTTCTAAAGCTGGTTATGTTCACCTAACAAATCATTGTAGGGAAACCATGTAAGAAAGTTGTTTAGGTAAATAAGTGTGCGTTTGTTATATTATACAATTATGATTCAGGGTGACGTCTCATACACATTTCTTTTATTATAAAATGTTTACCTTTTATACTTCCCAAGTAATCTATGCCCTTTCAAATATGAAGGCTTGATCTTTTACAGTCAAGCATAATAACCATTTTCCACTGTAAAAGTTTTAAACAATTAGGATTCTCAACCATGTCTTACTCTTCTGCACTAGATTTTATTAATTTTTTTTTAAAGATTTTATTTATTTGACAGAGAGAGACACAGCGAGAGCAGGAACACAAGCAGGGGGAGTGGGAGAGGAAGAAGCAGGTCTCCTGCTGAGCAGGGAGCCTGATGTGGGACTCGATCCCAGGACCCTGGGATCATGACCTGAGCCGAAGGCAGACGCTTAATGACTGAGCCGCCCAGGCGCCCGATTTTATTAATTTTTTGAGATCTTTGTATATTCATAAAGAGGACATTTACAAAAGGATGGTTTTTTTCTTTCCTTTTTTTTTAAAGATTTTACTTATTTATTTGAGAGAGAGAGAATGAGAGATAGCACGAGAGGGAAGAGGGTCAGAGGGAGAAGCAGACTCCCCGCTGAGCAGGGAGCCCGATGCAGGACTCGGTCCCGGGAATCCAGGATCATGACCTGAGCCGAAGGCAGTCGCTTAACCAACTGAGCCACCCAGGCACCCTGGTTTTTTCTTTCATCTAACCTGTATTGAACATGTAGTGTGTGTAATTAGTAATTTTTTTCAAATTTGGATTTGTTCTAGAAAATTAAGCAACGTAAAAATAGGCAAACAGATGGAATTCTCACCAAGGAATTGTTACATTCAGTTCATCCTGAATCACCTACCCTCAAAACTTCCTTGTGTTTTAAGGAGCAAACTCTGTTGCCTGTGAATCATGCTCTTCGAACTATAGAGGGCAGCAACCCAGCAGATAATCGTTACAGTGAATACGCTGAAGAATTCTCCAAGTCGGAACCTGGTGTGGTCAGCTTAGAGTATGGTGTGGCCAGAATGACCTGTTAGATCCGTAGAGTATTTTCTGGACTGACTGTAGTGCAAGAATTGGATTCTTGTGAGAATGATGTGCGCATGACCAAAAGGAATTTGTCAAATAATGATCTTAGAGTTTAATAGTTGAAGAAAGGATAATAACTGCTCTTGTGAGAGAAGTAAGTCCGTTTAATTGCATTTCCAGCAGGGAATGACTTTAAGTTCTTTAAGAAACGAGTGGTGTTGGCAGATTTATTCAAAACACAGTTTGTACTGTATACTAGTGAATTGACATTTCTGTATGATTTATATGTTAATTACAGCCAAACAATTCTGAATAACCTTCCTTAACTATAACTTAATTGCCAGGAAACAAAACTCGACAAAGTTCTCCCTTAATAATTGACATGGCATGTACTTTTGATTATATAACTCTGTAACTATGGATATTTACATATTTTGCCTATTAGTGATGTTTAATGTTGAAGTGCCATGAAAAATATTTTAAGAAAGCCTTAAAATTGCAACTTATTCTTAAGTTTCATAGCCAGGAGCAGGTTTTTGGGTTCTTTGGTTTTTTTTCTTTGGGTCAGCCTTGTTTTTATTTGTAAAGAATTGCACCATCATCACTGCAGGGCCTGCATGCTACAACAGTCCTGTATAAACAGATGTGCACGTACAGTGTTAAGTTCATGGTCAGCTGCTCCCACATCCATATTCAAAATTAATGAAACTGAAGGTTTTATCCTGATTACAGTTTGTACAGTGCTACATTTGATGACATTATTTACAACTTAGATTATTGACTTCTTGAATATGTGTAAACTTATTTGACTGTCTTTTATGTATGGATTACTGCATTCTTTTGATTCTTACTTTGTGGTTGGCTTTATTCCTTGGATAACTGTGTAACTTTAAAAAGCTAAGGCTCTAAAACTGTTCTTAGAAACAACGAAGAATGTGTATGTGTACACACACATACTGTTTTCTCTCTCAATGAGTTGCTCTTCCTAGAACAGGCTTTCAGTTTCCCCCAAACTTTGGGGTTAAAAAAAAGGAAGTACAGATAGTTTAGATTTTGCTTGGTTGCATGAATTTTAAAGCAGCCATTTCTATGTGGAACATTTTTTCTTCTCCATTAACATAGGAATAAAAAAGGAAAATTAAGGATAGCCTAGTACAAAGTTAATGTTTAGCAGGAACAACTTAAATGCTAGGAAAAGTTTCATTTTGCCATGTTATATTAACTGTTCTGTGTGCTACTAACATATCTTTACATGACAAAAAAAAAAAAAAACAATTCACATGCAATTGATGGTATTACCCAGCTGGCTTTAAAATTGAAGGTTTAAGTAACATGACTGACAAGAGGTATGATTCAGGGGTAATAGGAAACCTGGATAGGATCCCTAATGCTTCTCTTTACTGTACTTATATCTATTATATTAGTTTTGAGCATAAATATCTTTTTCAAATGGAAAAAAAGCTTTATTGTATGAGAACTTATCTAATCCTGTTTATTTTTCCAATGCTTTTGTGTAATGCATTATGTAATAAGAAAAATACTGCTTTTTAAACAGTAACAGAAATGTACTATTAAATATAGTTTGTGATTTAGCCAAGCCTATTTCCATACTTAAGCACTGGGACAGAAAACTTAATCTTTGTGACCACAAAGGGAAACTTTTGTGCCTTTTTCCTTGGTTCCAGTTACCGATTATGGTTTTGGAATCTTCCATGGCAGACTTCTTATATTCAAATGTTTTTTTGGTTTATTATTATCTTCAACTTCAGGCATATATATGTGTGTTTATGTGCTCACACATGGACTGAGAAATCAGTTAACATCTTAAGTGACCTACAGGGTATATGTTGGCAAAAAGCAGATTGTGTATATGTCTTACAAAATTTCAGTGTGTTTGGGAATGTATAGCATGTAAATTATTACATATTATTTAAAGGAAATTAAATGTTCATATTTTACTTTGGATGTTTTTCTTTTGGAAAAAAACAAATGGGATCAAGTTGTGATTGGTTTTTTCTTTCCTCACTTAGGCAAATGGACCTGCACATTATACTGATGATAACACTATAAGGTTTGAGCAAGTCATTTTCCAAAAGGTTGATGTTGATAAATTATAACTTACATATAAAAATAATTTCCAAAATATTTAAAATAGGCATAGTGGGCTAAAAGGTTCAGCAAATATAGTTGATAATGTCACTAATTTTGGTGGAAGGCAGTGTCCAGTGAGTGTCTACGGTGTGAAATGTCTCACCAAAGGCAGACCTAGGGATAAAGAGGACGATGAAAATGACTTGCGGGAGAGAGTTTGTATGGGCGTGTTCTGAGAGATTAGCCGGGCCAGAAGTAGCTCAGGGAATCCTGACCGAATCAAGATGGAGGGAAGTCCTTTTTTTTTCTTTAAGTTCTCTTTATTTGGTAGAGTAGCAGGGCAGGGGGGTCGTATCAGGAGCCGCCCCCCCCCCTTTTTTAAAAGACTTTTTTTAAGAGAAGTTTTAGGTTCACAGCAAAATTGAAAGAAAGGTCCAGAAATTTCTTATATACTCCACCAGAGTAGTACATTTGTTACAATTGATAAACCTGCACTGACACATCATAATCACCCCAAGTCCATAGTTTGCCTTAGGGTTCATTCTTGGTGGTGTATATTCTGTGGGTTTTGGACAAATGTATAATGACCATATAGGGTATTTTTCATGGTGCAAACAATCCACTATGCTCTGCCTATCAATCCCTCCCTATCCCCCCAACCCCTGGCAACCACTGATCTTTCTGTTGTCTCCATAGTTTTACCATTTCTAGAGTGTCACATAGGGATCATACAGTGTGTGGCCTTTCAGATTGACGTCTTTCACTTAAGTGCATTTCAGGGTCTTCTATGTGTTTTCATGTCTTGATGGCTCATTTCTTTTTTAACACTGAATAATATTCCATTGTCTGGATGTACCAAGTTTATTCATTCACCTATTGAAGACACCTGGCTTGCTTCCAAGTCACAGCAATTGTGAATAAAGTTGGCTTTAAACATCCGTGTACAGGTTTTTGTGTGGACAGTTTTCAGCTCCTTTGAGAATATACCAAGGAGTGTAATTACTGGGTTGTATATAGTAAGAGCATGTTTAATTTCATAAGAAACTGCCAAACTGTCTTCCAAAGTAGCTGCACCATTTCCCACCAGCAGTGAATGAGAGTGCCTGTTGCTCCACATCCTCACCAGCGTTCAGTATTGCCAGTGTTCTGCATTTGGGCCATTTGAATAGCCTTTTCTGACCTCTTTTTTTTTTTTTTTTCTTCAGGTCAGCTTGAGAGTACTGAAAAATTTTCAGTTGGCATTCTAAGGTGTATGAAATTCTGTTCATTTATAAAACTATTGAGAGCAGTTGCAGACTTTTGTCAGTGATATCGATCCATTTTCTTTGGCCAAGTTTTAGCTATTTTGTTGGCTTTTCCATGCAGTAATCCAAATGGCATTAACATGTTTTGGTTAAGTTAAAATGTAGAACCTATTTTTAAAAATACATATCTGTAAGCTTTAGAAATCTGTCTCTAGAAAAAGACCAACTGTAATCTAAAATCATTGAACATCTGAAGAACAGGATATATACTATGGTACTTCTCAGAAAATAAAACACTGATTTCTGCCATTTTTATGAACACTATTAGTGTTGCTTTAGTTATTTCTAAGCAAGGAAAATATCCTTTTGCACAGCAACTTTTGTAAAGTAGTGGAATGTGTAACTGAAAGCAAATTTCAGAAGTGTGCATTTAATATTTTGGAGCTTCTGTTGCAGAATGATAGGAGTATCACACTCTAAACCACCTACCCCAATCAGTAAGCATCTCTCTTGTTCTGAAAGGAAATGCACAATTACTCTGCTACACAACAGGGGGGGAGAAACCTTTGTTTTAGGCCACTGAGAGTTTAGGTTCTTTGTTACTGTAGCATAACCTAGTTCATCCTGAACCATGAAACCATTAGCACATCCAAGAAGCTAATTATCCTCTGATTTTGTCTAAATTCAGTCTTTCATTGACTCCACATGGGCTTTTCCTTATTTTTGCACTCCTACCCAGTTAAGGTTCATGCATGGCATTTGCTTTTAGCTCTTTAGTCTCCTTTTGAACAGTCCCCTCACCTTCCTTTGCACTGATGTCTTGAACCAGACCAGATATAGAGTATCTTACCACTTCCTGCATTTGCCCAGTTGTTTCCTCATGGTGTAGTTTAACTTGTTCCTCTATCTGCTGTACCTCCTATAAAGTAGGCATTAAATGAGATTCAGATCAAGCATTTTAGGAAAGATGCTTTGCACTTCATATTGAATTACTCAGGAGGGTATAATATCAGGCTGTTCCACTATTTTGATAAGTTTGATCACTTGGTTGATCTCTCCTTATAAAGGAGAGGTCTCCTTTAAGTTGGTTTCTCTCCTTTGCACTTAGCAAATGCTCAGCCAGGTGTTATTTTGACATCAAAATGAATATCCCATTCCCTAACAACCTGCGCATTGATGATAATTGCCTGAATCAGTTATTTCATTCGGTGTTCCAAAATGGCAATTTTCCAATTTGCCTTTAGATTTACATTTATTTGGTGGTATTCTTTAAAGAAGTGCTTTCAGGGGCACCTGGGTTGCTGTCGTTAAGCAGCTGCCTTCAGCTCAGGTCATGATCCTGGGGTCTTGGGATCGAGCCCCACTTCCGGCTTCCTGCTCAGTGGAGAGCCTGTTTCTCCCTCTCCATCTGCCTGCCACTCTGCCTACTTGTGCTCTCTCTCTCTGTCAATTAAATAAAATCTTTAAAAAAAAAATCTCAAGTGATTTCATTCATCAAATCGGGAAATTCCTCTAAAAAAAGGCGTGATAAAAGTTTAAATCTTCCCCTTTAATCACTAGTTTTCAGAATAAGGAGTTGTAATGGTCACCTCCAAACACTAGTTTTCTCTCTGTAGGGACGTGTATTTTTATAATCAATTACAGTAAATGCTCTTTTTGTTCAAACTGTTCTAAGTCTGTCCAGAAGAGCTCCAAGGTCCTTTCATATCCTTTTCGTGTACCAGTTAGTTTTGAGCACATTTTCAGTTTCTAACATGAGCAGATGTCCCAGGCTCATCTTGTGCTTTCTTTACTCCAGTTTTGGAATCAGCCATTTCTTGTTCCTGTTAGTGGGGAATGATATTTAAAACCAAACTCTGGACATAAGATGTGCTCATTGCTACTGGACCATTATTGCTTCCAGGTCCTTTCAATGGACAGAACTAGAAAATGTATTTTTAAAAATAATGAGTTTAAACAATATTAACCAAGTTATTATTACCACAGTGTTTTCTTCTTTGATGTGTATCTCTATTTCCCTTATACTAAAAATTTTGGTTTCTTGCAGTGCCTGCGTGGCTCAGGCGGTTAAGTGTCCCGACTCTTCATTTCAGCTCAGGTCATGATCACAGGGTTGTGAGATTGAGCCCCATGTTGGACTCTGCTGGGCATGGAATCTGCTTAAGATTCTCTTTCCCTCTCCCTCTGCCCCTCCTCCCCCTCTAAAAAATACATAAAAAATAAAAATCTTAGTTTCTAATGGCATGTGCAAATTGACATTTTTTGCTTTATACTACAATATTCAAAATATAGTTTCAAAATTATAATTAGTACTACTACTAATAGGAATACTGAGTAAAATATAAGATTTCTTTGCATCCTACCAAGGATGTACAAAATACTATATTCAGGAGTCACTTGAAATAATTTCTCTGTATGCATTATAGGCATACCTCAGAGATACTGGGGTTTGATTCCGGACCACTGCAATGGAGTGAATATCTCAATAAAGTGAGTCAAATGAATTTTCTGGTTTCCAGTGCTTATAAAAGTTATTTTTACACTATATTATAGTATATTAAGTGTGCAATAGAATTATGCCAAAAAAACAATGTACATACCTTAATAATACTTTTTTGCTAAAAAATGCTCACCATCATCTGAGCTTCAGTGAGTCATAATTACTGATCACAGCTCACCATAACAAATATAATAATAATGAAAAAGTTTGAAACATTGCAAGAATTACCAAAATGCAACACAGAGATATGAAGTGAACAAATGCTGTTGGATAAATGGTGCCAGTAGACTTACTTGGTGTAGGGTTGCCACAAACCTTCAATTTGTAAAAAATAAAAAGTATCTATGAAGTGCAATAAAACAAGGTATGTCTGTACTAATTTGAAATACAACAGATATTTTGTTTTCAAATTTAGGATTTGCTAATTTTCTTTTTGATTTAGTGGATTTTTAAATAGGCAAAACATAGTTCAAAATTCAAATTTATATTAAAAGGTATATGCAGAAGTCTTGCTTTCATTACCTTCCCTTCCACCTTGTTTTTTTTCCACGACTCTTCCATCCTCCCCACCATAGGTAGCCGCTTTTACTGGTTTCTCTTACCCTTCCAGTGTTTCTCTTTGTAAATATATATGCATACTTATACTATGTATATACGTATATATATTTATTCCCTTTTTTCTTGAACAAAGAATACATACTACATATACTATTCTATATCTTGCTTTTTTTTTTTTTACTTAACTGAATCTTCGTGATTACTTCTATCATTACAAATAGAGCTTGCTCATTGCTTGTTTATGGCTGCATCATACTTCATTGTATAGAGTTTATTAAACTAGTTAATTCAAGTCCTTCCTATTTTTTTAACTTTTTATCATGCAAATGCCCAAAAGTTAAAAAATAGGAGTAATATAATGAACCTCCTTGTATCCTCTAGAATCAATTATTAATAACACTTTGCTAATCACATGTGATTGATACTTTACCGTTTTTTGTTGTTGGCATATATGAAAACAGATTTCAGACATGCCATTTTACCCAAATTGTTCAAAGTGTGTGTGTGTGTGTGTGTGTGTGTGTGTGTGTGTGTGTGTGTGTGTTAGGAAGGTCTGGTAAAGATACTGTAGGTTGATGGATAAAGCATCAATATATTTTTTTTCTTTTTCATATATTTAAGACCATTTGCACTTCTCTGTGAATTGTGTGTTCATGTCTTTTGCCCATTTTTTTTTTTTTCTGAACAGGTTCTATTTTGTCTTTACTTAAGAGCTTTTTATATTTTAGGGAGACCAACTCTCTATGATATAATGTGCCAAATATAGTCTCCTTGTTTGTCATTTGCTTCTGGTGCTTTTTGCCATGCAAGGGACTTTTATATTTTGGCGGTGGAATTCTATTAATCTTACATTGCTTCTTGTTTTGAGTTATAGTTAGACTTTCTAATTCTAGGCTATAAAAGAATTCACCCATGTTCTTTTAGTACTTACTTACAGGGTTGTTTTTTTTTTTGTTTGTTTGTTTTTTCTTGTCCCATTTGACTCTGATTGATTTGGAGTTTGTTCTGGTATATAAAAACAAATATGGATCCAAATTTATCTTTTCCCAAATGGTTATCTGGTTGTTTCAGTCATTTATTAGTAAATTCATCTTGTCAGTGATTTGAGACATTACGTCTATGTACTTCTAGATTCTCTTCGTTAGCATTCATGTGTCTATTCATGTACCAAAGCCATACAGCTGTATTTATCAAGGCTATATGGTAAAGCTAATCCTGCCTTGTCACTTTTCTTTCTCAGGGTGTTCTTATTATTTTTGTTATTTATTTTGAGACAATCTCAACTATTCAGAAAAGTTGCAAGTACAGAAGGAACTTTTTTCCTGAGCCGCTTTGATAGTAAGATGCTGACATGTTGTCCTATCTCCTTTAGGCATTTAGTGTATTTTCCCTACAAAGACATTTTTATATAACCACAATGCAGCCATCAAAACCAGAAAGTTAACATAACCACTCTATAATCCTCAGACCCCCGTTCAAATTTTCCAGCTGTCCCCTATCTGAAAAGACAATCCAGCTGTTGAATCCACTTGTTGAATTTGGTTCTCCAGTCTCTTTAGCTTCTTTAATCAGGAACAGTTTCTCAGTGTTTCCTTGAATTTCATGATGAGTTAATTTGTACTATCAGGTGAAATCAGTTTATTCTGCCACCGGTGATCTTCATTATGATACCTTGATTAAAGTGGTATGTCCCAGGGCATCTGAGTGGCTCAGTCACTGAGGCTCTGACTCTTGGTTTCGGCTCAGGTCATAATCTCAGGGTTTTGAGATCAAGCCCCACATTAGGCTTCATTCTGGGTGTGGAGTCTACTTCAGATTCTCTCTCTCTCCCTCTCCCTTTGCCCTCCCCTGCTTGCTCTCACTCTCTAAATAAATAAATAAATAAATAAATAAATAAATAAATAAATAAAATCTTTAAAAAAATTATCTCCCTCTGCTCCCCTTTCTCTCTATATAAATAAATAAAAATTTTACAGGTTGTATGTCCCAGGTTTCTTCAATGTAAAATTACTTTTTCTCTTTAAAACTAATTATATTATTAGTATTTTGTGGAAAGGTACTTTGAGCCTATGTAAACAATCCTTTTTATCATCATATTTTCAATTCATTTATTTATATTAACATGGACTCATCTTTGGTGTTAGCATTGCCATAATTTATTACTTTGTTGTGTGTACATTTACTGCAACTTTCTACATTTACTGTATCTTTTTACTATGTAGTCTTTTTAAAAACATTTTTAAACATTTCTTTTAGTAATTACATATTTGGACTTGTATTCAAGTGGTTGCCTTTTTAGTGATACTTTATATGATGCATCTAGTTCATTTTTTACCTTACTTAGGTTTCTGATTTTTGATTGTCCTCTATATTTAATAATCCTTGGCTCTCATCTGTTACTTACGTGTCAATCAAAGAGTTGATTCTACTCTTGCCTTTCTCTCTCACTTCTCCAACCTTGTTCGGCTATGTTTTATTTCCACTTTGTCAGAGCATATAACATTACCAAAATATCCTTCCACTCTTATCCTCAGTTTTGTTGTGCTCTAGAATTTTTCACTAAATATCTTAGATGCTCAACACCAGTCTTTTGCCAAAGTTTCCCCAGTGGAGCTCATCCCCTAGAAGAGTCTTCAAAAGGGCTTGCCAGTACAATCTTTCTGTAGTTCTTGTGTTTCAAATTCTTTAAGAGTAGCATGGCTGGATATAAAATCCTTTGCTCACACTTTCCTGGAGTTTCTTGAAAATGTTGCTTACTTTACTTAC
The DNA here is from genome assembly GCF_003265705.2 of Callorhinus ursinus. Lineage (NCBI taxonomy): Eukaryota > Metazoa > Chordata > Mammalia > Carnivora > Otariidae > Callorhinus > Callorhinus ursinus. The sequence continues at coordinate 71,323,985 of NW_027397069.1, forward strand.
TGTTGAGAAGTCTGATGTCAGCCAGATTTATTTTCTTTATAAGTGACTTGGTCCTTTCCCTGGAGGTCCAGTGCGTTTATTTTTTTTCTTTTTATTAAAGTCAAGTCATTTTATAAACTTATGTCTTGTAGTTACCTCCTCTAGGTCAGTTTTTCCAGGTACACTAGGGCCCAGCTCAACATAGAGATTCAGGTCTTCTATTTCAGCAAAGTTTTCTTGAATCATCTTTTAAATATTAGTTTTATTGTTTTATTTTACTTCTTCAGTCAAATTTCCTAAATGTTGGATCTTTTTAGTTTTCTGTATCTGTCAGTTTCTCTTTTTACCATTTTTGTTCATTTCTGTTTAATTTTTTGCTTTTTTTTATTTCTTTCCTCTATGCTGCTTTTGTGGTTTTAGTTATTCATATTTTCCTTTTGGAAACTTAAAATTTAATCTTTCTTTCTGGAATTGTTTTCTTTTGCTTCAGTTTCTTTTTCAAGTTCGTTAATACTTGTTTCACATCTTTTTGTCCATTTCTATTCTGAGATTTTGAATTTGTGATTAGTAGTTGTTTATCTTATCAGCACTTTTTAAAATTATATTTTAATGCATGTTTTAATGCAGTTTGCCTTTACTTGTAGCCTTTCTCTTTGGGGTTTCATCTACTGAAAAGTTTTAATTCTCATCTTTGTTTTCCTCTTATAATAACTTCACATGGATGCTTGTTTTTTGTTTTCATAAGTATTTGTGTAGAATTTTCTTGGAACAGTTGTAGCAGGTGACCCAATGAAGAAGAATGGAAGAATTAGCATGTCTTACTAGGTTTCTTAGTTCAAGAACTTCCTCTTCTGTTGCTGTAGTGATGTACAGTTTCTTCAGTAAATGTGCCTTTGTTGTCTGTCCTCTGATCTATTTATATTATGTTGTCTCAGTAGAAGGCTTATCTTTAGTTGTCTTCTTCTTTCCCAGTATCTCCACCTTTCAAAATGCTTTCTTTCCCTGAGAGGTAACATCGTCCTAAGATCACCACAACATACGTTCTAAGCCCCTTCTTTTTGACTCTATAGTTTCAGATATGCTGTCAATATTTCTTCACTTAGAGAGGGATTCTCTGTCTATGGAAAAGAACTGTAGTTGGTGTTAACTGTCCCATCACCACCGAAACCTCATTGCACTCTCTCTTGTTCATTTTCCATCTGACTCTCCACTTTTGGTGTGGACTGTGGAAACTGGAACCAACGCTGCTGGTCTCAGATCTTTACTTCCCCAGTCACATTTAAATTGAAATCTATAAAATTCTCTTAGTCATGCCGCAAGTGAGTGCCAAGAGGGACTTAATTAGTCCTCCCTGTTGATCTTTACAGTTACACGGATGAATATGTGGAAGTTCTAATGGAAGTAATTGTATCTAAGGGTGGCAGGGGTCAAGTGGCTGCATTCAACAGCCAAAGGCAAGGTGGATATTGTTACTTGAATGGACAGCAGACTCAAAACAGCAATCAGAATAGTCTGGCTCATAAAGACCTATGGCATTGGCTATTGATAACGGTGTTTCTAGAAGTCAAATAGATAGGAAACCTACTAAATTCTTACTTGATCTGTATAAACAGGAAAGCTGATGCTCACTGGTCTTGTCATGTTCCCTACCATCCTGAAACAGCTGGTTTGACAGAACAAAGGAATGGCCCTTTGAAGATTCAGTTGCAGTGCCAGCCAGGTAGCAATACCTTGCAGGCTGGGACAAGGTTCTCCAGAAGGCTGTATATGCTCTGAATCAGTGTCCAATAGCAGAAATCAAGGGGGTTAGTGCTTTTTCAGTTGTATGCAGGAGAGTTGTATCATGTTAGACATAATTATGATCCAGTTATTTATTTGGAGATTAAGTATGGTTTAAGGAGATTTGTATGGGTGCCAAGTTGACAAGGGGGTGGGCTTGTGGTGGTTAGTTTTATGTGTCAATGTGACTGGGTCATGGATACCCAGATATTTGGCTGAACATTATTCTAGGTGTTCTGTGTTGGCGTTTCTGGATGAGATTAGCATTTGAATTGGTCGACTCAGTAAAGCAGGTTGCCCTCCCCATCATGGGTGGGCATCTTCCCATCCACTGAAGGCCTGAGTAGAATGAAATGTGGAGGAAGAGAGAATTTACCTTCTTCTACTGCCTGAGTGATTTAGCTAGGACACTGGTCTTCTCCAGCCCTAGGACTGGGGTTTATACCATTGGGTCCCCCTGATTCTCAGGCCTTCAGGCTTGGACTAAATTATATCACTGGCTTTCCTTGGGTCTCCAGTTTGCAGATGGTTGATTGTGGGACTTCTCAGCCTCCATAATCATGTGAGCCAATTCCTCATAATAAATCTCTTTCTCTGTGTATATCCTATTGGTTCTGTTTCTCTGTAGAACCCAACTAATAGAGGTAGCTACAGTTAGCCTGTGGGAACCCAGGAATCCCCCATTTCTTCTTTTTATGTTATTATTGTGATAAAGTATACATAACATTGAATTTACCATTTCGGTTGTTTTTAAATGTACAATTCAGTGGCATTAAGTACATTCACAATGTTGTGAAATTCATCACCCCTGTCCATTTGAAGAACTCTTTAATCATCCCAAACAGAAACTGTACGCATTAATCAATAACTCCCCAGTGCCTCTGGCAGCCATTCTTCTACTTTCTGTCTCTATAAATTTGACTATTCTAGTTACCTCGTGTAAGTATAATCATGCAATTTATGTCCTGTTGTGTCTGGTATAGTTCATTCAGCATATTTTTTATTTTGATCCATTTTGAGTGAATTTTTGTATATGGTAAGAGAAGAGTTCAACTTCATTATTTTGCATGTGGATAACCAGTTTTCCCAGCATTGTTTGTTGAAAAAAAAAACCTGTCCTTTCCCCATTGAAGTCTTGGCACTCTTATTGAAAATCTAGTGACCATATATGTGAGGATTTATTTCTTTGTTCCTGGGCTCTATATTTTATCCCAGTAGTCCACATTTTGCCTTTATGCTAGTACAACACTCTTTTGATTATTGTAGTGTTGGAGTAATTTTTGAAATCAGAGAGTGTGAGTCCTCTAACTTGGTTCTTTTTTCAAGGTTGTTTGGTTATTAGGATCCTTGAAATTCCATGGGAATTTTTGGATGTGCTTTTCTATTTCTGCAAAAAATAATGTGGGATTTTGGATAGGCATTTTATTGAACCAATAGATTCCTTTGGCTAGTATTGACATTAGTAGATCTTCTGATCCATGAACATGGGATGTCTTTCCATTTATTTTTTTCTTTAATTTCTTTTTTTTCCAGGTTGAATATGCTTTACTATTATTTTCTTTTTTATTAACATATATTGTATTATTTGTTTCAGGGATACAGGTCTTACCTGTATCCCTGAAACAAATTTTTATCTTGATGAAGTCCACTTTTTATCTTGATGAAGTCCCAAGACTGTGATTCATCAGTCTTACACAATTCACAGCGCTCACCATTGCACATACCCTCTCCAATGTCCATGACCCAGCCACCCCATCCCTCCCACCCCCCTCCACTCCAGCAACCCTCAGTTTGTTTCCTGAGATTAAAAGTCTCTTATGGTTTGTCTCCCTCTCTGGTTTCGTCTTGTTTCATTTTTCCCTCCCTTCCCCTATGATCCTCTGTCTTGTTTCTCAAAGTCCTCATATCAGTGAATCATATGATTCTTGTCTTTCTCTGATTGACTTATTTCGCTTAGCATAATACATGCTAGTTCCATCCACGTCATTGCAAATGGCAAGATTTCATTTTGTTGATGGCTGCATAATATTCCATTGTATATATATACCACATCTTCTTTATCTGTTCATCTGTTGATGGACATCTAGGCTCTTTAGACAGTTTGGCTATTGTGGACATTGCTACTATAAACATTGGGGTGCCCGTGCCCCTTCGAATCAATATGTTTTTATCTTTGCAGTAAATACCCAGTAGTGCAATTGCTGGGTCGTAGGGTAGCTCTATTTTCAACTTTTTGAGGAACTTCCATACTGTTTTCCAGAGTGGCTGCACCAGCTTGCATTCCCACCAACAGTGGGAAAGAAACAGAAAGGGTTCCCCTTTCTCCGCATCCTCGCCAACATCTGTCATTTCCTGACTTGTTAATTTTAGCCATTCTGACTGGTGTGAGGTGGTATCTCATTGAGGTTTTGATTTGTATTTCCCTGATGCAGAGTGATGTTGAGCACTTTTTCATGTGTCTGTTAGTCATTTGGATGTCTTCTTTGCAGAAATGTCTGTTCATGTCTTCTGCCCATTTCTTGATTGGATTATTTGTTCTTTGGGTGTTGAGTTTAATAAGTTTTTTATAGATTTTGGATACTAGCCCTTTTTCTGAAATGTCATTTGCAAATATCTTCCCCCATTCTGTTGGTTGTCTTTTGGTTTTGTTGACTGTTTGTTGACTGTTTCCTTTGCTGTGCGAAAGCTTTTTATCTTGATGAAATCCCAATAGTTCATTTTTACCCTTGCTTCCCTTGCCTTTGGCAATGTTTCTAGGAAGAAGTTGCTGCAGCTGAGGTCGAAGATGTTGCTGCTTGTGTTCTTCTCAAGGATTTTGATGGATTCCTCCCTCACACTTAGGTCTTGCATACATTTTGGGTCTGTTTTTGTGTGTGGTGTAAGGAAATGGTCCAGTTTCATTCTTCTGCATGTGGCTGTCCAATTTTCCCAACACCATTTATAGAAGAGACTATCTTTTTTCCACTGGACATTCTTTCTTCCTTTGTCGAAGATTACTTAACCATAGAGTTGAGGGTCCATTTCTGAGCTCTCTATTCTGTTCCACTGATCTATGTGTCTGTTTTTGTGCCGGTACCATCTGTCTTGATGATGACAGCTTTGTAATAGAGCTGGAAGTCTGGAATTGTGATGCTACCAGCTTTGCTTTTCTTTTTCAACATTCCTCTGGCTATTCGGGTCTTTTCTGGTTCCATACAAATTTTAGGGTTATTTGTTCAATTTCTTTGAAAAAAGTTGATGGTATTTTGATAGGGATTGCATTAAATGTGTAGATTGCTCTAGGTAGCATAGACATTTTCACAATATTTGTTCTTCCAATCCATGAGCATGAAATATTTTTCTATTTCTTTGTGTCTTCCTCAATTTCTTTCATGAGTATTCTATAGTTTTCTGAGTACAGATTCTTTGCCTCTTTGGTGAGATTTATTCCTAGGTATTTTATGGTTTTGGGTGCAATTGTGAATGGGATCGACTCCTTAATTTCTCTTTCTTCTGTCTTGTTGTTGGTGTATAGAAATGCAACTGATTTCTGTGCATTTATTTTATATCCTGCCACTTTACTGAATTCCTGTATTAGTTCCAGCAGTTTTGGGGTGGAGACTTCTGGGTTTTCCACATAAAGTATCATATCATCTGCAAAGAGAGTTTTCTTTAATTTCTTTCGGCGACATTTATAGTTTTCAATGTACAAGTCTTTTACCTCCTTGGTTTAAGTTTATTTCTAAGTATTTTGTTCTTTTTGATACTATTTTGAATGGAATTGTTTTCTTTTCTTTTTTTAAAGATTTTATTTATTTATTAACAGGGAGAGAGAGAGAATGAGTGGGGGGAGGGGCAGAGAGAGAAGCAGACTCCCTGCTGAGCAGGGAGCCAGATGTGGGGCTCGATCCCAGAACCCTGGGATCATGACCTGAACTGAAGGCAGACGCTTAACCGACTGAGTCACCCAGGTGCCCCAAATGAAATTGTTTTCTCAATTTCCTTTTTAGACTGTTCATTGCTAGCATATAGAAACCCAACTGATTTTTGTGTTTTTCATCTTGCAACTTTGCTACATTCATTTATTAGCTCTAACAGTTTTTTTTGTGTGTGTAGAATCTTTAGGGTTTTATACATATAAGATCATGTCATCTGTGAACAGAGATAATTTTACTTCTTTCTTTCCAATTTGGATACCTTTTGTTTCTTTTTCTTGCCTAATCGCTCTGGCTAGAACTTCCAGTACTATGTTGAATATAAATGGCGAAAACAGGTATCCTTGTATTGTATAGGAGAAAAGCTTTCTGTCTTTCACCATTGAGTATGATGTTGGCTATGGGTTTTTCATATATGGCCTTCATAATATTGAGGAAATTTCCTTCTATTCCTAGTTTGTTCAGTGTTTTTATCACGAAAGGGCATTGAAATTTGTCAAGTGAATTTTCTGCATCAATTGAGATGATCATGTGGTTTTCTTCCCTTTTTGTTAATGCGGTGTATTGCATTGATTGATTTTTGTATGTTGAACCATCTTTTCATTCCAAGAATAAATCCCACTTGGTCATGGTCTATAATCTTTTTAATGTGCTGTTGAACCAGTTTGCTAGTATTTTGTTGAGGATTTTTGCATTAATGTTCATAAGGCATTTTCCTCTCTAGTTTTCTTTTCTTATGGTGTCTTTGGCTTTGGCCCAGCCATTCTCTGGTGTTGGCTTGGTATAGGTTGAAAAACTAGAGAAAGAGTAGCCCCATGAAAAGCTGACACCTCAACAAGGAAGAAGAGAGAAAAGCACATTTCTCAGCTGCATTAACTTAAGCCATCATCCTTCAACTCATCTTAAATTTTTGTTTTGATATGGTTATCAAAAATATGAAAATTAAAATAATAAACATGGCTAAAAGGATCATGTAAAATATATGAGAAATTCTAGACTCCATAACCATCTGAAAGCAAACACAGAATATTGTAAAGTAACCTGAAGTTGGAGACAAGTTGAATAGCACATGTGAGTGTGAAATTGGGTGAGTGAGAAGCTGCTATTTAAGTTACCAGATCATCCAATGTTATTATTAGAGGGTATTCTTGTGGTAAAGTCATGAATGAGAAACAGTTGTGAGGAAAGTCCAGATTAATTCTCTTCTATAGAAGGGTGCCTGGCTCAGTTTGTTAAGTATCTGACCCTTGATTTTGGTTTAGGTCATGATCTCAGGGTTGGGGGATCAAGCTCCAAGGTGGGCCTTGCATCGAGCCCTGCGTGGAGCCACAGGTCGGGCTCTGCACTCAGTGGAGTCTGCTTGAGATTCTCTTCCTCTCCCTCTTCCTCTGCCCCTCCCCCTGCTCACACTCTCTCTCTTAAATAAACAAATAAATCTTTAAAAAATTTTAAAAATACTCTTCTATTGAAATATAATGCAAGCCATATATGTAACTTTAAAATATTCTAGGATCCACATTTAAAAAAGTAAAAAGAAACAGATGAAATTAATTTTAATGATATATTTTGTTTAACCCAATACATCTAAAATATTATTTTAACAAGTAATTGATATAAAATTATAAATGTGATATTTAACATATATTTTGTACTAGTCTTCCAAATCTGGTATATACATTTACAGCACATATCAACTTGTACTCACCACATTTTACAAGCTCAGTAGCCACATGTGCCTACCATATTGGGCAGTAAAAATCTAAACAGTGGGGTCTCACTTATCCAGATCTGTTCATCAGTTTAATTTTCCAGAGTTTGACAGATGAAAATGTTAGCTTTTCTTCTCTCTGTTCTTAACAGATCCAACTGTATGCTCTTCTACAAGGTGGTTCTGTAGGAAGGTATCAATCCTGAAGTCTTTATCTAATGACGTAATCTTTAGAAAAAGCTGACATTGGACAGATTGTCAAGAAACAAGTCCTTGGCAAGCAATCTTGGCATGTGTGGAGGGGAAAAGGGGTCTGGTGGCTAAGTAGTTGTGGCAGGTGAGGGCCTAGGGAATTTGTTGAGGATTTTAGGCTCACTGGATCCAGCAGGAGGTAGATTTCTTGAGCAGTTGGTAGATAAGGGAACAAGACATCAGGGAGATTGGGAACAAAAATTGAGTGGGCAAAGAAGTTGGCCTTTCTTCCCTCTTTTTGTGCCCATGTGTGAGTATGAGGGAGGTGTGTGTACATGAGAGTGCAGTCTGTAGGACCATGGGCGTCTGGATGCCAAGTACATAACAGCAGCAGCTCACACAGGTCCCTGTCTTGAGCTGTTTCCCTTTCACCTCACTTATGTTCCACTCCCCAAAACATCCATTCAGAGTGTTTAATGGGTGTCATTCTTGTCCTTAAAATTTGTGTGTGTTTTACATTTATGTAAATGTGTTGAGTGCTTCTTCCTGCCCATTCTTCCTACTTTGTCTCACTTGTGCTGCCTTCTCACTATCCTTTATTTTGATGCTTTTCCCACTTCAGTGCTTTTCCCCATTTCTTTTCTTTCAGGCATTTGGCATTAGCTGAGTGTCTAGTGCATGCGAGGTAGGATGCTGGATACATCGTTTCATTAAAGTCTCTCAGTAACCCTGCAAGGATGGTGACATTTTCCTCATTTTGTGAAGGGACCAGCTTGGAGCAGTTAGGTGATATGCCCACTATCAGACAGCTAGCGATCTGGATTCGCACTTCACCTTTCTGATTCCAAAATCAACACTCTTCCTGCTGTTCCAAAACCCTTCTTATTCTTTGGAGAAAAAGTGTACACATCCCTCTCTTAAATGAAGAAAAACAATACAATTTGGCTATCTTTTGGGATGTAGGGAAACTAGCTATTTGCAGAGTTGGCGATAAGAGCAGCTAACATTATTCAGTGCTATGGAAGGCGGTATAGAACAGGGATTAAGTGCACAGACTCTGGAGCCTGGCTGATCCCAGCTCTGCCCCCAAGCCCCTAAGTATCTGTAGACTTTGGGCTGATTATCAAGCCCTCCCTGGAGGAAGAAGCCAAATTCTATGTGGTAGAAAGAGTACATAGTAAGAAAATAGATGTTTGCCTGTTTTTCATTTATTCATCCATTTGGCAAACATTTGACAGGTCTACCATGTACCAGAGATTACTCTAGGATTATTCTAGGAGCTGGGAATATAGAAGAGAACAAAGTATAATAAGTCCCTGCCCTTGAGAAGTTTACCTTTTAGCAGCAGCAAGCAGGAAGGCTGATACTAAAGGAGGGATGGGGACCTCAGCTGGAGGAGGAAACAGTAATAGGCAGTAACTGCAATTTACTGCTGTCATGTGCTAGAGCCTGCTTCTGACCAAATTCCATTCCCTAAGGATAAGATTTGATTGTTTACCAGCTTTATTGAGGCATCATTTACATACTCTAAAATTCAACCATCTTAAGTGTGCAATGATTTTGAATAAGTTTATAGAGTTGTGCAACCCTCACTTAATCCAGCTTTAGAACATCCTCATCAATCCATAAAGCTCCTTCTTACTAAGAACAAGGTGTTTCTGTGTTCTTGATAAATTAAGGGAGGCAGTCTTGTGTGTGGAAGAAGAACTGACCCAAGAGCCAGGAGAAGCAGGCGCTAACCCTAGCTCTGCCACTGTGCCCCCAGGCAAGCCTCTTCCCCACAGAGTCTCACTGTCCTCACTGCATTCTGCAGAATGTAAAGGGCAAGGCTTACTAGGTCTTCTTACAGTTCTAAGATCTTCCAGTTTTATTTAAGAAAGATCTGAATATCTGTGGCAGTTAGAGAAGGGATTAGAGAAGAGATATAAAATATAACAGGAAAGGGAATTTCTGTAATTTATTTCTAATAAATCTCTGATCAACATCAGAAATATATGGTTTACACATCACATGACTCGTTTTTATTGAGATATAATTAACATAGAGTATTATATTTGTTTCAGTTGTACAGCACAATTCACTCCATATCAGAAATATATGGTTTACACATAGTTTTCTGATCAACATCAGAAAATTATTAGAAGGCATTCATGTGGGGGTACAGTGGGGATTAAGTAGCTCAACTTTTCTTTCAGCACTTTGTCCAATGACATTAGAATCAACCAACCAATGTTGTTGTATGCCTTAGTTTTCCAAAAATGTTCTAAAGTATCATCTACAGAGTCGTTTAGTGTCTTACTTCTTATAATTGGTTAATCAGGAGATCTAATGCAGCTATTTTGCATCTTTCTATAGATGGTTCATACCATGGACTATCAGTGCTCTCTTCACTACTGGAAATAGACTCGTTAGCATCTTTAAACCTAATCAAATTAGAAAGCCAATTCCCCAAACCCAAGAACCAATTCAGAACACTCATCCCTAAAATTCTGTTCCTCTAGAACCACTCTTGGTACCAAAATCTGTGAGTGTTAGGGTTCTCCAGAGACACAGAACCAACAGGACATACAGGCATACCTCACTTTAGTGCACTTTGCTTTATTGTTTTGCAGATACTGTGTTTTTTTATACTGAAGGTTTGTGGCAACCCCTGTGTCAAGCAATTCTATTGGCACCAACAGCATTTGCTCACTTTGTGTCTATGGGTCAAGTTTTGGTAATTCTTGCATTGTCTCAAACTTTTTCATTATTATAACTGTTACGGTGATCTGTGATCAGTGATTGTTGATGTTACTATTGTAATTTGTAACATGCCCATAGAAGACAGCAACCTTAATCTATAAATGTTAACCTATAAATCTAACTGCTCCACTGGCTGGCCTTTCCTCCATCTCTTTCCCTCTCCTTGGGCCTCCCTGTTGCCTGAGACACAACAATATTGAAATCAGGCCAGTTAGTAACCCTACAGTGGCCTCTAAGCGCTCAAGTAAAAGGAAGAGTTGCACACCTCTCACTTTAGATCAAAAGCTAGAAATGATTAAGCTTAGTGAGGAAGGCAAGTTGAAAGCCATGGCAGGCTGAAAATGAGGCCTCTTGTGCCAAACAGTAAGCCAAGTTGTGAATGCCTAGGAAAAGTTCTTGCAGGAAATGAAAAGTGCTGCTCCAGTGAACACATGAGAGATAAGAAAGAGAAACAGCCTTACTGCTGAGGTGGAGAAAGTTCGAGTGGTCTGGAGAGGAGAGCAAACCAGTCCCAGCATTCCCGTAAGCCGAAGCCTAATCCAGAGCAAGGCCCTAGCTAGCTCTCTGTAATTCTGTGAGGGCTGAGCGAGGTGAGGAGGCCGCAGAAGGAAAGTCTGAAGCCGGCAGAGGTTGGTTCACGAGGTTGAAGGAAAGAAGCCAGCTCCACAACAGAAAGCACAAGGTGAAGCTGTGAGGGCTGGTGGAGAAGCTGCAGCAAGTTCTCCAGAAGGTCCAGCTACGACAGCAATGCAGGTGGCTACACTCCACGACAGGCTTTCAGTGTAGACGGGACAGCCTTCTACTGGAAAAAAATGCCATCGAGGACGCTCATGCCTAAGACAGGAGAGGTCAATGCCTGGCTTCAAAGCTTCAAAAGACAGGCTGTCTATCTCATTAGGAGCTAACGCAGCCAGTGACTTTGAGTTGAAGCCAAACTCATCGACCATTCCCCAAACCCTAGGGCCCATAAGAATTATGCTCAATCTATTCTGTCTATGCTCTATAAATGGAATGATGAAGCCTGGATGACAGCACATCCGCTTACAACATGGTTTACTGAATATTTTAAGCCCACTATTGAGATCTATTGCTCAGAAAAAAAAGATTCCTTTCAAAATATTACTGCTCGTTGACAATGCACCTCACCCAAGAGCTCTGATGAAGATGTACAGTGAGATGAATGTTGTCTTCATGCCTGCTGACACAATAGCCATCCTGCATTTCATAATAAAATAATAAAAATAATAAAATAAATTTCATAAGGCTATATGGGTGCCATAGAGAGTGATTCCTCTGATGGATGTGAGCAAAGTCAATTGAATCCTTCCTGGAAATGGGATGCCATTACAAACAATTGGAAGAGGTCAACATCTCCACATTCACAGGAATTTGGGAGAGGTTGGTTCCCACCCTCACGCAGGACTTGGAGGGGTTCAAGACATCAGTGGGGGCAGTCACTGCAGAGGTGGTGGAAAGAGCAAGAAAACTGGAATTAGAAGTCGGACCTGAAGATGGGACCACATTGCTGCAATCTCATGATCAAACTTGAATGCATGAGGAGTTGCTTCTCATGGATGACCAAAGAAAGTGGTTTCTTGAGATGGAATCTGCTCCTGGTGGAGATGCCTATTGAAATGACCACAGAGGATTTAGAATCTTACATCAACTTAGTAGATAAAAGAACAGCAGAGTTTGAGAGGATTGATTCCCATTTTGAAAGAAGTTCTACTATGGGTGAAGTGTTGTCAAATAGTATTGCAAGCTACAGAGAAATCATTCATGATAGGAAGAGCCACTCGATGCAGCAAACTCCATTGTTGTCTTATTTTAAGAGATTGCCACAACCACCCCAGCCTTCAGAATCACCACCCTGATCAGTCATCAGCAGCCATCAACATCAAGGCAAGACTTTCCCCCAGCAAAAAGATTGCAATTCACTGAAAACTCAGATGATGGTTAACATTTTTTAGCAGTATATTTTTTTAAAGATTTTTTATTTATTTATTTGACAGAGAGAGACACAGCAAGAAAGGGAACACAAGCAGGGGGAGTGGGAGAGGGAGAAGCAGGCTTCCCGCCGAGCAGGGAGCCCAATGTGGTGCTCGATCCCAGGACGATGTGATCATGACCTGAGCCGAAGGCAGATGCTTAATGGCTGAGCCACACAGGCGCCCCTAGCAATATTTTTAAATTAAGGTATGTACATTGTTTTTTAAGATGATGCTATTGTCCACTTAAAAGACTATAGGATAGTGTAAACATAACTTTTATATGCACTGAGAAACCAAAAAATTCATTTGACTTACATTGTGTTATTCACTTTATTACAATGGTCTAGAATTGAACCTGTAATATCTCTGAACTATGCCTGTGTGTGTGTTTATATATATAGATATAAATTTATATGAATATGGAAATTTATTATGGGAATCAGCTCATGCAGTAGAGGAGGCCAAGAAGCCCCACAGTCTGCTGTCTTCTAGTTGTTTAACCAGGAAAGTTGGTGCTGTAATTCAGATGAGTCCAAAGATGTGAGAAAGTGGGAGAGGGCAGCTGATGGTGTGATTCCGTATGAAAGCTCAAGCTGATGGAGAAGACAGATGTCTCAGGTCAAGAAAGGAGAGTAAATTCCCTCTTCTTCTGCCTTTTTGTTCTCTTTGGGTCCACAATGGACTGGGCGATGCCCACCCACGTGGGGGAGGAACATCTGCTTTACTCAGTCCACCAACTGAAATGCTAATTTTTTCTGGAAATACCTTCACAGACACACTCAGAAATAATGTTTTACCAGCTATCTGGGCATCTCTTAGCCCAGTCAAGTTGGCACATAAAATTAACCATCACAAGAGGCAGGACTCTTAAAGGCCTTCAAATCCAGGTCAAGGATTTAATTCAGTTGAGTGTCGTGGGGACACCACTGAAACTTTTAGTTATTGCTTTCATATATCAGTGAATGATTGAAGATATGGTATCCTGGAACAAGGCCCAAACTTAAATCCTATCATTTGTAGCTGTGAATTTGATCAAATTCAGTTCCACAACCTTCTATTTCTTTATCTATAGATAATACCAACCTTACCAAGCTTAAGAGAATTGACAGGTATGTGTGAAGCACATAATTGTGTTTGGTGCCAAGTACTTGTTGTTTTAAAATTATAAAAGTTACTTTATGAATATTAATTTGGTCGCAATGTATTGAGTCAACTGATGAGAAGACAGTTCAGTGTTCAGTGTTTTCCAAAATATGGTTCCTAGATCAACTGTGTCAGAATCAGTTTGAGTATTTTGTTAAAAATGTAGGTTCCTGATCCCAGCCCCAAATCTGATGAATCTGCATATTGGAATGAGCTTTGGAGACCATCATTTTAACATTCCCAGGTGATTCTTATACACATTTAGATTTGAGAACCACTGTGACTGGTTTGCCCTCAGTAAATATTAGATGTTGTTTTATTTTTGCTGCTGCTGTAAGTTATTACCATCATAGCATGGAGAAATCCTAGCCCAGCTTGGGGAGGGGCCATCAAAGGCTTCCTTTTGAACTGTTTGCATGAATGAATAAGCTTGGTATGGATATATAGGCTTTGGCCAGGTAAAAAAAAAGGGGGGGGAATGTTATCTATTTAGAATAAAGGCACAGAAATATGGGAGAACATGGCTTTTGCAGGGAACCCCAAATAGTTCAGAATATGATCATAATGAAAAGTGTTACTAGAGAGTAGTAAGAGTTGATATTGGATGTTATGTTGAAGAAGATGGAAAGGCAATTGGAAGTTTTGATTTTACATAAGAATGATGTAAGGTCAGATTTGTGTTTTAGAAGGATTGCTCTGGACTGGAGGGGGTCAAAAGAGGTTGCTGAGATAACCCAAGAGAGAAGTTATGGAGGCCTGAAATAAGATTTTGATAAAGGATATGGTGGGACCTGAATAGAGAGAGAGCTAGAATAGACTGGGTTTGCTGACAAATACATTGCCGAGGGCCTGAGTGTGTGCATAAGCACAAGTCAGTGACGACTTCCAGATTTGTCTAGAAGGGTAACTGGGATGGGTGGGACTACCCTTCACCTAGGTGGGGAAGAAAAGAGGAGAATCAGGTATGTGGGGAAAAGATGCTCATGGGCTTAGTTATGCTACACTGGAGATGTTAATGGGACATCTAAGTGAAGATATTTTTTAAATATGGGAATTTGAGGCTGGTATTAAGAGGAGAGACCTCAGAAAAGGAAAGTCCGGAAGCCACCAGGATTAAGATATGGGTGTGCATAAAATTTATCAAGAGGTCTTAGAATAAGATAAGAGATTGGCGATTGAGACCTTGAAAAGGAGGCAAAAGAAGAGAAGCCCAAGAAAAAAATTACAAGACACAGAGAGAGCACTGGAAAACCAAAGAGTCAGATAGGCTCCAGGGAAGAAGAATCTGAGAAAGTTATTTACTATGTCAAATGCCATAGAGGTCATTTAATTTAAAGAGTAGAAATTGTCTATGTCCTTGTCATTTGGCAAGAACAATTTCAATATGAGATCATGGAGGCAGAAATCAGATTTCAGTGGCTTTATGGCTGAACGGGAGGTGAGCTAATAGAGACAGTGACTAGAGAATATACTTATAATTGGGAGAAAAAAGTTTTTATCTATATAACTCTTTAAAAAATCAAAGTATACTAAAGATCATAGATTTAAAAAAACCGGAATGAACATATCCTATGGAACATACATGGAAAAAGAGAAAAAATGTCTCATAGGGGATTTTGGTCCTGGACTACAAGTCTTTTGATAACAAAGAGTGTCTTCATCCTTTTATCCACAACCTGTGAGCATCTTGCCAGGCACCAGCAATTGTGCAGGAGAGCTTTATGGATTGGATGGGTGGATGAATACAAAGGCCCAGAATTAATTAATTAGTTAGTTAGTTAATTTTATAGGCCCAGAATTTTTAAGGTTATTTTTTTCTAATTTCAGATGGAGTTAAAAGAAAGGGAACTAAAAGGAACCATGTTAAAATATTAATACATACCAAGAATGATGCTTTTAATTTTCAAATAATCTATTTTTTTTTTTTTGCAGTTTGCCAGAATTGCTCTCTCTCTCTCTCTTCTAATAAGCAATCTTTTCACTTCCTCATAATTCCATGTGAGTATTTAATCTAAATATTTTAGTATGGGGCACCTGGGTGGCTCAATCGTTAAGTGTCTGCCTTCGTTCAGGTCATGATCCTGGGGTCCTGGGATCGAGCCCCGCGTCGGACTCCCTGCTCAGTGGGGAATTTGCTTGTCCCGCTCCTCCTGCCCCTCCCCTGGCTCATGCCTCTCTCTCTCTGTCAAATAAATAAATAAAATCTTTAAAAAATATTTTAGTATCTTCTAGAGCTTGGAAGTAAGTTAGGATATTAAAATTTGTATGTTACTACTGGACGGAGAGAACATCGGATCCTAACGGGGATAGAGCTAACGCTGCTCGGAGCCCTGTGCCTTCAGCGGAGATTCCGCTTAGAAGGCTCGTGTGGTCTGAAGCCAGCCTCCTAGCAGGCAGCGCTGGGGCCACTGTTCCAGGAGTCAGGCCAGGTGGCTCTTGGCCAAATGGTTTCTGAAAATGGGCAATATTAATAAATGTTTAATGCTCCTCCTTCCCATGCAGCTGCTACAAAGTGCTTGTGTTTGGCGCTGTTTTCCCTGATGGTTCTCACGGAATGTTTCCATCCAGTTTCTTATTCTGCATCGCCATTGTCTCCATTTGCCCTCTTCCCGTGCTGCATTGGTGGGAATGGGTAGATGGGAGGGAAGGTCAGGAAGGCTGTGGTGGCCAGATCATGCAGGCTGTATACTCTATTCTAATGGGTATGGGTGCTGTGTTGTAAGCTCACTTAACTGGAGGATTTTAAGCAAGGGGGTTACATAATTTTATTCTAGAAAGACATTTTAAAGAAAGGTGGGTTCAATAGGGCAGGTGTCAGATATCTCTGGTACCTGGCCCCACACCCCTTCACCTTGGCTCCTAGGTGTAGGAGATTTAACATACTTGTAGTGAGGAATGGGAGCCAGAGGCTAAATGCTTCTTCTGGTCTCTCCTCAGTGAATAATTCCGAGGGGAAATCTGCATGTGTCTGTGAATGGGATCAAGCCCCGCAACCCACAGAGGTGATCTTAGTTGGTCATCCTTATATTGGCTTTTACTCCCACCACTCTCCCAGCTCCCTCATTCCTGCTGCGTTGAGCAGGTTCTAATCAAGCTCTGCATTAGAGGAGGAAGGGGGACACCCAGGCTGCGATGGAAGGTAACCAAAGAGGAAGCTCTTGCAGTAGTTCAGGTGAAGACGATAAAGGATCAAAGCGAAATATTAATTGCTGGGACGTCAAATAGGAGAAGGAGTGGAGAGGGTTGTAGGAGGGAGAATGGAAAGGTCTCGATGGCCAATTCAATGTGTGGGGTGGAGAAGAAGGGGGGATTTCTGATGCCTCTTGGATTGCTGAGGATGATAGTATCATTAACCAAGTTGAGAAATAAAGCAGGTGTATGTGGGGGAGAATGTGGGTTCTACTTTCCATGCGAAGAATTCAAGGCACTGGGAAACACAGACAGAGATGGTTATTAAGAAGTTGGATGCAAGAGTCTGGAGCTCAGGAAAGAGGTCTGTGCCTGGCAGTTTTGTGAATCATGAGCATACAGGAAGGAGAGGACACCAACATTTATTGAGGGTCTAGTATCAGTTAAATGTAGCTCTTTCCCCAGACTTTGAGAGGAAAGGGCAGGGTATGGCTGAGTGCCCTGAAAGTACCCCTATTTTCTGCATCCCATTGGTTTAACTTCCTGTCACGTCACTGTTTTGGTTTTGTTTTGTTTTACTAAGACAGTATTCATTTGTTAAAAGTTATGTTATCATAGTTTTCTATTTAAATTTTGTCTTCCGAAGAAAGGGACTCATGATAAAGTCCCTTGATCACATTTTTGAGAGCAGTGAAGGAGAGAAAGGAGGGCAGAGAGGCAGGTTCATAGGTTAGGTGCTTGGGTTTTATTCCAGCTGTGCTGGGAAGTCACTGGAGAATGCAGCCATCCAAGGATGGTGCATGCTGGGGAACTGAGACCTGCCTGGAATTGGGGGAGTTTATTGGCTCTGCCAGTGTAACCCTTGTCCTTACTCCCCCTTGTCATTCTTCTTGGCTAACTTCTCATCCTTCAGATTTCCTCTGAGTCCAGTGAACCCTTGAACTCATGATCAAACAGGAGTGGTTCACCTGTGACCCCCCAGCAATTCAGATAAATCCGTGTATATCTTCAGCACAGCACTGGGTAGTGAAAATGTCTGCCTCAAGTATATTATAAGCTCCTTGAGGACAGGGGCCAAGGCTTATTTCATCTCTGTATCCTTAATGTCCACATATCTAACATATCACAGGCACAAAATCATTGTTGAAAAGAACCAAGTATGACACCCAAGGGAATATGTAAGGTATGGGTAGGACAAGAGATACTGGAGGAGACTCAGAAGGAGCTGCTAAGGGAGGAAGGAGGCAGTCAATAAACTATAACCACTGAAAGTAATTTGTAGTGTATGGTAAAAACTGGTAAGAGTTATGAAAAAAAATACGGCTTAGGAGGAGGGTTGCATAGGTGATAATGGTGGGCCTCCTTGAGGAGGTGGCATGGGAGCAAAGATGGGCAGGGGATGAGGAGTTGGCTGTCAGAGAGAAAGGCCCTGGGGCAGGAGCTGCCTGGCAGGCCTGAGGAACAAGGGTGAGGGTGGGTACGAGCAGACACTGGTTTCTCTGGGCCCCCCAAAGTGCCCATCCTTTCGATCCATTTGCAGCACAGCTGTCTTAAACTCTCAGGTAGCTCCCTTGAACATATCTCCTCCATGAAGATAGGGATGTTCATGTAGGTGACGTAACTCAGGGGCTTAGTGTAGTGTGGACACTCTGGGATTTGTCCAATGAAAGAGTGAATACAAGAAGTCAAGAGGGGTCAAGGTTTGGAAAGGAGAATGATCCACAATGTGAAATGCAACGGAATGGCAAAAGAAAATACGCCATGAAAAGAACCTTTGACTTTGGTAACCTCTCCATGATGATAGGTTACTATAAAGAAAAAAAACTTCTTAATATAAGGCAAATTTTCTGTGTGATTCTAAAATTAAACCTTCTTCATCCTCCTCTGGCCACTTTATTTACTTGTGAAAGGCTATATCTTCAGGCTTCTGTCTCTTGATTTAATATAGGCCCTGTAAAATTTAAAGCTATAGGTCGGGGGAGCAAGATGGCGGAGGAGTAGGAGACCTGGATTTCGTCTGGTCTCAGGAATTCAGCTGAATAGGGATCAAACCATTCTGAACACCTACGAACTCAACAGGAGATCAAAGAAGAGAGTAGCAACAACTCTCTGAACAGAGAAGCGACCACTTACTGGAAGGTAGGACGTGCGGAGAAGTGAATCCGAGGCGATATTCGGGAGGAGAGACGGTGGGGGAGGGGCCCTCCGCCGGCCGCTTCTGGCAAGTGCTAGAGCCGCGGAGCACAAAATCGGACCTTTTAGAAGTCGGCTCCGCTGAGGGACGTCGCTGCAGTGGCTAAGCGGGGGTGGAACCCTCGCGGGACAGTGTGGTCTCAGGACCCTCAGGGTCACAGAAAGACCGGGGGTGCCTGAGTGCGGCAGAGCTCCCAGGTACCGGAGCAGGGAAGCCGGCTGCAGAGACGGAGCTGAGGCGCAGACTCTCAGCTCGGGGTGGCCATAAACTGTGATCCGCGGCCCAGTCGGGCCACTGCTCCTCCAGCAGGGACCCAACAAGCGGCAGATCCGGGGAGACTCCCCTTCCTCCCCCGGGAGGAGCGGCGCGGGAGCGCACCACAGGGATGTGCTGGGTTTGGAGACTCCACACGGGGTCAGGTGCCAGAGATAGAAAGGATCGGTCACAGGCCGGGTGAGCACGGAGTGCGGCCGGAGACCGGGGAGACGGGTCTTTGGGGCGCACTGAGGAGCGGGGCCCCGAGTTCTCAGCTCCTCCGGGGCAGAGATTGGGAGGCCGCCATTTTCACTGTCCTCCTCCAAAGCTGTACGGAGAGCTTGCAGGGAACAAAAGCTCCCGAGAGCAAACCCGAGCAGATTGCTCAGCCCGGAAGGGCAAGGGCGGGGCAATTCCGCCTCCGGCAAAGACATTTGGGAACCACGGCAACAGGCCCCTCCCCCAGAAGATCAGCACAAACAGCCAGCCAAGACCAAGTTTACCGATCAAGGAGAACGGCAGAACTCCAGCGCTAGGGGAATACTGCACATAGGATTCGTGGCTTTTTTTACCATGATTCATTAGTCTTTCAAAGTTAATTTTTTTAACTGTTTTTTTTTTTTATATTTCTTTTTCCCTTTTTCAACCAACATCTTATCAATCCCTTTTTAAAAAAATTTTTTTATTTTTCATTTTTAGAGTCATATTCTATCCCTTCATAGTAGTTACCCTAACTTTTGGCAGATATATATATAAGTTGTTCTCTCTTTAAAATTTTGAGATACAGTTTCTTCTAACATATCAAAATGTACCCTAAATCTCTACTGTATGGCTTTGTTCTAGTCTCCTGCCTGATCACATTCTCTCCCCCCCTTTTATTTTTCTTTCTTTCTTTCCTTTTTTTTAATCCTCTTCTTTCTTTTTTCAAACATTTTCTTATCAATTCCTTTTTTAAAATTTTTTATAATTTTCATCTTTACAGTCATATTCCATCCTTTCATCGTATCAACCCTTATTTTGTACATATATAAGCCTTTCTTTCTTTAAAATTTTAGGAGGCACTTTCTTCTAACAGACTAAAATACACCCAAAATCTAGTGTGTGGCACTGATCTATGCACCAGCCTGATCATATTTGATCATATTCTGGTTTTTTTTGTTGTTTTGTTCTGTTTTTGTTTGTTTTTATCTTTTTCTATTTCTTTTCTTTTTTCTCTTTCTTTTTTCTTTCTTTCCCTTTCTTTTCCCCTGGTTTCAGGT
Source organism: Callorhinus ursinus (assembly GCF_003265705.2). NCBI lineage: Eukaryota > Metazoa > Chordata > Mammalia > Carnivora > Otariidae > Callorhinus > Callorhinus ursinus. The sequence goes on from NW_027397069.1 coordinate 71,344,270, forward strand.
CTTTTCTGATTTGATTAGAGTATATTTTCTGGGGACATTTTTAACCTGTTAGCATTTTGTTCTCTCATTCATCTCTTCTCCTCTGGACAAAATGACAAGACGAAAAAATCACCTCAGCAAAAAGAACAAGAGGTAGTACCATCTGCCAGGGACCTACTTAATATGGACATTAGTGCGATGTCAGACCTAGAGTTCAGAATCATGACTTTAAAGATACTAGCTGGGCTTGAAAAAAGCATGGAAGTTGGTAGAGAAATGCTTTCTGGAGAAATAAAAGAACTAAAATCTAACCAAGTCGAAAGCAAAAAGGCTCTTAATGAGGTGCAATCAAAAATGGGGGCACTAACTGCTAGGATAAATGAGGCAGAAGAGAGAAGCAGCGATATAGAAGACCAAGTGATGGAAAATAAAGAAGCTGAGAAAAAGAGAGATAAACAACTACTGGATCACGAGGGCAGAATTCGAGAGATAAGCGATACCATAAGACGAAACAACATTAGAATAATTGGGATCCCAGAAGAAGAAGAAAGAGAGAGAGGGGCAGAAGGTATATTGGAGCAAATTATAGCAGAGAACTTCCCTAATGTGGGGAAGGAAACAGGCATCAAAATCCAGGAGGCACAGAGAACCCCTCTCAAAATCAATAAAAATAGGTCAACACCCCGACATCTAATAGTAAAACTTATGAGTCTCAGAGACAAAGAGAAAATCCTGAAAGCAGCTCGGGAGAAGAGATCTGTAACCTACAATGGTAGAAACATTAGATTGGCAACAGACCTATCCACAGAGATCTGGCAGGCCAGCAAGGACTGGCATGATATATTCAGAGCACTAAACGAGAAAAATATGCAGCCGAGAATACTATATCCAGCTAGGCTCTCATTGAAAATAGAAGGAGAGACAAAAATCTTCCAGGACAAACAAAAACTAAAGGAATTTGCAAACACAAAACCAGCCCTCCAAGAAATATTGAAAGGGGTCCTCTAAGCAAAGAGAGAGCGTAAAAGCAGCATGGACCAGAAAGGAATACAGACAATATACAGTAACAATCACTTTACAGGCAATACAGTGGCACTAAATTCATATCTTTCAATAGTTACCCTGAATGTAAATGGGCTAAATGCCCCAATCAAAAGACACAGGCTATCAGATTGGATTAAACAACAAGACCCATCAATATGCTGTCTGCAAGAGACTCATTTTAGACCCAAAGACACCCCCACATTGAAAGTGAAGGGGTGGAAAACCATTTACCATGCTAATGGACACCAAAAGAAAGCTGGGGTGGCAATCCTTATATCAGACAAATTAGATTTTAAAACAAAGACTGTAATAAGAGATGAGGAAGGACATTATGTCCTACTTAAAGGGTCTATCCAACAAGAAGATCTAACAATTGTAAATATCTATGCCCCTAAAGTGGGAGGAGCCAGTTATATAAGGCAATTAATAACAAGAGCAAAGACACACATTGACAACAATACAATAATACTGGGGGACTTTAACACTCCCCGACTGAAATGGACAGATCATCTAAGCAAAAGATCAACAAGGAAATACAGACTTTAAATGACACACTGGACCAAATGGACTTCACAGACATATTCAGAACTTTCCATCCCAAAGCAACAGAATACACATTCTTCTCTAGTGCCCATGGAACATTCTCCAGAATAGATCACATCCTAGGTCACAAATCAGGTCTCAACCGGTACCAAAATATTGGGATTATTCCCTGTGTGTTATCAGACAACAATGCTTTGAAACTAGAACTCAGTCACAACAGGAAAGTCGGAAAGAACTCAAATACATGGAGGCTAAAGGGCATCCTACTAAAGAATGAATGGGTCAACCAGGAAATTAAAGAAGAATTAAAAAAATTCATGGAAACCAATGAAAATGAAAACAGTTATGTTCAAAATCTTTGGGATGCAGCAAAGGCAGTCCTGAGAGGAAAGTATATAGCAATACAAACCTTTCTCAAGAAACAAGAAAGGTCTCAAATACACAACCTAACCCTACACCTAAAGGAGCTAGAGAAAAAACAGCAAGTAAAGCCTAAACCCAGCAGGAGAAGAGAAATAATAAAGATCAGAGCAGAAATCAATGAAATAGAAACCAAAAGAACAGTAGAACAGACCAACGAAACTAGGAGCTGGTTCTTTGAAAGAATTAACAAGATTGATAAACCCCTGGCCAGACTTATCCAAAAGAAAAGAGAAATGACCCAAATCAACAAAATCATGAACGAAAGAGGTGAGATCACAACCAACACCAAAGAAATACAAACAATAATAAGAACATATTATGAGCAACTCTACGCCAGCAAATTAGATAACCTGGAAGAAATGGATTCATTCCTAGAGATGTATCAACTACCAAAATTGAACCAGGAAGAAATAGAAAACCTAAACAGTCCAATAACCACTAAGGAAATTGAAGCAGTCATCAAAAATCTCCCAACAAACAAAAGCCCAGGGCCAGATGGCTTCCCAGGGGAATTCTACCAAAACTTTAAAGAAGAATTAATACCTATCCTCCTGAAACTGTTCCAAAAAATAGAAATGGAAGGAAAACTTCCAAACTCATTTTATGAGGCCACCATTACCTTGATGTCCAAGCCAGACAAAGACCCCATCAAAAAGGAGAATTACAGACCAATATCCTTGATGAACACGGATGTAAAAATTCTCACTAAAATACCAGCCAATAGGATCCAACAGTCCATTAAAAGGATTATTCACCATGACCAAGTGGGATTTATCCCTGGACTGCAAGGTTTCAATATCTGCAAATCAATCAACGTGATACAATACATTAACAAAAGAAAACAAGAATCATATGATCCTCTCAATAGATGCAGAGAAAGCATTTGACAAAATACAGCATCCTTTCTTGATCAAAACTCTTCAGAGTATAGGGATAGAGGGTACCTACCTCAATATCATAAAAGCCATCTATGAAAAACCTACAGCGAATATCATTCTCAATGGGGGAAAACTGAGAGCTTTCCCCCTAAGGTCAGGGATGCGGCAGGGATGTCCACTATCACCACTGCTATTCAACATAGTATTAGAAGTCCTAGCCTCAGCAATCAGACAACAAAAAGAAATCAAAGGCATCCAAATCGTCAAGGAGGAAGTCAAACTCTCATTCTTTGCAGATGATATGATACTTTATGTGGAAAATCCAAAAGACTCCACCCCAAAACTGCTAGAACTCATACAGGAATTCAGTCAAGTGGCAGGATAGAAAATCAATGCACAGAAATCAGTGGCATTCCTATACACCAACAACAAGACAGAAGAGAGAGAAATTAAGGAGTCGATCCCATTTACAATTGCACCCAAAACCATAAGATACCTAGGAATAAATCTAACCAAAGAGGCAAAGAATCTGTGCTCAGAAAACTATAAAATACTCATGAAAGAAGTTGAGGAAGACACAAAGAAATGGAAAAAGTTTCCATGCTCATGGATTGGAATAACAAACATTGTGAAGATATCAATGCTCCCTAGAGCAATCTACACATTCAATTCAATCCCCATCAAAATACCATCCATTTTTTTCAAAGAAATGGAACAAATAATCCTAAAATTTGTATGGAACCAGAAAAGACCCCGAATAGCCAGAGGAATGTTGAAAAAGGAAAGCAAACCTGGTGGCATCACAATTCCGGACTTCCAGCTCTAATACAAAGCTGTCATCATCAAGACAGTATGGTACTGGCACAAAAACAGACACATAGATCAATGGAACAGAATCGAGAGCCCAGAAATGGACCCTCAACTCTATGGTCAACTCATCTTTGACAAAGCAGGAAAGAATGTCCAATGGAAAAAAGACAGTCTCTTCAACAAATGCTGTTGGGAAAATTGGACAGCCACATGCAGAAGAATGAAACTGGACCATTTCCTTACACCACACACAGAAATAGACTCCAAATGGTTGAAAGACCTAGATGTGAGACAGGAGTCCATCAAAATCCGTAAGGAGAACACAGGCAGCAACCTCTTCGACCTCAGCCGCAGCAACTTCGTCCTAGAAACATCGCCAAAGGCAAGGGAAGCAAGAGCAAAAATGAACTATTGTGATTTCATCAAGATAAAAAGCTTTCGCACAGCAAAAGAAATAGTCCACAAAACCAAAAGACAACCGACAGAATGGGAGAAAATATTTGCAAATGACATATCAGATAAAGGGCTAGTATCCAAAATCCATAAAGAACTTATCAAACTCAACACCCAAAGAACAAATCATCCAATCAAGAAATGGGCAGAAGACATGAGCAGACATTTTTCCACAGAAGACATCCAAATGGCCAACAGACACATGAAAAAGTGCTCAACATCGCTCAGCATCAGGGAAATCCAAATCAAAACCTCAATGAGCTACCACCTCACACCAGTCAGAATGGCTAAAATTAACACGTCAGGAAAGGACAGATGTTGGCGGGGATGTGGAGAAAGGGGAACCCTCCTCCACTGTTGGTGGGAATGCAAGCTGGTGCAACCCCTCTGGAAAACAGTATGGAGGTTCCTCAAAAAGTTGAAAATAGAGGTACCATACGATCCAGCGATTGCACTACTGGGTATTTACCCCAAAGATACAAATGTAGGGATTTGAAGGGGTACGTGCACCCCAATGTTTATAGCAGCAATGTCCACAATAGCCAAACTGTGGAAAGAGCCAAGATGTCCATCAACAGATGAATGGATAAAGAAGTGGTATATATACACAATGGAATATTATGCAGCCATCAAAAGGAATGGGATCTTGCCATTTGCAAGGAGGTGGCTGGAACTGGAGGGTGTTATGCTGAGTGAAATAAGTCAATCAGAGAAAGACGTATCATATGACCTCACTGATATGAGGAATTCTTAATCTCGGGAAACAAACTGAGGGTTGCTGGAGTGGTGGGGGGTGGGAAGGATGGGGTGGCTGGGTGATAGACATTGGGAAGGGTATGTGCTATGTTGAGTGCTATGAATTGTGCAAGACTGTTGAATCACAGATCTGTACCTCTGAAACAAATAATGCAATATATGTTAAGAAAAAAAAAAAGAAGAAGATAGCAGGAGGGGAAGAATGAAGGGGGGGAAATCGGAGGGGGAGATGAACCATGAGAGACGATGGACTCTGAAAAACAAACTGAGGATTCTGGAGGGGAGGGAGGTAGGGGGATGGGTTAGCCTGGTGATGGGTATTAAAGAGGGCACGTTCTGCGTGGAGCACTGGGTATTATGCACAAACAATGAATCATGGAACACTATATTAAAAACTAATGATGTAAAAAAAAAAAATAGTCCCAGGGCACCTGGGTGGTTCAGTCATTAAGCATCTGCCTTTGTCTCAGTTCATGATCCCAGGGTCCTGGGATCGAGCCCCGCATCGGGCTCCCTGCTCTGTGGGAAGCCTGCTTCTCCCTCTCCCACTTCCCCTGCTTGTATTCCCTCTCTTGCTATCTCTCTCTATATATCAAATAAATTAATAAAATCTTAAAAAAAATTAAAGCTATAAGGAATTTTTTCTTATTTATTTGAATTATCTATTTTTGTCATCTTCTATTTATTTATGGTCTCAAGTCTGACCTAAGGAATGTTCTGTTGTTCTCCACAAGGGTTCTACTAGTGTGTTTGGAAAATAGATGGGAATAAGCTATTTAAAGACTTAGTTTTAATAATCCTATCCCAGGGCTCAAATGCAGGATTGCAAACACCCCCACTCAATGGTGTGGCTTTGCATCCAAAATCAAATACAATAGTTCACTCTTGGAATACTGATTTCTTGTGTCTCTTTTTTCATAGTGTACAGCTCACAGTTCGCATTGACATGAAAATGAAAGAGGGTCAAAAATCTTTTCATAAATAGTAATGTGGTGAAACCCCTTAATCTAGGATTCTAGTCTTTGGCATTCACTTTTTAGATTCAACTCATAACGAGGTATCTGTCATAGAGATTTGATATTGTAGGGAATGCGCAAGAGGAAAATGTCTCACTCTTTTAAGAGTGACAGTCAGTCATCAGAAAGCCAAAGGATAAGGTTAGAGGTGATGTCCAGAGCATACAGGCTACAAGGAAGGCTTTTAAGTTCTGGGATTCACTTTCGATGGTAAAGTACAGTTGTTTTGACAGGGAGAGCTTGCTTTTAGCCAACTCAAATATTTATATACTTGACTTTTATTCAACTCACCCATAGAATAGGAGTACATTCAAAGATAAGCATTTAAAGCACAGAGAAAGGTTGAGGCCCCTGATGGGGAACACTAAAATTGTGTTCTCAGGAGGGAAGAGGCATGTTTTATTCAGTAAAATCATGTTTTATTCAGTAAAAACAAAAGCATGTATATAAAATAACCTTCACTAGTTTTTGCAATTATAGGGATAGATGGGAGGAGAAAAATATTGGAGGTCCACATCAGTGAAATTCAAATAATTTCCAAATATATTAAGTCCAGTTTCCTCATGAAAGATGAAGCCATATCTAGGAGGGTGGTTCTGCTTTGCTTAGGAATATCAGGAGTATGGTCCCTGCTCAGTCTGTCTGGCTGAGCAATCCTTTTTTCCCTCTGCAGACCCTGGGCATTTGGTAGACCATTCCAGCTACCTGGGGTTCTCTCTCAGTACCAGCTTTAGAGTGTGATGCATTTTATCCAGCTTTCATTCTTACATCTTCTGAAACAAAACACACACGTGCTATGAAGATTGGCTGCTACAAAAATCTTGAAATGTCAAGGGAGTTTTGAATGCTTCAGAAATCTCAAAACAATGTCAACCACAGTAGCTGATGGTCTCCCTTGTCACCTTTTCTCAAACCTCCAACATTTCCTTGTGCCTCCTTCCTCCCAGGAGATGGCCTGCCTTCACTCACTGAGGTGCCATCAGAAAGAGTGGCCTTAGCTTCCAACTACCCCCAATCTCCCTGTTGCCACCCCCAGTGGCCAGCTTTCATTGCTCCCCTTACCTAGTTTTCTAGGAATATTGAATATGTGTAATCATCCTTCTTTCGTGAAACTCTGTCTGCTGTCAGCTTCTGTAATTTCCTCTGTCACTGTGTGGTTGTGGCCCTCACTGCCTCATTTCAGTGGGGCTCTCACAGCCATCAGTTCTTCCTGGCACTGGCTTCCAATTTAGAGTCTAGTGTCTGTGTCCTAATGCAAGAGGAGGTGGGAAAGTATCTGGGATTTCCATTTAAAATAGGATAGACAGGTTGTGTTTCATATGGTAAGGAGTTCCCCAAACATGACAGGGTTCAAAAAGAATAACAATTGTCCATGTGGAACCTTGACCTAGTGAAATTTGGGCCATTAATGTGAGGCCATTAACACACCAACTGACAGTATCTGATGAAACTAAGGTTTTGTGGGGCGCCTGGGTGGCTCAGTCGTTAAGCGTCTGCCTTTGGCTCAGGTCATGATCCCAGGGTCCTGGGATCGAGCCCCGCATCAGGCTCCCTGCTCAGCGGAAAGCCTGCTTCCCCTCTCACACTCCCCTTGCTTGTGTTCCCTCTCTCGCTGTCCCTCTCTTGCTGTCAAATAAATAAATAAATAAAATCTTTAAAAAAAAAAAGAAACTAAGATTTTCTTCCTATCAGATTTATGGGATATACTGAAATCTCTAAATATCTTTGATTTTAAAGAAAGCAACAAACAAATGAGCTAAGAATCAGAAAAGAGCAAAGGGACAAGAAGTAAAAGAAAAATAGGAAAAAAATCTCAGAGGTCAAAACACCATTAATGAATTATTGACAGGAGAACGTCAGGAAACCCAAGAGTTGTTTCTTAGACAAAAGCAATCACATAGGCAAACTTCCAGAATATCTACTCAAGGGGAAAAAGACAACTCACACACTGAGAAAAGGGATATGGCAACACTTTCACCTGTTGCCTGGGCAGCCACCGAACACCCTAACTAGTCTCTCAGCTGCCAATCTTGTTTCCTGCCCTAACACTCTGAATAACAGCCGAACAAATCTTCTGAAGATATACATTGGATCATGCCCAACCATGCATAAAGCCCCCTAGTATCTTCCCATTTTATGATGGCCAAGTGATTTCACCTGTGCCTGCCTCTTTGACCTCCTTTATCATTACCTGCCTGCCTTTTCTTCCTGTCCTCTTTTTGCTCTCTATCCTGCCGTGCTTATTTGGACTTTGGAGACTTGGCAATATGGGTTCTTGGCCTTTGGAAGCCTGCTTCCCATGAAATCTCAGCTCCTCTGGCCACTGTGATCCAGGCAGGCATGCTTGCCCATGTCCATCACATGGTCTTGTCTTATCATCTTTTTGTCACTGCAATCAATCTGTTTACTTCATCTGTGGTTTCCCCCACTAGGATGTAAGCTCTTATTGGGAAGGACTTCTCAAGGCACATTCACGACTGTGTCACCAGCAGCTAAATCAGCACCAGGCACAGTGATTAAATACCTAAAATGTGATGTCTCCATGGCAGACATTTTATTATGAATTGAATCTATAAAGTCAGGTTCAATCACTATTTGTTGAATGAAGAAAGAAATGAATAAGTATAGAGGAGTTTTGAAAGATTATTTAAAAGCAGTAAATGCTAATAAATAGAAAAATCTTTAACTGGACAAAAATGGAAACTTGAATAGATCAATAATAAAAAATAAATTTAAAAATTTTGTTAAAAATATATTTCCCCCAAATTCCGGAATAAAAAACTGTAGACCAGACTCAGCTTTTTTTTTTTTTAATTTATTTCTTTGAGAGAGAGAGAAAGAGTGCGCATGAGTAGGGGGAAAGACAGAAGGAAAGAATCTTCAGGCAGACTCCCCCGCCCAGCGCAGAACCCCATGTGGGGCTCTATCTCGTGATCCATGAGATCATGACCTGAGTGGACCAAGAGTCGATACTCAACCAACTGAGCCACCCAGGCACCCCCCAGAATCACCTTTTAAGATAGATGTGAAATCCTACATAAAATACTAATAAATTAAATTTGATAGTACATTTAAAGAACAATTGATTATGATCATGTAGGATTTATTACAGAAATACAAGAATAACTATATTAAAATATATTAATAAACCAAATCAATAACTTAAAAAGGAAAAAGTTTATCTTGTTAGATGCTGAAGAGATATTTGTGAAATTCAAAGCTCTTCTTGTCCTATTGAGATAAGCAAAATCTCTAAAACACTAGGGATATCAAGATGCACATTTGGGATAGAATATATAACTCTATTGAACAACAGCTAACTTAAATATGAAATCCTAGAAGTATTTTTATTAAAATTGTAAAATAAAAAGTATTTCTATTAAAATTTTCTATTAAAATTCTATTAAAATGTGGGAACCTCAAGGATGTCTGCTGTTACTATTACTCACCATTACCTGGAAGTTCTGGGCAATACAATTAAATATCAAATATAAATAAGATATATAATTATTTAAAAGGAGGAAAAATTGCAATCAATATTGTCTACTTAAGAAAGTGCCACATAGACAATTAAAGACCCACTTCATTTGATAAAGAATCAGCAAAGTGGCTGAATCAAGATAAATATCTAAAAATTGATAGTTTGCTTCTATACCGGCAATTCTTTACCTGGTCTGAAACAAATAGTTTGTCATAATTCCGAAGTGGAACCAGAGTTGCCCTCACTAAGAAACTATTATTATTCCCCACTGATTGTGGTTTTGTTTTTCTTCCTCACTCTAAGAAGTCTACCACATACCACTACCCTAACAGAGAAGTTTGGAGGCTAAGGAAGCCACTCTAAATCTAAAAGGTAAAAGCCACTTAGATAAAGTAGAGGTGTGTGTGTTTGGGTGGGGGGAGGGCAGGAACATACCACACAGTGTCCTTGTGCTATGTAAAGGGTGGCTTGCCAAAAGAATTACCCAAGGAGTCAATATTAATTGGTGCAAGTTTAATAATTTAGGACCTTTAAGTGTTCCTTTTTGGAAAAAGAAATCAAGAGTTAATTGTTCTCTGGAAATGGTGAACCCTATGAGGCAGTGAAATTGTGTGGAAGAAAAAGGGTGGCACCCTCTTCTCAAGCAAAGGCATCAGGAAACTATGAGTTTAGCAGTCCTTAGCTTTTACTGTAGCAGACATTGCAAATCAGAGGCTTCAGCTTCCAAGAAAAGAGCAGCACACACACTGAGTGCAAAATTCTGTTGCTCCCACAATACGCTCTCTGTCTCTCCTAGTTAAAAAGAGAGTTTCTGTCAGGAAGGTCATCTTCTGGCCCAGTGGCCCCAAACACCAGCTAGCCTGTGGGCCGCTGCTGGCTTCAGGCCATGGTAAGGTTTTCCCAGTCTTTGGCAAGATGACTGAAGGACAGCATGGTGTGTACATATGTGTTTGGATCAGGTTGCAAACTGTCTTTTCCTGGGATGGATGATCTTTGTTTCTGAGAACATGTCATCTCTACATTTGTAGCTGTTATAATCTCTTTTCTTTGTTTTTGTTTGCTCATTGCTTAATGACCTTACTTGGAGTCATGGAATGCTACTGTTCTATCTGCCTAACTCTACTTTCCCTTCTGTTCTTTCTAGTACATCTTACTGTATTATATTTATTTTTTGTTTGCTTGTGTATTCATTCCTTTATTCAACATATATTAACCGACCATGAGATTTAGTGGATCTTAGGTCAAAACTGTAAAAAACAACTTTGCCCCTATTGAAACACACTTTGAGCTTCATCATTTCCTTGAACTTCAATGTGGGTAAGTTTTAGATTCTCTCCTGAGAGGCCGGAGTGGAAAGAGAGACAGTGAGAGAGTTTGGAATTCTAAGGAGAGTGTAAAGGATATAGAAAGATGCACAGGAAGTCACCAAATTAAACTTGGTCAGTGTCCCAACTCTCCAGGCATCTGAGTGGATGGGTGTTGACTTTGGTAAATTCACTAGCATCAACCGGAAGAAGTTGTTCTTAAATCACACAGACTTTAAACATGAGTAACGAAGGCTTTAACACATGAAAAGCTGCAGGATCTCCACACCAGAGAAAATTTGGGTATCATTCTGTAGATGTTCTAATTTGGGGTAAGTTTATAAAACATATAAAAGCCAGATGAAATTGGAAGGAGTCATTCCCAACCAGTACCCATTCCTGCCTCTCTCCAACACTAAGCTGTAGGTGTCTTAAGGGCAGGGGCTGAGTCTTGATCATCATTATTCCTGGTGTTCAGCACAGTGTGCACATTGCTAGTACTGAATCAGTACTTACTAACTGATGAAATGAAAAAGTGCTGCCTGATGGCCCAGAGTACCAAGATCCTATTCTAGAATTAAGCCTTGATTCTGTCTTATGGTGGGATCCCATGAATATAGCTTCTTGTAGGGTAAACCTTTCAGGAACTCAAGACTTTGGGAAATTGTTTCTTTTGACCCCAACTTTCTAACGTCTCATTAAAATTTATGAGGGAGAAGACAGAGCCGATAAACTTTCCCCCAATTCCAGGCAGGTCTCTTAAGTTTGTTAGCACACACTGTCCTTGAATGGCTGCACCTTCCAGTGACTTCCCAGTGCACTTGGAATAAAATCTAAACCCCTCGCTGCATATGTAGCCTTTTCCCTGCCAGTCTCCTTCTTGTGTGTTGTGCTAGAATGTGATAAAAAGAACCTTTGTCCTCACCATGAATCCTTCCTTAGGAACACAAAATCAAATACACTGTCAAACCCATGATATTACCACTGTTAGTGTATGAATGCTTGCTTATTGAAAAAGACAGCAATGGGAAATGAAACAGTGGGATGGCGGAAAGAAGGGGCATTTTCACAGCGCCCTTGGCCTGGCCTCTCCTCTCCTCAGAAGGCCTGGGAAAAGAGCTATGTTTAAGACTGAGCCGGCCCTGAAGAGCAGGGCCTTCATTGTGCTGAGCTGGGTTCCCCACTGAGCTGCCACTCAAATGGCAGCGTGACTAGAAGTCAGCAACCCCGTTGCCATGGCCATGGCGTCCGGGTACCATCTCCACGGGGAAGCCACTGTGGGAAAACGCCACTGGTCCCACAAGCATCCCCAGTATCATCTTCACCAGCACTTTTGGAGTTAAAGCTCTAAGGCTAAATCCCTTTTTCTGCTCCCACAACCTCGGATTGGTTGCTGCCTGTGGTGAGTTGCATCAGGTAGCCTGAAGGCAGGAGAGAGGAGGAGGGACTGACTGGCCATCATCTCCTGAACCCTAGTCATCTTCCTGCAGGAGAACATTCTGATTCACATTCCTCTGGTGTCACTTGCAAATGCAAGTTCTGAGATGTATTCAACTGGGATTACCCGGAAGAGAAAGAAGCAAAATCTGCAACTCCAAGTTTAAATTGAATCATAGTCTGGTTAATCTTTTATAATTAAGTACCCCGAGTACTGTCACGGATCATTTCCAAAATCCTAAGTCCCAAATCGGAGGTAATTAACATCTGGTAATGTCGTTACCCTCTTTTGATTCCGTTTGTGTCATCTTCACTACTCTTGGAGGTGCAGGATCCAGTGTTGTGAGGTTTAGACTTTTTCAATTTTCCATTCCTTAGTCTTATATCAATGACTTAATACTGCTGTAGCTTAGGTTCATCTGATTGCTTAGAAATTGTTTGATTTCAGAATAGTTTTAGGTTGATGGAAGAGGTGCAGAGATGGCCCAGAGACTTCCATCCCCGTATCCAGCATCCCCTGTTGTTAACTTCTTACAATACTATGGCACATCGGTGGCAACTGAGGGACTCACGTTAGTGTGTTACTATTTAACCATATACTTTCCTCAGATTTCACTAGTTTTTTTTCCTAATGCTCTTTTTCTGTTCCAGGATCCTATCTAGATGACTATGTTCCATTTCAGTGTCATGTTCTTGTAACCTCCTTTGGTCTGTGACAATTTCTTAGTCTTTCCTTGCTTTTTATGACCTTGATGGTTTTGAAGAGGACTGGTCAGGTATTTTGTAGAATGTCCCTCTGTTGGGATGTATGAAATCTGACTACCATGAGACTACCCTGAGCACAGGGAGGGGGCCCTCAAGGAGGAGATGCCAGGTAGAGAGGGAGAGGCCTGGAAGCCCGGGTACCAGACGGGGGTGTGAAGAAGTGGTCTTGGAAGTGGCTCCTTCAGCTCCATCTCCCCACCTGACGCTCCGCTGATCAGAGACAGATTGCCCAGCTATGACTTTCCTGCACTGTGAGCAAAATCAGTGGTGATTTCCAGAGAGTAAGCTTGGGGGTAGTCTTGAAACTGTTATAGAGAAATTATTCTGACATGTGAAAATGACATAAAGCGTTTATTCAAAACAACTGCAAATGGAGTGGACTATTGCAGTAGGGGAGAGAGCTTGAATGCAACTGGGAAGACAATAGGAACAAGTGGGGATTTATGACCAACTGGCAGGATGAAACACGGATGGAAAATTACTAGAGTCGTCAGTCAAACTGGACTCCATAGACCAAGGACAGGGGCCAAGGATGAAGCCCAGCTGAAAAGAGGGCTGTGGAGCCTGATGGAAGTATGGTCGAGGAGGGTGTCCTTGTCTTGCGCAGTAATGGAGACCAGAGGGCCAGAGTGAGGATGGCTGGAAAGCATGGCAGGTGTGGTCTGAGCTCCCCCCGAACCCTCATGGCTCCAGACTCAGGAGTGACTGGAGGAACTGGACTCCTTCCCTCTGGCCCCAGGAGGACACTTGGCTCAAAAGACAATCATAACTTCAGCAAATTTCCATCTTTTCAAGAGGGACCAGGGATAGGAAAGCTGGGGTCTTCACCAGGAAAGCCGGTGCCTTGGCCGAGGTTGCTCTGCGTGTGGACATGTGATGGTGTTGGGAAAATGATGGTGTTGGGAGAATGAGCACTGTGCTTGGGGCTGGGCAGGGGGAGCGAGCCCTCATGCTCCCGCTGGGTGGGGGACTGAGGCAGGCTTCAGGGGAGAGTTCCCATCTGGGATCTTCACTTTATCTTATCTTTTCAACAGTGAGTTGCTTGTCCACCTTTCTCTGTGAGTGAAAAGGGCCCAAACTGTGACCCAGAACAGCAACCCCAACACCTTTTGCTTGTCCTCATTTGCACCACTATCCTCGACAAACCATCTGCCGTAGGATATATTGCCTATAATGACGTCAGTCTTCCCATTGCCAGTGCTGGGAAACAGATGCTTTTTCTGTGAAAGTATCTTGGTAATTATTGCTGGTCTCCAGTGTGATCCCTTCTGGGATGGCATAAGGCTATGGCCCAGTGGCCCCTATGAGAGTGTGCCAGAGACTCACCTATGTCCTCATAGCTGATGAGAGCCCACTGACAGGTGCAAACCTACTTAGTACCAGGGGCTGTAACAAGGACCCCTATAGAGGGTGTTGGCACATCCCCGCCCCCACCCCCAATCCAGACAGGTCCTTTGATCCTCAGCAAATCTGGAATTGGCCCCATTAGCCCCTCTTGTAGTCACGACCAGAGGGTCCCTGGAAGGTGCCAGGGGAGACGAGATTCCCCAGCACCACCACACGCTGTCATTAGCTACCCCCACCTCTCATTCACCATCTTGGAGAAGTGCAGGGAGAGAGGGAAATATCTGAGAGACTCAGTATTTTACTTAAGAGACTGAACATATAGCAAAGGTGATGCTTAAGTGATTACATCAGACTGAATTTCCTGAGTCCGGGGAAATGTAACCCCTACCTTCCCTCCCTACAGTGCAGGGGGCTCCTGAGGAAGAGCAGCTCAGGAATGGAGAAAGCTAGAGGCCAATTTTCTCTGCTTCGTTTTGGAGGAGGGGTAAAGGTGAGCCCTGTTACACAGGCTGTATGTTCCAGGATAGTTTTCATCCTCTGCCACAGCTATGGGGGCGGGAACCCCAAAACCACGTTCTAACTTCCACATGCCCAGTACTTCCTTAAGTATCGGCAGCATAGATGGACTTCTGTGCTTCTGAGTTATAAATTTCATCTTTAATCATCACTCCCATGAAAGGGACTCACCACTGGTTTCTAGATAATCACCGAATAATGTGATGAATGGAGCGCAGAGCTATAGACCTGCTTTATGTGACATGAGCACCGTGGCTTGCCTAATGAGTTAGATGATATATTTATGACCCTCATGTTTCACTTTCAATCCAAAGCCTAGAATATTTCATAAATATTATTTTATATCCAAGCTTGTGGAATCACTATTCCAGAAGTATTTCATCGGTCGTGTATTTTCTCTCTGAAATTGATCCGAGTTATGTGTGAAGCCTCACGCTACACGTGCAACAGGCAAGACTGGAGGACTGGACTCCTTCCCTCTGGTCCCAGGAGCCCTTGTATCGAGAACCGCCCCCGGAAAGGAAACACTGGATTCCACTCTGCTTCATCAGCACCGGCATTGTGCGTGGAAGAGATGAAGTCTGAAAAAGAACTGGAAAAGATCTTTGGGTGCGTCCAGTTCTTCCTCCTGCCCTGGGGGCACACGGTGAAGCAATTTACAGTGCCATGGAAGAGAGAACAACAGAACTGGGCTCCCTACCCCGCAGTGGGGAATAATGGCGTAAGATGTTGAGTATTAGGGTTACAGAGCTCCCCCAGGGAGGGGGTGTGCTGACTGCCATGTTGCAAGTGAGGAAAGAGAGCCTGAGAGGTCCCGAGATTTAGATCAAGGTCCTGTCCTGGGGCTGCTCTGTGGGTACAAGGGCTCATATCCACCATAATCCTATAGATTAGGTATAGCAGGAAGGGTTATTCTCATTTGAGTCAAAGCAGGGAAAGCTCAGAAAGACCAGTCTCCCAGTTTAAAGCTGGTGCTGAACCTCCATCCTGGCTGCGCTATGTGGGGTCCATTTTCCAAGAGAGCAAAGTGCCACCTGGTCGTGGCAGGGTTGGCTGATATGCTGCTGGTTCTGGTATTTCACGTCCCACTCTGTCAGTGGGGTTGTTTTCTCTCCTCTTTCCAGATCACAGCAGTGATGGAGGACAGGGCTTGGTGGACTAATCAGTCTGTGTGAGCATCCCAGTGTCACCCTGACCATCTGACGTGGTCAGGCTGACTTCATGAAAGTTGATTTTTTCCCCCTCTCCCAAATCTCAGTTTCCTCCTTGGTACACTGGGGGTATAATAAATAAATGCACTTGTGCATGCCCACACACACATCCATCCTGAGTGTGCTATGAGGTTGTGATAAGATGGTTTGTTGAAAATTAACACCAGTTAACTCCCACCGAGAGCTCTCTTGCGGGCTCAACATTTGACACGAATTCTGTCACTTGATCCTTACAACCCCCTGAGAGGGGTAGTATTATAATCCTCACTTTACGAAGGAGAAAGCTGGGGTGCAGTGGGGCGAGGTCCCTTCCTGAGGTCACCTGTTAGCGGAATGGAGGATAGGTGGTCAGTCCAGCCTCTCAGGGTGCCTGGCACATGGTGAGGCCCAGTAGGGACAGTAGCTCCTGGTTTTATAGCCCTCGTCTGCTACACAAAACCAGGAGATTCGGAACATGCCCCTGCCAGCTCCATGGGGGCAGGGGTGGCGTCTGAACGTAAACCTAAGACAAAACAGTTTCCAACAGACCCCATGTTTATTCCCTCTCTTTCTTTTAAAGGCTTTATATATTTATTTGACAGAGAGAGAGAGCATGAGCAGGGGCAGAGGCAGGCAGTGGAGAGAGGGAGAAGCAGGCTCCCGCTGAGCAGGGACCCGGATGCGGGGCTCCATCCCAGGACCCCAGGGTCATGACCTGCGCCGAAGGCAGACACTTAATCAACTGAGTCACCCAGGCCCCCCACCCATGTTTATTCTCTTGCAGAGAATCTACATCATTATGCTCAGTTTGTGGAAATTATTTTATAGAAATGGCTTATTTAAGAGACTTAACAACACAGCTGTCCACACCAGGGCATTTTTCTGGTAGAGAGCCTTAGAGAACATTCATCTTTAATGACACAGGCTAATATTAAAATGTAATTAAGACGGTAAGACCAATAGTTTTATGAGAAAAATTTCCTAAAATGACTATTTCTTTGTAGAGCACGGGATGTAATGAAATGAGTCACCTGCTGAAGCCATCAGTTTGTTCCTGGCCCCTCCCTGTTATGCCTGTAAGTCAGTGGTTAGGAGAGAGGGAGCTTCTCACTTCCTCCTCTCTCCTTCCTCTCGCCCAGTATTTTTTTTTAATAATTTTTTTATCGTTATGTTAATCACCATACATTACATCATTAGTTTTTGATGTAGTGTTCCATGATTCATTGTTTGTGCATAACACCCAGTGCTCTACTCTTGCCCAGTATTTATTGTGAGCCTGCTCTGGACCAGCTGGTGTGCTGGTTACTGGGGATGAAGATGAACAAGAAAGATGAGGTTGTGCCTCACAAAGCTTACAGTCTAAAAGGAGAGGACCATTATACCACTGAGCACATGTTTCCAATGGAGGGACATGCTGTGAAGGTACAGGGAGCATGAGAGTTTTTAGCAAGCGACCTTCTTAGAGGAGGCTTGGGGTTGGCAGGCTGTGAGCTGAGCCTCAAACTCACCTGAAGCAGGAAGTGGGAAAGGGTGTGAGGAGCTGGTGTATGGGGAGACTGAGGTAGGAGTGGGTGGGCACTCAGGGCCAGGTGGCTGGAGCCTCGGGGAAAAGGGGACAGTGGCAGGGAGTTGGGTAAGACAGAGAGCCAAGGGCCGTGCCATCAGGGCTATATAGATGAGGTTAAAGATTTCAGACTTGATGGTCCTAAGAAACCTGGGAAATGACTGGAAGGCTGTAAGCAGGAGAGGGACTTTATTCTCAGAATCTCACCATTTAGAAGAGAAAGAGCCCCTCGTGTGGCTGTGTGGAGCTTCTGTCACCCCTCCTGGCTTTGGAAGCCCAGCCCGTTCTGCAGGACCGCCCTGCCCCCTGTACAGGTCATCTCACTTAGAGGGGCCTGGCTGCAGCTAACTGGGCCGGGACAATCATCTGTGAGGAACAGCGAGCTGTCCATTCACCAAAACTTACTGAGTCCCTCCTATGGGTAGTGACATAATGACAGTTCCAACTGGATGAGATTTAAGAGCTCTTTTTTGAGCAACTATTGTTTTGTGGGCTGTTGGATATTTGTTGGGAAAAATATGTCATTCCGATAATTGGACACCCTCCCTCTCCCATTTGGGATCTGTGGGGGTGGGGGACCAAGGAGAGTTTCCGGGGGAGACCAGGGGTGACTTTTGTCCCTGCAGACCAATGACTGCTTCTGCCTGACAGAGAGAAGTGTCCAGGGTGTCAACATACAAAATATAAGGGAAAACAGAGCTAGACCAAGTTCCCCTCATGAAACATCCCTCTCCACGTGCATAATACATTTTGGAAGGAGATGAAGCGAGGCTGAGGCCAGGTTAACTCAGAGTGGTGAGGAGAATTTTGTCCTTGTGGAAAGTCAAAAAACTTCATGGAGTCTTAAACTTCTTTATCTAAGTGCCTTATTTTTGTGCTCTCTTTTGTTTTATTCAGATTATTAGGATAATTTCTTTTAAGGTTTGTGAGTCTGAAGTCAAGGCTTTGTTTCCTGCCAGGAATTTTCCGTCCTGGATCCATGTTTCTTCATGAGTGAGTTCAAGCTGAGTAAAAGTCTTCTCACTTGTACTAAGAAGGAGCTGTCGAGGGAGGTGTGGAATAAAGTGTTTTACAGATGATTACAGTTGCTACTGTCTTTGGGTGGTTCCCATGCAGTGTGTAACAGCCCAGGCAGTGGTGGTATAAAAAAGAGTAAATATGAGTAAATATGAGCACATAATAATTCTTGGAGTATAATGTCCAAAAAGTAGGGCAAAAAGTAGGAAAAGTCAGTCCTCCTTTTGAAAGTGTACTAAGAGCATATTTCTCATGTCAGGTGTGAAGGATTCTGATAGAACACATGAATCCACTGGACTCCGAATGATGCCACTTCTTAAAAAAATAATTTAAGTTATGTGTACTTGAACCCAGCATCCAGTCTTTGAACTGGGCCGTGAATCCGCTAGCCAATTAGCGGCAGCCAGCACCTCTTGATTATTCAAAATATAACCAGCAAATGCTTTGGCACAATCATTCATTCTAAAAAATCCTCACACCTTCCTAGAAGTCACATTTCCTTCACTTGGAATGCATCTGGAGCCCTGGCACACAAAAGCTCTCACATCTACGTGGCTTTTTTGGATAAATCATGTATGACAGTGTTATAGTCACACTTGGCCTTATGCACATACCTTTATTATTTTTCAGTTTTAAAAGCCAAACACACAGCAGCCACTGTCCAGAATGCAGGCCTTGTCCCGGCTGCCTGGGCCTTCAACAGCCCTGCCAGCAGCACACAGAGCTTGGTTTGGGGTTGGCCTCCATGCATCGGAAGCCCTGGGCCTGACGGGTGCCGGCAGGAGAGTTCTAGGTTGTCCTGAGGCTGGGCTGCCTATCTGGAGAAGACCAGTGGCATTGAAGACGGGTGCTGTCATCCACCCAGGGAGGACCCACCGTGCACCCCCAGGGGATCCCTTCATTTCTCTCCCATCCTCACCAGGAGGCACATGGCCTTGTGGTCCTTTCTCCTTCCCTAAGGCCAGCGAACATCTTTGTGATCTTTCTTCCTCCATAGTTCACTCGTTTTTGGTTCTAGTTTTTCTAGACTATTTTCTAAGGTGTAAAATACTCCAGGTAGAACAGTGACACATTCCTGCCATGTTGCTCCTCCCGAAACCTCACACCCTGGCATCTAGGGCCAATTAAATATGTGTTGGATGAGCCATGAACGAATGAATGAATGTCTATTTTGGCCACACAGGCACACACCATCCAAACCAGAGCCCTCACAATAACAGCGTTCACGTACACAGAACTGAAACTTACCTCACCGTCAGAAAAATGTTATTGATGTGGGGTCAAAACTGAGAGGCAAATAAATTGAAGAAGGTTAAAGAACAGTTAAGTACTGAACAATGATAGTAATGAGCTATAAAAAGGTACTCATCTGGTTACTTTGTGTAAGGAGGGCTTCTGAAAGGGAGAGGTGAGGAAACAAAGCAGGTACATGTCCCATGACAGGGGACTCAGGAGGACAGGGTGGGAGGCAGGCTGCCTCATTCCGCAAGAATAGCAGCTCTTAGAACAGGACAGCCTGGCCCCCGGGGGCAGCGAGAACATGCTGAGCTTGGTTCCCCTGTCTCGGCACCCAGGTGATCAGTTCTCGGTTTCTGATACTAGCAAGTTCATCTTGATCATGGAACAACTTCTTCTTCCAACGATTCTGTTGGCCACTGTTCCCTCTCTGCATTGTTTTTGCAGGCTCCTGACCTGCTGGTGGTCTCTGCTGCCTGCCTTCTGTCCTGCACTTTGCTTCCTTTATCTTCTGTTAACTCCATCCCTGTTATTCCCCATTCAAACTCCCCAAGAGGAGAACCGGATTAATCACTGACAGTGGTGGAAATTAAATGAACCCCAAACCCAGAGCATGGATATTCAAACTAATTAAAACAAGCCACAGGCTGACCTGCGGAAGTGTTCATCAGAAACCAGAAAGCAGGAGGAAGCAGAACTAAAAGTAAAGTCCCCAGCTCTCCCAGCACACCACCCGCCCTGACTCTCTACCTCCTCCCTCCTTCTAGCTTCTATCTAGATAGATGGCTACAGGCTCTGCCGTGTGCCCTGTGCTGTCAGAACTCCGACACCTTTCACTTTGCTTCTGGCTGATTTTCACAGTCTGGCCCAGCCCTCCTGCTTCCCACTCTCTTCTGGGACTTCGCAGCTTTGTTGGTTCTCAGCAGCGCCCCCCTCCGGCCAGGGAAGTTGGAGGGAGAGGGAGGCCAGGCTGACAAGCGCTGCCCAGGGGAGGGGCCTGGGTACACCAATGATGGATCTCCCGGTGAGGGCCTGCAGCCTGGGGGCGTGGGTCTTGGTGTGGCACCCTGCAGTGGCTCCCACTCTCTGATTCAGCCTATTCAGGGACTTCAGAGGGACATTTAATGTAGGAACAATCCTATTTAAACTGCAGAACTCACTCATGTGTGTGACTGTTCTGTTTCTAAAAATGACTGATAAATGCTGTCTCATGATTTGCCCCTAGGCAGAGTCATGAAGTGAAAGGAGGTGGCATTTGTCTTTGGTGCTTGTGTTGACTATGTGCTGGTCTACCAACATCCAGTCATTTCTTTCCCCTGTTAATGAAGTCTCAACTTATTTCTAGGATCGGCTGACTGAAGGAAGATGGAACCAGCTCCAGAGGATGAATCATGACTAGTCTAAGACTAGCCCTATTCCCTTTGTTAGTGATTGGGTCCGGGCAGGAGAGGAGTGGGGGCATGTGACCTTGCTCTGGCCAATGAGATGTAAAGGAAAGTCTGTTGGAGAATTTTGGGAAATATTTCCATTCTGAAGAGAACAGAGGTATATGAAGTGAATTTATCCTTTCCTTCCTGTCTTTGTATGTTACGGTAGATGTTTGGAACTATGGCAGCCATCTTGTGACCAAGAGGATCACAAAAAAGAAATCAAGAGAATGCAGAGAAGTTGACCTAGAGCCCTGATATCATCAAACCACCAGATCAACATGGAACTTTCTACTTCTATAGTTACTATACATAATCGTAAACCCTTACTGCTCAAGCCACACTTAGATATTCTGTTACTTGCTGCCAAAAGGTCCTTGACTGGTGTATCAGGCACCAACATGCCTTTGGACCTTCTGGGAGAGGCCCATAGTGGTGGATTTAGTCTGGAGAACCTTGTTGCATACATGGCAGAGAGGAAGGATGATCGGAAAAGATGGAGCAGGTTCCTTTTTGATAATCATTAGCTAAGAAATAGCAGTAGCCCTCACCCCCAAGAAATGTCAGCATCCGCTGTTGTCCCCACCCCATCCCAGATTATCACCTCAGTCAAATGTACCTACTTGAAAGAGAATTTGGAAAGGAAACAAATGAAGAGACCCCGAAGTTAAGGAACATCCTTTATCTTGTTGCTGGGGCACTGAGCTAGAATGAGAGGTGGTCTACACAGAAGGAAGAACCAGACTGGAGCCATCTTAAAAAGAACTTCATCTGAGAAAGCCACAGGAAATGACACTGGGGCAGCAACAGAGAGTCAATATATGTGTGCATGGGGGTTACACTGCTGGAAATCCTGGGGGCTGGGGGAGATAACAAATGGTCAGCCTATGGGGGCATTGCCCACATTAAGGGGCTTGTGAGTGAGAGAGCCCCAACAAAGAAGAGTGTCTAAAAATTTAACATAAAATATACCCCTGCAACCCCAAAAAGTCAGCTTTGAATACCTGCTAGTCCCAGAAAGCCTTTGATCCCAAAGGCTCCTGTAAGGTGAGATGGTTTTTGCAGGGCAGGCCAGCAGGCTGGAGACCCAGGAAAAGGTGGAAGTTGCAGCTTCAATCGGAAGGCAGACAGAACGCAGAATTCCCTCTTCTTCAGGGAGCATCAGTCCTTTAACTCCTTCAACTGATTAGATGAGGCCCACCATGCCATGGAGGATAATCTACTTTACCCAAAGCCTACTGATTTAAATGTTAATCTCATCTAAAATATGTCTTCACAGAAACCTCCAGACAGATGTTGGGCTGAATATTGGAGTACCGTGGCCAGGTGGGTGGACACATAAAATTAACCATCACAAGGCCTTACCTAGAATGAGAGAAGGTGGGGATCATCTCCACAGCAAGGGTTGACTGGACTGCCAGCTAGAAGACCTGTAACAAATGCCAAGTCAGTGGCTCTCCAGGCTGAAGACATGTTGAGCTGGAGTTGAAAGGACAGGTGGAACTGTCAGGCACCTGAAGAAGCAGGTGGAGACCACCTCCCCGGCCTGGGGGAGAAGGTGGGAAGCTCACTAGTAACTGCGGTGCCAGGATCTGCAAGGCCTATGTTTAGTGAACTTCCCTCAGGGTTCCTCGCAGCTGCCACTACTTTGACCACTAGTGCAGCCCTGTGGGGTGTCTGAAGAGGACATACACAGTGCTGGAGCGGCCGTCACTTGTCTGTCCTTCCCCCTGGGCAGCAAGTTTGAGGACAGGGCCACAGCCTCTTTGACACTGCGCTCACCGAGAAGTGGAGGCAACTCCCCCTGCCCGTGAGCCCATGCTGGCCTTGAAGCCCACTTGGCTGACGGAATGCTGCTGAAGTGTCGCTGTGTCCCTTCTGGGGGAGCCCGAGAGCCTGCCTTTGCGCTCTTGGACCCCAGCCACCATGCTGTGAGGAAGCCCAAGCTGGCCTGCTGGAGAGGGGCTTCGCGGGTGGCTGTGGAGCACACAGCAGCACGTGCAGGGAGAGAGGGCTTGCGGGGGGGACAAGCGAACCGAGGCACTCCAGCAGACACGTGGCGCCCTCGCTGCACCATGCGGGGACCTCCCCGGGCCCCTCGGGCCAGCCCACGCCCCACCCGGACACCGAAGCGTGAACCATCCGCAGCGAGAAGAACCGCCAGGCACACCATGCAATCAGGAGACATCAAGGGTTGTTTTAAGCCCCTGTGCTTTGGGGTGATTTGTTATGCAGCAATAGATCATTGAAACACTCAGAACAGAAAATGGCCTGGGGCCAGATTAAAGAAATTTATTCAGGAAAACATTCTGCCCCTTGTAAAAAAGGAGAATAAAGATTTCATGTGAGAAAATGATTCACTCGCTATCTACTTGGATGTATGCAAAGACTAGTCTGATCATTGGAGCAACAACTGGGCTGGTGGCGCTCACGCTCTGGGGTGCCGGAGAGAATCGCAGTCTTGCCATCACTGGCTGGGAGACCTTGGGCCATAAATTTTCTGATTTGTGGCTTGGAAACCCCCCCCTGAAGTTGTAGCTTTCAGAGCTGCTAAGGGAAGGCGGTTTGTCACGCAGGAGAAAGAACTCTGACAGGAGCTCCGGCTCCCCCCGCCCCCGGCCGCACCCCCCCCCCAAGCCCAGCTCCGCAGAGGTAGCAGGGAGCTCTGATAAGATAGTGAAAGAACACAAAGGTGTTCTGATCGAATTTCATGCTCCTAGTAGGAGGACTTTGGGAATCAGGAGCCCAAGTATAAAGCACTGAGGAAGAAGGTAAACCGAGGTCTGGTTAGGGTGGAGCCCAGACAAGGGTGTGCTTTCCCAGGGGAGCCCGGGCTTCCTGACTGGCTACTCCCCTGACATCCATAAGAAGTTAAATCCCAGAGAGGAAGGCAGGTGGGAAGCAAGTGAAGTTATTAGCTGCCTACAATGGAAAGCTACACCTGTCTCTGTAAACCAAAATTAAAAAATGCCCAGAAGCTTGCTGACACCATAGCCAAACGAAGTACTTTGCAAATAGACCTTTTCAGCAAAGATGGGAAAACCAGCAGGCACTCTGGCTCTGGGTGTGAAGGGGTATACTTCCTTCAGGACCAAGAACACAACACATAGAATCTGTGTGCTGCTGAATTTCCTTAGCTGCCCTCTCTGTGGAGACGCAAGGACCAGCTGATGGTAGTGGCTTGGGGAAAGTCCTTTGTGTTAGAGCAAATGCTGTGGAGGTGGGGGTACTTACATTAGAGGAGATTACATTTGGAACAGTGAAAATCAATGTTATGATGTTACAATTTTAGCATATTATGTTTTCAAATGTTTTAGTTTTTAAATGTTGAAGATGTTATAATTTTAAGATACAATTTTCATCTCATTTATGTATGGTAATATTTACTGTCAGAAATTAGTAATTTTCATATAATCAAATCTTAATAGCTTCATTTCCTCACTATATATTTTGAATAGACTTTATTTTTTTAGAGTAGTTTTGGGTTCACAGCAAAAAAGTGAAAACTATGGAGATTTCCCACATACCTCCTGTCCCCACATGCCCATAGCCTCCCCACTATCAAAATCTTGCACCAGAATGGTGCCTTTGTTATAATCAGTGAACTTGCAATGACCCATAGTTACTATCCAAAGACTACAGTTTACATTAGGGTTCACTGTTGGTGTTGTGCATTCTATAGGTTTTGACAAATGCATAATGACTTGTATCCTCCATTATAGCATCACACAGAGTAGTTTCACTGCCCTAAAAACCCTTTGTGCTCTCCCTATACATCCTTTCCTCCCTACTGGTCCCTGACAACCACTGAACTGTTTACTGTCTCCATGGTTTTGCCTTTTCCAGAATCTCATATAGTTGAAATCATACAGTATGTAGCCTTTTCAGATTGGCTTCTTTCACTTAGTAATATGCATTTATATTTCCTTCATGTCTTTTCATGGCTTAATAACTCATTTCTTTTTGTTGCTAAATAATATCCCATTGTCTGGATGTAGCACAGTTTATTTATTCACCCATTAAAGGACATCTTGGTTGCTTCCAAGTTTTGGCAGTTATGAATAAAGCTGCTATAAACATACGTGGGCAGGTTTTTGTGTGGATATAATTTTTCAGTTCATTTGTGTAAATACCATGGAGAGCGATTGCTGGATCATATGGTTAGAGTATGTTTGGTCTTATAAGAAACTTCCAAACTGTCCTCCAAAGTGGTAATACCATTTTGCATTCTCATCAGCCATGAATGAGCGCTCCTGTTGCTCCATATTCTTGCCAGCGTTTAGTGTTGTCCATGTTGGATTTTGGCCATTCTAATAGGTGTGTAGGGATATCTCACTGTTGTTTTAATTTGCAATTCCCTCACGAAATACAATGTGAAGCATCTTTTCATATGTTTATCTGCCATTCGTATGTCTTCTTTGGTCAGGTGTCTGTTCACTTTTGCCCATTTTTTAAAATGAGTTGTTCATTTCCTTACATGTTGAGTTTTACGAATTCTTTGTATTTTTTTTATCAGATGTGTCTTTTATCAGATGTGTCTTTTGCAAATATTTTCTCCCAGTTTGTGGCTTGTCTTCTCATTTGCTTGACATTGCCTTTTGCAGAGCAGAAGTTTTTTAGTGAAGCCCAGTTTATCAATTATTTCTTTCATGGATTGTAGTCTTTGGTGTTAGATGTAAAAAACCATTGCCATATCCCAAATTAGTTAAACTTTCTCCTGTGTTGTCTCTAAGAGTTTTATAGTTTTGCATTTTACATTTTTAAAAATCAGTTGACTATATTTATGTGGGTCCATTTCTAGGCTCTCTATTCTGTTCTATCGATCTATTTGTCTTTTTTCTCTTTTTCCTTCCCTCCCTTCTTTCTTTCTTT